>NW_001820833.1:1275965-1722685 GCF_000146945.2 Sclerotinia sclerotiorum 1980 UF-70 | reverse complement strand
AGAGAACAATCAACACAACGGTAAATACGATAAAAATAAAAATGAGCCCAGTAGGGGAAACCAACGTCCTAAGAATACTATGCCAGTACAGTTATATAAAAATACCAAATGAAAGGAAAGACAGAAAGATGTAATATCCAGATCGGGGGGATTGGTTTTCGGATTTTTCGTTTTTGATTTGGGAGTAGAAACTAGGAGGATTGCAGCGCGGGGTTAAGATGGTAAGGATGAGGATTAGGGAATCTGGGAATTTGGAAATCAGAATCTGGAGTGTGTTTGTGGAGTTACTTGTGGTATGGACTGTACATGTGGAGGGTATACAGACAGATAGAGTGGAGTGAAAAGGGGAGAGTTTTCGGCGATTTATTTTACTGAATTTTTGAGCATGGGGGTGGGATCATGGGATGGGATGGGATTTCTCCGTCCTCTGGAGATACAGAGTATAAAGATCCGGAGTAGTAGTTTGGTATAATGTAGGGTAAGTGGGATGGATCAAGAAAGTGATGGGATGATATGGAGTACGGAGTATGATAATGTAAGGGTAAGTGGGATGTAATATAATGTAATGCAACGTGATGTGATGGATCATCAACGGCACTCCAATGCTCCATAGTACGGAGTAGGACTATTCATGCGTCCGAATAAGCGAAACGAGTGAACTAGATTGGATTTCAAATTCTTGCAGTTAAGTATGTACCTAGCTAATGTGGACGGAAAATTATCGGCTTAAATATTAGATGCGCAGTATGATTGCTTTAGTGCTAGCTATAGCGAAGCGGCACTTTGATATTTTTTGGTTGTTGCCGTACTCCGTATATTGGCGGGGCGGGGCCGCGCCGGCTGGTTCTGTGGTGGGGGGTTTCATGGGTGCGTTTGATGTGTGTGATGGATTTTGTGTGATGTGATGTGATGTGATGAACGTGATATCTCGGGCATATTATTCATGTCTTAGTTGGATTGGGGTTGAGGGTTATCGATATTGTCTCGTAGTTGTAGTCTAATTTAGCTTGAAGTTTTATGTGTATGTGAAGCGGGAGATATAAATTGGAGAGCTGATGAAGTCACATGTATTATGGGTTGGAAGTTGATTTTTCACGAATTTCAAGATAGCAATCGTTGTTCTTAGTTATTTTTACTCAAGAAAACTCACCTTCATCGTGTAGCAAAAATCTCTATACAGGGAATAGAATCCCAAGTAGATGATATTGATTGGTATCTGCTACCACACCTGTTAAGGTTACTTGTATACATTCCGTGTGCGTGAACAGGAAAGAAAATCAGATATGAATACGGTTATACCCGAGTAGGAGATCATGGCGGAAACTAAAAGAGGGTTCCCCGTCGGGTAGAATCGAGATCTAGATCTGCACGGGATGCAGTGGGGTGGAGTGGGGTAGGGCTGCGATTGAGATATTGCGGTAGTTTATTATTTGATCACTTTATTTGTTTGTATAATTTATTTGTATCTGTATGAACGGATAGGTCGGGTTCTATGATACTGGGGATGTTAGATGGTATAGTAGATAATAGGTAATATATTAGATGGGTAGGTAGTGGACAAGAGTGAACTGGATCTAGAAGTGGGAGTGGGAGTAGGAGCGAGAGGGGATTATTAGAATGCGATTGTGGGGTTATAATGCTTGTGAGTGAGTGGGGCGTTATAGTAGGTTAGATTGATATGAGAATATCATGATGTAATGTAATGAACTTAATGTAACGTATGTAATGATATAAAGTAATTTATCTACGCAGTACTTTAAGATTATGATTCTACGATGAGAAGATTAGGAGTGGATAGAGAGAAGATAGGGGCTAGAAATTAGAAATTAGAATAAATGATAGGCACTACTCTGTAGATAATAGTGATAAAGTATCCCCGAATATCTTCGCGGTGGTGGGTCTCAAGAGCTAATTCTTACGCAGCTTGTTTTATTACTATGGTAGTATTCGATCTTGGACCCACCAATCTACCGGTACTAGAACCCCTCTCTATCGCCCCACTCCATTCACACTTCAATCTTCAAGGGCTTACTAGTAGAGTAGAAGTCCCATGAATAGTCATTATAATTTTATACTTTACATAGCATAAATATCACGTGCTTTCGATCTAATTCATGGAATTGAAATTTGTAATTATGTATAATACTGTATGGATAATTTGTATAAAGCTATGAGTATTAATGAAGGAGCAGGACTATTTAAGAGACCTAGTGATAGTACTACATATCTACCCTTCTGAGGGTGTAAGCGAGATGGGAAGTTCGGAGTAGAGAGGGTAGCTTGAGGGGCGGAAAGTCTATGATAAACTGTTGGTACCCCGAGTTAACGTTATGATTCAATAAATGGATGGTATCCAATTCCCCTTTTAGGTTGTATCGGCGAGGGAACTGATATCTTGAATTTTGGAGATATAGTGTTAGAATTGTGTTTACCATGTTATAGTATCGCGCTATTACTTTTTGAGGAAATGCAGTAAGTAGATGATGAGTTAATAACCTTCCAAAACACTTGAAATGTAAGGAGACCCGGAGATGGATGATAAATATAATGGTGAGGAAGTGTTATATTGAATGAGAAGAGATGATAGAATAGATCTTTATACTTTCAAAGTTATCTATCAAGTTTATATTAAGAGCTTAGAATTTGATATCTTTCTATCTATTCATCTATATAGATTTAAAACTCTCATAGACATCATTTTGTTTATTCCTCAATCTTTTCATATAGAATAAAACAGAGATGAAGAAGAACTTGAGTATTGATCTCTTCAATTTAGTAATTGGTTAAGTCTAGTATCTCATTTTCGGGCCACCTCTAATTTGAGCCACTCTTTTACATAAAAAATCATAATTCTCACCTATTAATAACTTTATAATTGTTGACCTCCTGGGATCTTGGCAGCATATGCATATATATTGCATGATGCATATAAGGAGCAAACAAAACTCAACTTTTAATTCATTCTTTCCTTTTTGGTATACTGTTTGTTTGCTTTCAATATTTTGATTTCAAAGCACTTTAATTCCGAAGGCTGAATACCTAACCTTATTCCTTCATTTTTTGAATATATACTCGCAGCTTAACTGCTTAGCTAGAGAATCAATCAATTCAATCTGATGCTCTTTCTGGTCTCAATAAACCCAATAATAATTAATTAATAGAATATCATTTCATCGAATAGATTCTCGGAGCTTCTATCTAGCAAAATTTAACTTGATTATCATCTTCCCACGAGCTCATCGACCATGATCCCGGTGCTCTGTGCTGCACGAGTTTTATACTAATGAAGATATTGATCAATCAAAGAAGTAGTATTCGAAAAGAACAATATATATAAAGTATTACCTAGAAAAAAGTGACGTGATGGCTTGTTGATATACGGAGATGATATTTTAATTACACAATAAAAATAATAGAAAGTTATAACTGTGGTAATAAAGTTTATACAGTATGATCTTAAATAGACGGATATCTTATTTACTTTTCTATCTGTCTAGAGTTATATTCGGAAAGTGACGGTAGTTATTCTTCTTCTACTGTTTTATTGTTGTTAATATAACAATTATTCTAGATCATACTGGTAAGTAATATTCAACTCCCTTGCATTAATCAACTGAGAAGTGTTACTGAAATGTTACGAGGTTTGCCGTCTAGATCACGTGGAAGTGCTCTAGGCTCTCGAAGTAGGTTTATAACTAGGCGTCAAGCAGGGACTTGAAGTAATGACAATAATGATATGCAATTCGTAACTAATAGTAGAGTATACTAAATGATTGATCTTGAGCACGAAGCTCTATACAAAGGAAATCCATCTTGATTATATAGACCTTCATGCCTATGGCTAGTCAGGACCGCTGCGCGGTCCTGGACAGCCAGCGTTCCTCAGCGGTCCATAACGTGACTTTAATCACGTTACCTTGGTTTAGTCATGTGACGCGGCATAGAAGATAGCCGTTGTAACATGAAAACGAGTGTTTATTAACTTTCTAATGTAGATAAAATCAAATTAAAAATAAATAACGTAACGTATGGGGAACTCGGACATATGGGGAACTCGGACATATGGGGAACTCGGACACTTTTTGCCCATCGCCAACTTGAAACCTGTTGACCTGAAGAATGATTATATGAACCCAATTAACCACTCCTCAAGTGTGGCGTCACTTTTGGGCAACAGTTATGAGCCCGGTTTGCGGTCCCATGGTCCAGTGGTATCATTTATAATTTCCACTACCAGCGCAACTTGCAATCATCATATTCTTCAGTAAAAAGTTACATTATCGATTATATCGCATCCAATGAGAGTTACTCCTAAAAACTCCAAGCGAGCGATCCCCATGCACCTCGACGGAACAAGCCTCTGAAGAGGGGTAGAGCCAATCAGATGCTCTCAGAACCCTACTCTTGCATACATGCCCCAGAGTCTAGAAAAAATGTTAGACAGTAAAAGGCAGAGGACTATGTTATCCGGCCAATCAACTCAGATCGGATCAGCCAATCATATCCAGGAATAGCCTCAAAAAATAATGGCATATCCTGATTCGGCAATCCCTGAGGGGGAGTGTTGACCTGAAGAATGATTATATGAACCCAATTAACCACTCCTCAAGTGTGGCGTCACTTTTGGGCAACAAAACCCTAATAACTTTTATTATGTATACCCAATCACCTTTTACACCTGCTCAAATTGAAGAGAAGCTTTAATAGGTTATAGTTGCACTTCAATTAAAAGAATTTAAATCAATTAGAAAGGCTGCAGAGCATTTTGAAGTCCCTAAGTCCACTCTAGCCGATAGGCTGGCTGGGAAGAAAACACGTTCCCAAACCTACGAAATGGCTCAAATTCTTTCAAACGCAGAAGAAAATACTCTTATACGATGGATTTCACGACTTACGATCACTGGATTCCTTGCTACACCTATGTTGGTGAAGGAAATGATCGACGAAATTCGTCTTCGATGTGTTCAGGTCGTGTCATCTCGAATTCCTACCTTGACAGAAATTCCATCTATAGGCCACAAATGGATTTATAGATTCCAAAAACGATATCCAGAACTTAAAATATATTATTTATATTAATTAAAGTCTAATCGGATTAAAGAGACAACTTCAAAGAATATTTAGACTTGGTTTGATGTGTTTCGTATATGTCTTATTGAACGAAAATATGAATTAGATGATATATATAATATGGACGAAACTGGATTTGGAGTTGGAAGTACTCAAAGTATGTGCATTATAATCGATTCTATTCAGAAATCGAATTGGAAAGTTACAGCTAGTAAGCAAGAATGGATAACTGTATTTGAATATGTTAATATAATTGGAAAGGCTCTATCATCTATAATCATTTTCAAGGCTCAGAATACGAATTCTGTATGGATTCCAAAGGATACACTTCAAAGCTGATAGTTCTCTACTAGTACAAATGGATAGATCTCAAATAGTTATGGATTAGAATGGCTAAAAAGGGTTTTCGAACCAGAATCCAAGAAAGTGTCAGGTGACCGACCTTGACTTTTGATCATGGATGGCCATTCAAGTCATATTACAGGTAGCTTTATTGCTTTCTGTATAGAGAAGGATATCGATTTACTTATATTACCTCCTCATTGCTCCCATTTGCTTCAGCCATTTGATATTGCGGTGTATAGGCCAATGAAACGATATTATGCTTTGGAGGTCGATCGATATTCTCGAGCTGGTGTAAAGCGAATTCAAAGAGCTGAATGGGTAGAACTCTTTCAAAATATTAGAAAAAAAGCACTGAATTCTTCTAATATTAAAGTTGGCTGAAGAGGAGCTGGTTTAATACCTTTTGCTCTACGAAAAGTACTCGATACATTATGTTCGGTTTCTTGAGACTAGAAAGAGCATCAGATTGAATTAACTTATTCTCTAGCTAAGCAGTTAAGCTGCGAGTATATATTCAAAAAATGAAGGAATAGGTTGGGTATTCGGCCTTCGGAATTAAAGTGCTTTGAAATCAAAATATTGAAAGCAAACAAACAGTATACCAAAAAGGAAAGAATGAATTAAAAGTTGAGTTTTGTTTGCTCCTTATATGCATATGTACTATATATGCATATGCTGCCAAGATCCCAGGAGGTCAACACATTACCATTTAACTCCTCCCAGCAACCTTCTACTCCACAAATGAGAACCCCCAATCAAGACCTAACAGAGTATATGGAAATGACAAGAGTATACCCCCAAATACTAAGTTGCTGTATCTTATAATAATGAATTGGGATTGGGATTGGGATTGAGATTGGAGGAGATATAAATTTAACTGGTGAACCTGTAGGTGGGAGATGGGATTTCCCACTCTGAACGGATCGTTAATGGTGATCTTTATGTGATTAATATTATATAATTTGCAAGATCGGATCGGATGGTAGGGAAAGTAAGTAGATGTTTCAGGGCTCCTTAGGAATATATTAGAGTGAGACTATTATGATGAATGTTGTCTCGAATAACATATAACTCAGAAAGGTAGCACATATTTCAGAGTTCTTCATTTTTGGTTTGTCCATTTTGGCGGATATTCATGCTATAACAGTATATGTTTTGTGCATCTTTTCTGGGTGGTTGATTATAGTAGGGTGAGATCTAGGAGCATGAATATCGATCGTATATAGTATTGTCTCAATCTAAGCTTGACCCTCTTCACGTGCCTTGTTGCATATCTTAAACTCATGGTTATCGCATGCTTATAACTAAATTATTAGTATGAGAGATGAATGCTGACTAATCACTTTAAACTCCCCAACTCGAAGCACAACCTAATCGGAGTACACTTGTTGGCAATGGTGCCAGGGGTAAAGAACTACTGTAGTCTAGAAAGTAGCGATATCGAAGAAAGCCATCACTAGGAACGTGCAACTTCGTTCACGGTCCGCTACTCGTGATATTCAGGCTTAGCCTCCGATGCCACGATTGAGTTTAAATCTTCCATCGGTGGTAGAAGTAGGGAAAGAGCTAAGATGAGGGGTAAGGGTCTTTTATCATCTCTAATCAATCAGAAAATCAAGTTATGGGATGAACTATTGGCTACTCACTAGTCATGTAGTATGGTTCCCCAATGTTGTAACTACAGAATGTAATAAATCAAATCTTCATATACCGAGATAATCGAGAGAAGAACAAAAAGAGGCTTCAATATAAGGTTTCCACCACATCATTTACTTTCGCTATTATTGTAACTAAAAACCTGGTTGCAAAAACCCTTGATCCATCAATAAGGTAAAGATGGTCGAAGCTTCTATTTGATGTTGCCGGACGCAGATCAGTGCAGCTGTGGCTCCATTATGACGTATTACTTTTATTTTCTTCATTAGTCTCGATGATTACGGAGCACATTTCAGCCACATCATCAAAATATCAACAGCTTCATCGGGATAACAATCATCAAAGCACTTTCTTTCACTTTCGTTTTCAGTCTTTTTGAAAGTTCTAGACAAATAAGTAAGGTACGAAGCACGTGAGTTGAAAGTTTAAACAAAGAAAGATCAAGGGGAAACGTGATTCATTCATTCATTCTTTCTTCGACTTTCTCTTGTCCAAAGCGACTTCTCGAAATTTCGAAAGGAACATGCTAGGTAGTAGTAGGTAAAGCATGGTGGAAAACAGCTTGAGCTAAATAGCTTAGCTTAGCTAATAGATAGATGCACTTACATCATACTATGATCATAGGAATTTATCAAGCAACTACTAGATAGGTAGTTCTTTCTTTGAACCATTCAAATGTGAAGTTTCCCCATTTTACCAAAACCAAAATCAAACACCACTAGTTAAAAGGTGCCTACCGAAACAAACCATATTACCGCTATCGTCATCATCGCACCCGCCAAACTTGGTACAACCTTGAGTAACCTTCCTTAGTACAGCACACTAATACAAGTCTCTTACCCGTGCTGGCTTTTCGCTTTGTTTAATAAAACCTTTCTTCTCTCCATCAAAATATCTCTTAAAACATACAAACATACATATCATACCACTTTCAATTCTTTTATACCCTTCATCTGAAAAGTAAGTTGGAATCGGATTCTTCCATTCAACAGTTTTCCCTGCGATATGTGCCACCTGCAAGGTGTATTACTTGTGCAACGACGGATATTTTCCCTTACCTTGCATTTGTACCATAGCCTGGCACAGAAAATGCAAAGAAGCTAACATGGCACTTAAATAGTTTTCCATCATTCTTCGCAATCACATTACATTCTTACTCCTCTTGATCCCCTAGAGTTAATTTGACTTTCTCGTCATGACTTCCGCCCGTAAGTCTTTGTCCACTGCAAATCCTTAACCCCGCCAAACCAAGTTTCTTTTTTCCCTGGGAGCGCTTGCTAATTGTCAATCATGGCAGGTCCCTTTACGGGAATCATTTCTTTGGTCTTAATCGGTGCCTCGATTATGTTCATGTTCTTCGTGATACTAGGTGGCATTACACAAACGACTCCTCTAGACAAGACACACTTCCTCAGAGCCGACACTTCAAGTATTGCTGGAGCCAGACCAGTTTCACAATGGAATTATTTTAGAGTCTGCGGAGAGGGAAATACCGATTGTGGAAGCTCTGTACCAGATCTTCCTTTCGGTTACGCATGGGTTGGAGGTGGTGATGGTGCTCCTTCTAGTCTTCTCGGGTGAGTTATGCCTAGATTGTGGATATGTCGCAACAATTACTAATATTGTGAAGTTCGCACGCAAAAAATACGACTAGCTCCTCTTACTACTATATGTGGAGATTTGGATGGGTGTTTTATCTTATGGGACTTTTTTTCACCGTCTTTGCATTCTTCACTTCAATATTGGCTCTGTGCAGTACACTTGGATCGTTTATAGGAGCTTGGTTGACAATGGTTGGTCTATTCTTCTTTAGCATTGCCGCTTCATTAATGACGTAAGTTCCTTCACAATCTTGTCTCAATCTATCACATAACTAATCAAAATTCAGTGCCGAATTCGTAAAAGCCCGTAACAGATTCCGCGAGGCCGGTATAAATGCCAGCTTAGGACGATATGCATTCGGCTTTACCTGGGCAGCATGGGCTTGCTTAGCTCTCGCCACAATTTTACTCTGCATCGGAGGAGCTACAGATTCAAGTCGTAGAGCGAGTCGTAGAGCAAGCAGAGGATCTTTTGTTCCTGCTGCTCCTGTTACAAGTGCAGGTACAGATACGGCTACGGAAGATGGTGGTAGATTTACATTCTATCGCAAGCAACGCGAAAGACGCGCTGCTCGTGAGGCACCTGGTAGCTCTTTCGAAAGAAATGAGAGTCAGCGTCGTGTCAAGGATGAATATGCTTAATTGCATACCCTCATCATGATTGCTATGATGGAGATGATACTAATGAGGATGATGGTGATGATGATGATGAGGTTGACAATGTTTGATAACCCATATAGTTATGGGGTCCAAGCGTGGATGAGATATGCACAAGCAATAGGAATTAATGAATACCTTCAAGCGGATTACTTAGGGTTTAATACATACATAAGCGGATGGGGAATGGGAATGGGAATAGGGGGACAGTTAATTGTACATTCATACTCTATTTAATCGGGAAAGCGGTTGTCCTTGTAGTATTATTCTAAGAATAAAATCATCAATTTTTGAATTATTGATTTGAGTTTGGTAATATGAATTTATTAATGAAATCTTTATTATAATAATTTAGAAATTTATAGTTGTATATTAGAAATAATGATTTCTAATAATGATTATACTTGTTATCTTGTTAAGTTAGTGAAGGGTTTGTGATATATTCAGACAGGGCATCAGAGGGGATGATGAGAAACTGAAAGATGGATAGAGGTTTGTGACGCCTCACACCTCCGGGTCACGTGGCATGCCCCGTTTGTATTTAATCATAGGAAAACTCTCTACTCTTGTTTTCCTTCTTCTTTTCTCCTTAGCTTAGTATTTTCTAATACAAGATACTTTACCCAGTATTCTTGAGTGTGACAAGGTTTGAAAGAGAGGTCATGAAATGTGATAGAATAAGATGAGATTAGATGAGATAGAAGGGGATAGATAAAGTATTAAAGATATATAACCTGGTAAATTACATGGCTAGTTAATAATCTTCCCTACCTATCTAGGTAAATACTTCATTTTCGACTCGCTTAATTTGACTCGATTCTTGTCTATATTTTATTTTAATTATCGTGCTCTATACTCTGTACTGCGTACTGTGTACTCTGTATGATTAGGATTACGATTCTTTTTACAAGTTCGTTTGCTATTATTTATCTAGTGCTGTGTTTTTACTTTTTTGTATGTGTATATATATAAGTCTAGTACTGTGACCAAAAGGGTGTTTATAGATCAGCAATTGTATTTAACTTAGAATCTACAGGTGAAGAGCACCTGTAGATAGGGATAGCTACTCTATATATACACAAATGAATAGCCTAGCCGCAATGGCTAGGCAAAAAGAAGTCATATTTAGCCCTTCAATGATCTTACTTTACCGATAACCATTGATACCTAGTACTTGTTCGGATCTGATCCTCAGACCACCTAAATTGTATACTAATCCCGAGTAATCGTATCATGTGTGGACATGGTTAATGTACCTGAGGTTTCTTATATAATAAGGGTGGGAGGAAAGCAGGGGTTTCCGTCACAAGTACCCCCTTTTGTTACGAGGTTTGCCGTCTAGATCACGTGGAAGTGCTCTAGGCTCTCGAGGTGGTTTATAACTAGGCGTCAAGCAGGGACTTAAAGTAATGACAATAATGCAATTCGTAACTAATAGTAGGATATACTAAATGATTGATCTTGAGTACGAAGCTCTATACAAAGGAAATTCGTCCTGACTATATAGACCTTTATTTTTCGTGCATTTTATGTAGGGTTCATCACGTGATTGAATCACGTGGTAATGGGCCTGTGGAGTCCGACGTAACATAGACTTAGGTAGTAACTTGATTAATTATATAACGATCTAGATAGATAGGTAGTTAATAATCTTACCTAGATGTATTGATGCTTCATTTTCCACTCGCTTAATTTGACATGATTCTTGTCTTTATTTTGTTTTAGTTATCGTGCTCTGTACTCTGTAGTCTGTACTGCGTACTATGTATGATTACGATTCTACAAGATTTTTTACTATTCATCTAGCGCTCTTTTCTCACTTTTCTTATACATGAGTATATATTGATTTGTAGGAGTATTACTTTAAATTTCTGATTTTTATTTTTTAAATTTTTTAAATTTTTTTAATAAAAGATACCTATCATAGTAGGTAAATAAATATCTCATCCCCACTGATGATATTGAATAAATCCACCACCGGTACTTATATTTAATTCCTTTCCTCCTCGTATATCGAGTTGTATTAATTGTTTTACTTCTTCGGGGGTATCTCTCCAGGTAGACCATTCTCTTAGTTTTCCGATATTTTCGTCCTTACTCTGTTCTTCTTTTTCGACTTTTTGAGATTCGCTTTCCACTGGGCTTTCACTTCCGTCGTCGCATTTTTCGCCTCGTTGGAGACGGCCTAGTCCGGCTGTGAATTCTTTTAGCCACCAGTGGGCTATGTAACTACCATCTTTTAGTTGGAGTTTTATATCACTGCCCCGTTTTTCTTGCAGTTCTTCGTATTTTCCGGGTGTTTGGAAGAATATTTCATCGAGTGCTATGATTCTCTTCCCGTCTAATCCGCACGCTTTGATTCTATCCCACCATCCTCTCTCCATTATCATGTTCAGTCCAATCCCGTAGCTACTGACGTTTCTTCTTAACTGGACACCTAAACTTGCTATCTTCTCCTTCTCATTCAGCCATACCCCGGGATTTTCCGTCCGGCCTAGAATATCCAAACACATGGCGCGCAATAATTTGATGGTAGCTTCTTCCAACAGATTTACATAACATCTTACGCCCAAGTTGGGAAAAGTTAACAAGTCAATGATGGGATAAATGACGAGTTGGCCTGGACCGTGAAAAGTTATTAGGCCGCCTCGAGGTGTTTGGACAACTTCGGCTCTTTGCTCCTTGCTGTTGATGGTGGTGAATGGTTCGCGAATGGTGGGGAGGTGGGTGGTTGAAATGGGGATTAGAGGCTCGTGAAGAGTTTTGAGGAGGGATTCCGAGAGTGGAGTTTGGAGCTCTCGTCGGCCGGTGGTGTAGACTGGAGTTGATTGGAAGGTGAGGACTGTAGGAGTTGGAGGTGTCAGGTGGGCGTGTTCGGGATTTGATGGCTCTGTTTTTTAGATTAGTTTTGTGGTGAGAGGAGGGAAGGGAGATAGGAAGCAGATATGATAGGATACATACTCTTTTTATGTTCAAGTAGTCTGGATACGAGGGTGGATTGAATAGTCTGGGCAATATGAAATGGTGTCACGCCTCTGAGATGAATGTGGCGGATGAGATTTCTCGGGATGGATGAAGGGGGTAAAGGAATCATGATTAAGTTATCATGAGGAAGGTGATAAAATCAGTGCGAAGAGAAATACCAAAAGAGAGAATGAAAGCAACAAAAGTTGTTGCTCAAATAAGTTTCAAAGGAAAGGAAGAGATTGGACTTGGAATCTTGACAAGGCTGAAAGAAAATGTTATTCCGAGATTAGATAAGAGCTCTAAGTTCGGAGTTGCTCAAATCTCTTTTCTTCTGTTTATACCTTTACCAAAGTGATACAGAGCTTGATACTGGTAGAGGAAACTTCCTTTATCTACTAGATAATTAAATTTCGGAGTTCGACAATGTAGCTGTAGAATAATGCATCGATTGTTTTGTGGTACTAAGTAGGTTTGAGATAAAGTCTAACTTAGAGCTTTTTAAATATTACGTAATCTCATGCGATCATTGCCCCGCCAATCCCGATCTCTCTTTCATTCTGACTACTTCCGCCCCTCTCTCCCATCGGCTCTCATAGAATATCAACCTCAACTTTTCTCAAAGCAACTACAACAAATCTACTTCCAACAACACATTCACATACCACAACCATGACGGAAGCGCCTTTGAATTATGAAGCCTCAGCCGGCGTCACCAATCTCCAAGTCTCAAGAACCTTACCCTCAGAAGTCGTCCAATGCTTAGAAAATGCTAGATTTGTACGTCCTCCCTCACAACCGCGTCTTACTCACAGACAAACACTAATTTAACATGATACATAGTTACATCTCGCAACATGCACCTCTCTTCGTCCTCACGTCTCCCTCATGAACTACACCTATCTTCCCAGTACACCCTGGTCTCCTCATCCTACCATAATAATGACGACGAACCCTTCCTCTAAGAAAACCCAAAACCTTCTCGAAAATCCAAATGTTTCATTATTGGTTCACGATTGGGTATCTCATCGTCCTCCTACTGGGAATAGAGCTTCGAGTCCTCCGAGGAATACTGGGGGTAGAAGTAGTTTGGCGGAGATGTTGATAGGGTTGAATACGAGTGCGATAAGTAGTATTAGTGCGACGATTAATGGGGAAGCGAGGGTGGTGGAAAGGGGAGGAGAAGAGGAAAAATGGTTGAAGGAAAGACATTTGGAGAATTGTGTTTTTCTTGGGGAGGAGGGGGTGAGGGCTGGAGAGGGAGATGGTGGGAGAGTTTTTGTAGAGGGTGAGGAGGTGAGGGTTGTTAGTGTAAAGGTGGGTGATGGTAGGGTTAGTGATTGGAAGGGTGCAGTTAGGGATTGGGTTTTGAGTGGTGAGGGAGAGGGAGAGGGTCATAATGGTGTTGGGAGTGAGACTTTGTTGAATGGAGTTCATTAAGGTGGGTATTGTGGAGTGGGTAAAGAAGATCTAAATTGGGAGTATATGGTAGTTTATGACCATACTTAAAAATTGGTGTCATAGATATGGCAAGGGTAAATATCTATAAAGGCATTTTGGGAGCATTCAAAATATCGGTTCAATTAGTTCTCTAGCCTTTGTAAAATTTCAAAATGGCGTTCTCCTAGTATGAAAAGGAAATTGAATGATCAATCTTGGATCAATACCTTATTGTTTGTGGTTTGAAATCGATCTTCTCGATGTATGTGAGGCTTGATTATTAGCAATTGTGTACATGCTACGGAGTACTTGCTGTTTAGTTTGGGAGTGGGCTAGGACCTAACACTTCTTTTTACACGCACCTTTAATTGTCTTCCTCTCCTCAGAATATATACAATAAAATTTGATACTTTCTACACCCCATCAGCTCGGATTTTATCCAAAGCTGTTTGTCTCTTTGTTTGTTTGTTTTCAATATGTTTACTGTTCAGCTCTTCCAAATCTCCATTTATATAAACAAAAAAGTGAAGAGTGCAGTTACAGCGCTAACATCAAGAATCTGAATTAGGTAGTTTCCGATAAATAATTCCTACAACATCTACTTGTTTAGCCACGTAAGTCTCACATATCCACGATCAATCAAGCATGAAGGAGCCGGGTGTTTATTTATGAAGAGTCATCTGTTTGAGCGGTGGTTTATTGGTAGCAGAACTAGAACTAGAACCATATGATATGATGTTTTGGTAATCTTATAAGGAGTTGCAAACTGCTCGCGATTGATTACTCGGGTATGATGGTACTCAGGGCTACTAGTTTTTTTTGGAAGTCGTGCTATTTTATGGGTATTATGGATTATTGAATTGTAAGGGGTTGTTGGTATGAATGCGGTGGTTATTGGAGAGCTATGAGAATTTCACTCCTGCGCCTTTAATCTCATTCATGGATATAGTGATGAGGCACTTTCTTTTTATCAAAGGCCTCTCTCTCGGCCGTTGAAATTGAATGTTTTGGTCAGTGTGTTTGAGTATGTATAAGTGTATATTCGAGATGTTAGTCTGATATGAGATCTTTTTTTCATCCATCGTTATAATGTCGTGACTGAAAGTTGTGCAGAAATTCGGTCGGAAGATTATGGATCATAGACCAGTATTCTCTGTGAAATCGAATTTCTAGGTCACAAATCTCTGGTCAATTCGTATCTTTGTGTACTTGCGTTTATAAGTTGTGGAATCGTAAGATTACAATATTAAGATTTAGGAGAAGGAGCGGAAAATAGTTAGCTTGGGCACTGTTGCCTTCTCTACACCAAGTTTATAATGTCGATGGTTTGACGGGTGTATTACGTTCTCGATGTATGGAAGTGGTACTTGTCCAGTTGATAATGATTATTTCACTTGAAGGGGGTTGATCTTTTGACACTACTTTGATATAGATCATTTTCATGACCCTAGAATGGGATATTGTCATTTGATCGATTTTAACACATGAAGAAGGAAAATCTCGAAGAAGAATAACTAAGTCATCTGCTGGTGGAGCTGTACCTCGTGTTTTGCTGTGTCCTTCAAGGTTATCTATAAAGTTCCTTTTCATCAGAAATCAAATTCGGATATGATTGGAGTCATCCCACTTTTATGGAACCATTTTGCTATTCACTTTGGACTTTCTTACTTTTCAGTTCATGAGAGAAATCCTGGATTGCAGATTACAAGAACTAGGGAAATAATCTAAAGTTAGTTGCCGGCGATAGCTAGTACTCACATGCCTTTATTGTGTAACTTTCCATCAGGGCATCTAACCAACAAGTAAGAAATATCTTATTCTCAACATTTAGTTTCTTCTTCTTAACCTCCCCTTCCTCTTTCCTTCGAGAGGATATTCTAATCTAGTCTTTGCGTTCCTTTTACTGACTATTCTTCTGGGCGGTATCCTCTGATATCATTCTTTGAGCGCTTTTCAGAGCAGAAAGTCAATTATTCCCTGTGTAGGCGTATCTTGATGGCTTGGTATTGCTCGAGCGGGATGTCTCGCCGGCTAATTTCGAAAAAGACAATCTGATTTTTTTCGAAATATTTCCACTGTCTAGCACATGTTCGTCGCTTCCGTTAGCCAGAATAAAAGTCAGCAAAGTATCCAGCAATATAAACACAAAGTACATAAAAATCTACTTGTCGCCTTCCTTGAAGAGTTCATCTGGCAGGCTGCTCGGGTAAATCGCATATACTAGATCACAATACACACTAGGCATGCAAACCCCACCGGTCATATCGTTCAAACTACGAGGTCCTAGTTCACCAAACATAAGAAACTCGGGTCCGAACGATACCTGATTCGAAAAAGGAGTTGATGGTATTGATCTGCTTTATTTACAAGCCAGAGTGTATCACAATAACTTCCAAATCTTCACACTCTACTTAAGGTTCACCATATTCCCAATTCGTCCTGGCGAGTGATAGGCCGTCTAAAAATGGAATTTACATGGGAAATTCCCTTATGACTCTGGCGAAGACTATTCAGATATCGCCTTTTTAAGTCAGAGATAGGAAGATGGATAAATACATGGTCCTTTCCCCTCTATTCGGGTATCAATCAACTCTTTAGCGCATTTTATAATCTATACATATTCACAAGAGTCATTATTTAAACGACAAAGAATTCAATGAATTTCATGAGTGTAGAGTTTCAACCTCACTATCTCGAATTTGGATGTCTCTTCTCCGTAATTTCTACCATCTTCCAGAGGTTTTCATCTTCATCCCGCAGTCTTTGCATTTCAGATCGAGATGCGCGATCAATTTAACAGGCAATTTAATCATTACAACCTGTGCCCTGTACTTTATTTCCGGACATCTTTCCATTGAGAAAATTCCAAGTTAATCTCGAGTGAATTACGCAACTTTGATATTTTGGAATCGAGAGGATGGCGAGAACGGATACGATTAATCTCATAGTGTTTGTTCTAAGTTACATTTACTTCTTGTAGAGTCCCCAAGAGCGTTTAAACAATTATTTGATATAATTATAAGTCCTTCTCAAGTGAAACGAGGAATAAAGTTTTATCGTATCAGCTTAAAGCTACAGTTCTACACATCCTAATAGGATAGATAGGATTTCTCAAGATATCGGAATATCATTGATCATAATTATTTTCTTCACAGTTCTCTCGTCTATGTTCACTACTATAGAACATCGTTCCACAATGCATATAAGCACACATTTAAAGAACACCACGAAGGGAAGAAAATACTCATAAAGGCATGTTGAATGCCAAATCCCTACATGGACTACATCCCTACTAAGAAAATAAAAAAATAGATACAAAGAAGAGAAATATATATCCAGAAAGAACAACCACCCCAAAATCCAGCCTAATCTCTGAACAGCACTCAAATTCTCATCCCCTGACTCCTCATCCCACCTCATCCCACATCGCGCATCCCCTCTCTTTCAAAAGTCCCCCACAAACCCCCTACTCAATCTTCCCCAAAACAAAACTCACAGCAAACGCATTATACTTCACCGTATAAGTCAAATGCTCCAGCGTATCCACACCGGAACAACAAAACGGATCCCCAAAATCACAATACGACTTCAGAATCGTCGAATAACCCTTCAAAGAAGCCGATTGATCGCTCGAGCGAGGAAAGAGTCCGTTTTGGAAACAGGTGCCTACGTGGAAGGATTGTTGATTGGTCATGTAGCGGGGATCACCCATCTGTTTGTGTGGTGGTGGTGGTTAGAAGGGGTGATTTGGGGAGGTTGGGGGTTGGAGGGAAGGGATGTGGGAGCAATGAGATGGGGAGTATTTACCATAACAGCAGCTTTAACATGGGATCCGTATTTCGCGTAATCGACAGCTGGGGTTCTGGTCCCTAGGAGTCCACCTCCTCCTCCGCCGAGCGTATCACTAATACATTCCGCTATACGAATCACATTAGTACTATATTCTATCTCAACCCAAACCCATCCATCCACACACAACCCATCATATTATCCTACACCTCCACCACAACAAAAGCTCAAAGCTAAAAGACAAAGACAAAAAAAACCCACAACTCACCACCCTGCGAATACCCCAACAAAACGATTTTCTGCTGCGGACACGCCTCCACGGCTGCAATCAAATCCGCCTTCATAGCCGCAACACCACTCGCCACACTAGGTGGATAAGGCGCCAGTAACGCAGGATAAGAAACGGAAGTACGAGTGACGGATTGGGAGGTGCCGAGTTCGATGGCGGAGGCAAGAGTCCCGATTATGCCTTCGCCGGGGGCTTCGGTGGATGCGCGCGCGGTGATGATGCGGATGGCGGTGCAGGTTGTGGTAGTGTTGATGGTGGAGATGGTGGAGGTTTCGGGTGAGGGGTTGGGGAGAGCAGCTGGGATGGCGAGGGTGAGGGGGAGGAGTGGGAGGATTGGGAGGAGAGTTAGGAGGAAGATGGGTGAATACATTGTTTGTGGGGGTATGAATGGGTTGGATTAGATATATTTGGAAAGAAGTCACAATGCGAAGAATCAGAAAGAATGAGAATGAAAAGAATAGAAGAGAAGAGATGAATTTCGATGAGAGTGATATTCCAAACCCAGAGAGATCCATTACTCAAATATATATACTTCAAGCTACCTACTAATTCCACCAACATCGTCATAACCAACCCGCTACCATCGCAACAAATCCCATCCACAAAAACCACAAAAATAAACTCATCATTCTAACATGAAGTTCCGAGGTTTTTTCTTTGGTAGAAAGGATATATGAAAGGGTGAAAAGCGGGACTATTCCTAGCAATCAACATCCTTTTTGCACAGAGCTACTATCCTGCCGTATCGAAGTGGGTACTTAGTATCGAATACTCCACTATATTGCTTTTTCTCACTAGAGAATTTGTTTATATGATTTCTAGATGCACAAAGGGATGAAATCACTAGGAATATGACGCCGAGGTGTTTTTGTTTCGTTGGGCTTTGCAGTGTTGAATGGTATGGCTTGGTTTCCTCTGCACTTTGCATTAGATGTAGGCTGCATTGTGCTAATAACGCGGGGTATTATCCATCCAATGTATATTCTCTATTTCTCTTTCGAGTAAATGCAAGAATCGTATCCCTCCCTATCATTATCATCATCATCATCATCTGGACTATCTATTGAGATTTTTTTGCCATCCCACCTGAATAATAAAAATACCTCGGCGACTTGTTGTCCTGGGAAGAATGTAGGTGTGTCGTTAGGTGACGGAGCAACGAATAGAAGGGAGATGAGATAGTTAGGTTAAGGGGCCATGTGCCATTAAAGGCACGGCATGTACGGATTAAGGAATAATCCCAAAGTCCTAGTCGAAGGAATGACTTTTTTTTTTTGGCACATACAAGAGCCTGAAACAAAACAAGATGCTTCTCCCACATTAGCCAGTGTCAGTCACCATGACAAGGTTACCCCATATTTCGCATGATGATCACCATCTCAATACGACACTTGCATCTAGACCTTAATCCGATGTTATGGAGCAAAAAGAAATCGGGATCATAGATCATCGTTTCTTAAAATAAAAATTCCTCTCTTCATCTCATATAAATGGGATTTTGTCTATTCTAAGCTATGACCCAATGTTTACTTCTCGAAGATGTTTTAGTCTGAAGGGTAAAGTGGAGCCCATTGTTTTTTGAAACTGGATCCCGGAGCCAATCGCATCTAAATGAATGTCTATAAGCTTTTGCAGGACAAAAAAGAAAGAATCATCTGAACTTGGGATGAAATGACTAGCGCCTTTTGCCATGTAATACCGAGGTTTTTTCAGCCATATCAGAAATTCAAAGTGAAAGACATGAAAATATCAGATGATACAATAGAATCAGAGCAATCATATTTGTGATTGGTTCACGGAATTGCTGCATCTTGCATAAGGGTTTTACCCCACAATACGGGCTTCCCCGTAACACGGAATCTGATATATCAAACTGGTAGGGCTGGCGTAGATTGGCGATAAACAAAGTTCTTCGAACATCAATTTGCTTTACATGGTAGCTCAATGACCGAGGTATTCTATTAGTGCTGCTAAGCTGTATGATATATGAACCTGTGATCCCGGATAATGGACTCTTAAAGATTTTACCCGCAGGCGGCGTGCTTCTCCCCACCAAACGACAGTTTATACTCCATCATTCATGAGCCGTAATTCTCGGCATTTTAGCCAGCCCTCCTGTCTTCCTCTATCTCTTACTAGTCAGGGGTCGTCAAAATGAGTGACCTGTCATTGATTCATCGCACCACAGAGTGAACGGCTCTCGACTCATTCAAGTGTCCCATACTAACACCATTAATCAAGCCACTGTCAAGCACTGCCAAATCCCTCAGTATAGTTGCATAACTTTTAGCTGGTAGTGATAAGATCTATAATAGATCTAGAAAAGTTCTACAGCGAGACAAGTTGCCTCCACTGCGGTGGGGCCAAATTGCTGAGGACGATTTGGTTGTGGCTAGGGTTGGTACCAAAGCCGGCATGATAGGTTATTGCAAATAAAAGAGATTCAATCGATTGCTTCCGTAGATAATATCTAGTAAGCTAATCGGTTTGATATTGTAGTTGACAGGTCGAAAGTGCTTCAATAAGAATAAGTGATGATTCAGGATGTTCAGCATGACTTTTTAAATGCGGTTTTATCCAACCAGTCGCAACATTTTGTTGTCTCGCTTATCCCAGAATGTCCATGTGTAGACTTTTAGCCGCATGCCTGCGCGCTAATTCGAAATTGTGTTCCCGTAATATTTCGATCAAAAACGACCTTCAAGGTGATATTTCTAGTCGATTGATCTAGATGATATTCTTTGAAAGTAATGTAGGCACAGCGCGTGGTTTAGAACTATATATCAATAGACAGGATCTAGATAATCACTAAACGTGGCACTGGAAGGTGCCACAAAATCTCAACCTTCAATAATTGAGCAACAAATTCGTACATAAAATAAGCATTTTATTATCGCATGCCAAAATATTCGAACCTATTCATACATCAGTTTTTACGTCTCACCTACCGGAGAACTTAGACTTACCAGTCTGCGACGTCAAGAGTATTAGGAATCATTTGTTGGAAATCCGGTTGTATCCACGTGGTCATCGGCTCATTTAGTATGTAATTCATGTCCCCTGAAAAGGTAGGATCCTGGTATTGAACAGTTTGATGTACTGAATTCGGTATTGTACCAGTAGGGCATATAGCATCAGGGATGTAAAATTCGTTTTCATGGTGCATTGATGGAGCGGGCTGATGTTTGGCTTGTGGCGCGGGTGGCACATTAGTACAGGAGATACCGTCGTTATTACTACCTGACTTTTGACCTTTTTTAGGACTACCTATGCCCGTACCTGATATAAAACCCAGAGTTGCTTTTTGGTGTGCAAGCAAGGAATGCGTAAGTGGAAGACTGTTTTCTTTGGATTCTCCAATTGATTTCGATCCATGTAAAGGATTTCCAACGAAGCCAACGGGCACTTTATAATTTTCGAATCCTGCCGCCTTCAGAATGCTTTCGAAAAGACCTTGAACCATTTTAGCGACTAGCCATATATCAGAAAGTTTCTCCAGAGCAGACATGCAGATGGAAACTCTTTTACGCGCTTCGGTTATTTCGAATGACGAATGAATCTGTAGCTCATAGATGTGCATGATCAAGGCCGACAGTAAAGAATATATTCTAAAATGCGTTAGCAATCACCCTAATTCTGCTTGGCACGGATTTTACTATACAAGAATGGAGGAGCATGCCTCAGTTCGTTCCGTGAAATCATATGTTCTACGATTGAAGTCATTGCTCTTGCAGATTGAAAAGCAGCGTGTTGTGAAACATCGAGCTTCTCCCGGAGTTCCGATGAAGATTTAACGGATGGCAAATATGCTCGATACAAAAGACACCTTGTAGTATGGTAGACCAAACACAGATAAGAGGACCAGAAATTATTATTGCTGGAGGGATTCCATCGGATCTGCCTTGGGCAATTTTGAAGCCACTCATTCAGAGCTTGATCACAATTTTGGAGTATGACCGAGTCGTTGCCCTGCTTCTTGGATCGTAAAGAGTAATGTTGAAAGAGTATCTCGTCCATGATCTGGCATATTTTCACATATTGAAGAAAGAATTGCACTCGTATTTCAACTCCAGGTTCAGTGTGATCATCGGCAAAATCTTCTTCTCGAATCATTTCTATATCGGAATCTTCCATATTGATGTGTGCCGGGCGTCCAAGTGCGGTTGCTACTGATTGATCTCTGATGTACAAGGTCCACCATATCCTTTTCCAAAGCCTTTTATCAGCTGGACTGAGACGAGAACCACTTGGACTACGATGCATTCCAAAACCTTGAGCAATAGTGGTCGCGAGTCCATTCCAGTAGAAAACGTTTTTTGTAACAACGCCTGGCTCCTCCCAATACTATTATTGAATTAGCATTTCCTTTTCTTGTATGAATACTAGGTACCATAAACGCACCCATCCTAAATGAATAAGTGCCTGGACTACGATAACTCTATCTTCCTCATAATCAGCATCATATAGGGCTTTTGCTCTTTTATAAAATAGTGTCGCAGCGGGAATGGGAGAACCACTGGCATCTAGTAGCATGGATGTGGTACAAACTCTAGATCCAGCCAACAAGACTGCCTGCATTAATAATAAGGGGGGTGGATTGTCAAGGTCATGCCATCTTTGCATGAACCACGATTTATTAATGATTGGAATAACCGGAGCTACCCATTTAAAGTATGCGTCAATCAATTCCTCACATAAATCTCTAGGTGGGAGTTGTAGTGCACCTCGCTTTTCAAGGATATCCATCTCTTCCGCATTCATTTTCGTAGCCATGTATTGATTAGCGGCGTCCTGCGGCAAGGGATAGTGTACAGCGTTGGTCGTGCCATAATAATCTTGCATGAGAATTGCCAAAGATGATTTTTCGTGCAAGTACGCCACTTTCCCAGGGTTTTCAATTGCAGATGACGAGACTGGTGGGCTTATTAATTTGGCGTATTGTTTGGTACTATCTGGTTGTTGCTTAATATGCTCGTCAGCCTGAAGAATCAGAGAAGCAAAATCGTTGTGATTTGATGCCACTGGTTGAGGAAGCCCCATATCTCCATTTCCTTTGCTGTCACGCTTGTCGTCGCCATTGTCACTTGGATGATTGTGCTGTTTGGCTCTGCATTTATGTAAGAATACAGCCGTGTAGAGCAGACTAGCTTCGAACATATCTGGACTGAACAAATACTGACATTAATAGAGCGGACCTCTTTCGTCCATTATCGGACGTTCCCCCCCTGCTCGAGTTCTTCTTTCGCGGAGGTATACTGCAGTCGAGAAAGAATGCCTCACAGTTCGTACATGGAATTCCGCGGGATCCAGCGTCGCATCGCACCTTGATAGTGTTAATGATATAGTTTGAAGTATCTTTGAATGCGCGGATTCATACTCTTCGCGAATGGCACATCTATTGATACGAGTCACGTCAGTATCGGTTATCATCTGGAGGATATATTTCTGATGGCACTTACCCCGCATGCTCGACCAGCCCGAGGTCTTGATTGATCTGTCAGCAACCTAATGTGAAGCAAGCTTTAACAATTGAGCCCTACCTTCGAAAGGTCCGCCGACATGGCAGTGGGGTTGGCTTTGTCTTGATATTCTTTGCTTGATCTTCCGCTTCACTATGATTCCCCATGTACGCATTTTTCGAATCGAAGCTTTGGGGTTTAGGAGCAAGCTGGAGATCTGTCGGGTGATTCATCGTCGAAAAGATCGTTCTCGAAGACACAACCTAGAGGAATTCTCTTGATATGTTGTCATTATGGATAAGATCCTCAATTGACAATGGCAATATACGGCCAACATGGGGATCCTAGTATAACTTTTAGTGCTTTGTTAGGGGACGATTTTAGTGTGAGGCGTGGGAGTAAGAAGGGCCAAGCCTTAAAACCCCCGGGCATCATGCATATCCCGGAAATTCATGGAGTACAGTAGTCTTGGTAAGAGAACAAAATATCGCGTGGGCACCGAGGCTCTATAAATGAATGTGAAGATCATTTTCTGGAGTTTGTTGTGTGCATCGAATGAAGGATATCGCAAGATCAAGGGTGCGGAAACTTTCCGGTGCGATTGTTGCAAAAGAGTGGTGGATCTAAAAACGGATTGTTCCGCGGCGACTCAATATTGTTGCATAGTTCTACGAGTACTGTAAGACTTATATCACTGCACGAAATATCATTATCATTAGACATTTTACTCGTGTAGGTTATTTTGACTAATCCCAGTTCTCATCCGCAATTCTCTCCTTTACCATCAACCGCACATGTTATATTTTGCATCATCATCGTACTCCATTAGTCTACTGGCTTCTCCATCCCAGCTGTTCCACATATAACTCAGCCTCGAAAGAGAGACTCATTTGATACAATTGCTTCCACTATCTCCCAACATGTTGCTTGGGTGTCAATAGCAGGGTGACCCGTCTCAAGTAGAAATGCAACAAGGTCTTAATAATCAAATCTCAACATGAATGAAGTCTCGACCTGAGGTTTGGATTAATTGATATTAACTGGGTATCTAAGTAGACTGTCTATAGAGGTATCGAAAGCCATAGGTAAAAGAAGCTAAAGGCAGGGAGGAAAGAAAAGTAGTACGCCATCAATAAATCTGCAAAGATTTCCCATTCCCCCCAACCGAAATCTTACTCTGTCTCCCTCCAATAGCCGTTCTCGCATCTGTCGTCGAAGGATGCACTGCGCATTGTTCCTGGACTCCCCCTCCATTTCCATACTCATCCCCATCACTCTGATGCGCGTAAGTCGTCGGCCTATTCATTTCCGTAGTATCCCTAGCAACAGCATATTGATCAAACACTTCCTTGATCAAAGCGTCCACCTCTGCCTCACTCATCGTTTCTCCCCATCCAACTGCTAGCCTAGTATCACATTCTTCGATAAAGTCTTGAACTTTCCGCATCTCGAATTCGTCTTTGCGTAATCGGTCGGGTAATCCTTGACTCTTCAGTATTCCAAGAACTCCAGCTAAACAACTGTTGGCAACACCCAGTACAGTAACGGTCTGCGGATGTGTCTTTGATAGCTCGCCAAAGGAAGCGAGAACGCCACCGATGACGAGCTGAGAGAGAATAGAACAATAGTACACGCCCTCGATTAAGTGGTATTGTAAAGAGAACGTGCGTTGCTGAGAAAGAACGGACTTGTAAACCCCATAGGCATTTTTACGTAGACCTTCCAAATCGGAGGGTGGAGAATCGGTCGATGAGGCTATAGGAACATTGATGCCGATTGCAAGACGAAATCTGAGAAGTGCGGGCGAAATGGATAGGGTTGAGGATGAGGAGGGTGATTGAAAGCGCATGGGAGTATGTTCAGATAAGAGAGGAACGTTTTCTGAAGCCATTTTGGACACTCTTTTACGACACATACTGCGTTTATCCAAGGATTTATTTATACTTGATGATTTACTGAGGCAAAAATAGATATATGGAGCTTTCATTTATCCTGCCTTACTCTCATTGATAACGATGGAGAAATAAGGTTCACGCGACTACATCATGATTGAGTCTCAGAACGTGGTCGCGATCAAGGTGGTCCACCTTCTTTAGTATTGTGGAGGAATTCATGGCCCTCACTTCTCTATCAAAAGATAGCCTCCTGATGTCCTGGTCTGATATCAATAGAACCAAGACATTCAAAAAGTGGATGTTGATATGAAGTATTTCTATGGTTGTATTGGAGGGGTCGTGACGAATCAAGGCCTAGACAAGCCTATATTACAGCTCCGGCAAATGCCGACCAAGGTCACGGTTAATCCTAACCACTCAAATACTTTCTTTCTCCTTCAGGGTATGCAGAGTACGGAGTATATGCAACGATGTACCACGAGACGCTGAGCTTTCCACATGAAATTATCATATCTACCTTATGATTAGATAGTACCACTATATCACAACGATCACAAGTTAAGACATCTTATCATATACTTCGAAATGACCATTCTATAGACCTTTAGACTCAGTCTTGTTCCAAAACTTACACCACTCATATGACCTTGTTTACTGCCTTTGTAAAAGTGGCCATTTTTTAGACTCCACCATGGAAACACATCATTCGCAATCGTAATATCTTATTTCATGGAGCTTAACGGTATATCGAAAGCCTGGTAGTTAATGGAGATTAATCCATGAATGGATTCAGGACGGAAAGGGGTAAGGTAGGATATGATGATAATGATGTTGGACTTGAACGTGGGGTTTACGCTGTGGATGGTTTTGTTAGGGTTGGGATTATGGAATGGATTGGGGATTTGGGATTGATGATTGAATGGATAGATATTGTGTTGTAGTGGTTAATGTATTATGTATGATCTTGTCTATGCTAAGGATTAGACAAATTCCACGGGTTGGATTCGAAGGTTAATAGGAAGGCATAGTATTGCTGGAAAACATTTGATGGTGAGCTCGAAGTGTGAGATATAAACGTGACATAAATCTTCACGGCTAGATGAGAATAGGCTATGTTACGGTAGTGTGGTCAATAGATATCATATCATTTAGTAACTACAGGCCGCCAGTATCTTTGACATCCATTTAGTTCATCACTCTGCGCATGCGTAATACCGTTCTTAAGCCAGCCTTGTCTTCATATCGTGAGTCCTTGCCCGATCCGAGAAACCAAGATGTCTAAAGCTACTGCCAGTATGGAACGCGATGGAACAACCCTGTCAATCCATGAGGGGTTCGAAACTTTGAAATTCTCCGCCAATTAGCACCTGCAAGCAAAGAAAAACTGCCAAAATGCTTCATGTTTCTTGTCAAAACCTCCTCATCGTCATGGCAGCCACCGAAAAGGTCCAGTGGGAAGTCAAAATCTCCATTTATACTTTCCTCAAGAGCGTAGTTGCGTAACAGAGGTAGAGTATGAGCATGGTAATCAGTAAAGATACAAACACGAAAAAGCGATTCTGATCGGTTACAAACGACTGTGGTTGAAGAACTGGATAATAAGTCAGTGATCTGGTCTCGAGTGGATGATTTACAGAGACGAACTGGATGGCCAAGTTTACCTCCTAGAGACGGACACTGCATCACCCCATCAGGCTCATCAACCAGGTGTACAATAACTGATTCCCAAGTGGGACTGGGCTTCTTGTAGTTTTTCCAAGGAAACAACTGCGCAAGCAGACATTTTGACCCCACTTCCTTCGTCCATACATTACGAGACCTCATGATGTACATTTGCCAGAGATAGATGCACATTTTGCTTCTTAACTGCCGTGACTATTCGTGTTTGTTCTGCTTTGAAGTGGTCAGCATCCTGAAGTTATCAGAGCCACTCGATGATTATAAAAAGACTTCTTACAATTTTTATGAGATTGCTTCTGAGATTGGTGTTATCGAAGGTGTTCAGGTCCAGAGTTAAGGTATTGAAGTTTCCTAGATAGTATCTATCATTCATGGGTACCAACACTGGAACTTCTCGATCGAACTTGGGTGTACGGTGCTGAAAGAAATGGTGTGGTAATTCAGATTCATCGGCAGTTAAGACACATTCACTCACTGATGAATGAATGATTTGAGGTGACGAAAGCTTTTAATGACTCAGTTGGTGTTTGTGATACTCTCGTCTGTAACATTTTGCCGTTTTATTTGCCTCGATATATCTTCAGGCCTTGTGAATGGCTCTTCCTATTTACAGGAAATAACGCCAAACTGCGGGCCATATTATGAGTCAACATAAGAGCCAAGGCAGCTGCGTTATACTTCGAAGCGTGGCTGTTATCTAGACAAGTAGCATTGCGGGAATCTATACGAGTCGACTATTGAACCAACAACCTCCGCTAAAGCCCCCTTGATTATCGCATTTTCCTTGAATGCGCTCATAATCCCAAGATGATTTTTCCGGCTACAGATCCACCCTATCATTTGCTTGTTTCGTGCCTTCTTTCATGACGAGTGCATCGCGGCTGTTGCCCTTGACACCAACCTTCATATCCCTGGATTTGTTATCTTCTTTCCAATCATAACCAACTCTCTCGACCTGTTCCCAGTCATCTTTTGCTAGATCACCGTCTGGTGGTTCTACCGTCTCCCATTCACCGTTGGATCGAACCCAGACAATCTTATCGAAACATGCTGGACAGATAAGACCTCCTTCAGTATGCACTTCGACTTTACCAGTACAGGTTCGATGATCTTGTGTATATAGGGCACACCTCGTTCGTCGGAGAGGACGATGATGGCAGTTGATATAGGTGGAGAAGTACGTAGTGCACATATCGTCGCTATTTGGGTGTCGCAGGATGTTTGAATGATTGTAAATCTCTTCCTTAGGGTGATACTTCAGCAAGATGATGACGATGACGGTCACGAACGGGCGTCAAAGTCAATCTGAGCGCGAAGTCGCAAAACGAAGGTAATGCATCCAATATATGTATGTCGCATCCAAAAACCAATCCTTCGTAGATTTATTAGTTTTGTTTGGTATCTGTCCAAAAGTAGCAAGATGCTGAATAACGAAAATGGTTTAATTGGGTTATTGCAATAGCAACTGAAGGTACGGGTTTCTGGTTCAGCACACTTAAGTAATGTGATTACATTATGCATGTGACCATTTAGCACTCATGACATGATGTATAGTATGGTTGGTAATTATGACCAAAGTTTACCAAGTAGAGGGAGGCGTCGATGGTGATAATAATGACGATATTTTGACTATTCTCAGGTAAAAACAATGATGAAAAAATGAGGTTGG
This sequence comes from Sclerotinia sclerotiorum 1980 UF-70, assembly GCF_000146945.2. Taxonomy (NCBI): domain Eukaryota; kingdom Fungi; phylum Ascomycota; class Leotiomycetes; order Helotiales; family Sclerotiniaceae; genus Sclerotinia; species Sclerotinia sclerotiorum. The sequence goes on along the minus strand of NW_001820833.1, from coordinate 1,694,171 downwards.
AGTTCTGAAGGAAGTGAAATGACAAGTGAAGAATGGAGTGAAATGACGAGTGAAGGATGAAGAAGTTGAAGTCCGTGCTATATGATGCATATCTTATCTTGTTTCTTATCTGATTACGGTTACCCTTACATTAGGTAGGTACCTTACGCTAAGGATAATTATGGGGATGCAGAAACAGAAAACGCGCCAACGCGCCAACGCGTGAATGAGCGGGCGGCCGCTAGTTCATCTTGACAACCTCGGTCAATGTTTCGGGGAAACTGAGTACTTGTCGAACATTCGGGATTTGCCCATTTCAATCGATTTCATTTATAGTTAGATATCTCATTCATCAGTTTCAATAAGGAAGGTGCGCCTCGGGTAGCCATTTGTACTTATTGACAATGGCAGACGAACCTTCTTTGCCACGATTGATAAGAGACAATACATCTTCTACCTTTGCCAAAACAAACTTGTCGCGAAAACGCGTCCGCGGTTCACCTCCCCCTGATTCAAGCGACCCTCCAATATTTTCTAGCGACGACGACCCTTCGGTAGAGAAATACACACAGAAGCGACGGAAGCAAAGATTCAGAGGTCCATGGTTCGATCAACAACTAGCTTCCGATTCTGCCCTTGAGGATGAACCTTTAGATCGCAAAGTTCCAATCAGAAACAAAAGAACGTTTAGTAAAAAGGTGGATAGCGGAGTATTTATGGGAAGTGATGGTACGGACTTTGAAGACATAGAGATGGATAAGGGGAAGAAGTTATCGCCAGCGGACCATGTTCCTGTGCCATCACCACTAAAGTCAAGAATCGCTATCAACACTCCACGAGATGTTCATGCCCAGAGGAAGATTGAGAAGTGCCTTGAAGATGGAGAAGAGTATATTGATTTATCGTAGGTGAAGACTATCTTGCATTGGCAGTTCAAGCTAACCATAATCAGCCGCATGGCCCTTGATCATCTTGAAAACTCTACGATACGTCCTTTGAAAAGTTTCGTCAAAACCGCGCGTACTCACTCCGCTTTGAATGACACAACCACTCATGTTTATGACGGTTTCGAGCCTTCTTTAAGAATCATCCTCTCAGGAAACACTCTCACTAAACTTCCTGCAGAGTTGTTCAACCTAAATCGATTAGTTTTCCTGAGTTTACGAAGTAATGAATTACAGGAGATACCACCTGCCATTGGAAAACTGAAACTTTTAGAGGACTTGAATATTGCTTATAACAAGTTGGGATATCTGCCTTATGAGATTCTTGATCTTCTTGTCCGGGGGGGAACATTATATGACTTTCAATTACATCCGAATCCATTCTACTTGCCGATGGCAAGACTTAAGGGCGGTGAGAATGGTGCAACTCATTTTGAGATCGATCTCCAACGCAAGCGGCCATGGCCATTGATGAATCAACCATTTCCCCCTCCAGAATACGTTGTAACTTTACATGGGGATCCTAATATGCCCGGTCCTATAAACCACCAGTGGCATCAACGTACTCCTATTTCAGGAAGACCAATCTCAGGCGAGAAATGTTCCTTAGCATATCAATGCAGAACAGAAGTCAGATTTCTTAATACTTTTGGACAGTGTATAAAAGGCCCTATGTTTCCTTCAGATCCTCAATGGAAAGACGCTGAAGGGCACGTCCAATTGCCCGTCGCAGATATAAATGATATCCCAGAGCCTCCTGAAGTCCAATCACGCGTTCCGAGCTTGATCGAAAAAGCTTTGCAGTCTTGCATTCGAAGTCCTGAATTTCTACGTCTCGAATCTTATCTGGAATGTATACCTCCTAGCATGCCTTCTCTACTTCGAAGAGCGGAGAATGTTCATTATTCTGGTCCTACACTATGTACTATCTGTGACCGCAGCTTCGTTGTTCCGCGAACTGAATGGATAGAATGGTGGGAGATTGAAAAGGTATCGAAAAAGGATCGGTTGGATGCGGTGACCAATGCTGCAAACCCACGCGTGGAGAATGAGAGGGATACTGTTGAGAAGTTGGTGCCCTTGATTCGTAGGGGTTGCAGTTGGTTATGTCTGCCACCAGTATTTTCCGATGATTCGCCTCAACCGTCCCACGGAGAAGACGAAAATGTCGAAAATGAGATAAGTGTGGCCACTAATGTTTGATTTTTATGCTCTCCATCATTACGGCGATAGTAGTCGCTGATTTGTATAAATTGTACAAAAATTGCATACTGGCAGCAGGCGTCGGGTACGGTGGGGCATTTGCTTTGTATTTATATTAGATGGTCTAGCTCGAAGGCTTGAGCTTAACAGCATGTTCAGGTTGACCCCTTGGTAAATGGATCAATTCAGCGTACATATATTTCAAATGCGATGTTTTTTTTTCGCGGATTCACTTTTTTACGACTGCATTCAGTGAGGCTTAATGTTTATTTTCACATGACCTGCTGTCTCTAGTGATTTAGAAACGATGGGTTGTGTATCGGATGCAATGCATTGACTTTATGGTTCCATGAAGCTCTTGGAGCCCGGTGGATCATAATGGATATTCCTAGTGATAACCACCTCTTTCTCCTAGTGCCTCACTTCCTTTCTAGATGCCTCATTGGCAACTTTGAGTTATCCCTACCAGGTTCTTAGTGCTTTTAGAGCACCATTTCTTCCATTTATTCCTTTGGTGGATTTTGGTTGTTTTAAATGAATGGAAGTCCAGCTGCTCGTTCTGGGACTTTCCTTCATGGTGTTTGGGTATTGAAGCTGTCTTGCGTCTACTTATTCTACGACTTAGATGTTTAGCGTGCCAAGTGCCGGACGGATCATAACGAGTCTTCCGGATTTCGCACAACAATTCCCATAGTCATTTGTGAAGTCAGAGGTATACTATTTCTTTGCCGTAATTGGTAGCCATCGAGCTGAAGTGTTTGAACAATTTTAAGTACTGGCCGCAGCTAAGCTATTTCTGGTATGTGCTGAATCATCTAAATGATCTAGAACAGGCAGAAAGATTACGGCTCATGTGGTCATGTTGCGATAGATGGTACTTATTAAGTGTAGCATAGCTCGCGCTGCTGAAGTATAGTGAGTATGAGGGATTCCTATAGCCTTGTTTTCTTTTTTTGGTGAAGAAATTGTCCCATCCATCACTGTATTTCCGGTCGCGGAGGTTGCTGAAAAGTTACTGAAAAGAAATTTTCTGCGTAATGCAACGCGTAAATATAGATTGTTTGCAAGTGCAGTGTCTCAAACCACCAGATATCCTGATGTAAGCCATGCCAGCATCGAAATTATCCCAATTCATTTCCCATCAAAAGTCAAGGAGCAATAGTGACTAAAGTCGCAACCCAATCCTTCATACGATCATATCCATTCATATAACCCTCCACATAATACTGCTTAAACAGCATATCCTCATCAGCAAACTCCAAACGAATCCTCACATAGACCCACGCAAAATTTCCCACATCATCATCATTTCTCTCCCATCCCAAAGTAACCCATTTATCCTCAACCTCAAGCACCAAACCCGCAAGACGAAACTGCGGACATCGATCTTCCATTCTAGCAGCACTGCATAATTCTACCGCATCATCCACTTCAAAAGCAGTTCGCGTCCAATTTTTGCCTTCGTTGATGGAGAGGTGTCCGTGTAACATGTATCCCATGCCGATTTCGAGTTCGGCTTCGCCACGTCCGAGTAGAATGTTTTCGTCTTTCGGCCAGTGGGGAACTTCGAATTTGTAGGCCCATGGTTGCCCTTGGTGGATGCTTATGTCTTCGCCGTTGTAGATATCGATTAGTGTGGCGTTTACGACCATGGCGATGTTTGTGTCGTCGTTTTTGTTGTATATGACATCGTCCATAGTGGATGTGGGAAGGTGAACTGTAAGTTGTTTTTGGAAGGTTTGTTGCTTGGGATGGTTACTATAGTTGACGTATTGCAAGGTAAAGATTTTTGTGACACTCTTTTCATCTCTTGGTGAAGTTCGGTTTTTTTTTGTTTGTGTTGAATTAGGCAAGGATAAGGATTCACTGTTTTTCTACTCTAAGCTAGAGCTGTCGTTTATAATAGAGAAGTTTCTATGGTAAATAATCCCTATCCGAAAAAACTTTAGATCTTCAGTTATTCACAGAATACCAAAATAATTTAAAGCGAGGAATTTTTCAAAATTAACATATTCACATCATAAGCAATGCCAAATTATATCTCTAAAAGTTAATCATAATGAAACTAAGCACTGCCAAAGACCCCTACGTCTCTATAAAAGCGCACTTCCTGTCGTCGTATACCGCCCAACTTTCATACTTCTACCCATCTCCAAATATACCCTCAATCTTCCCAAAATCCACAAATCCAACCTAAATCTTCCATTTCCCACATCTATCATTCAACTATAAACATCTCGATCCAACATGTCTTCACAACCACCACCGAATGGTCCCGGTCGCGGTGTAAGCCAACTGTATCCCACACCTCCAGTCCTTGGCATGGTATCACAAGCACCTCCTGCCGATACACCTGCACATGATGTGAGCCAGCTTTATGCATCCACTAGTACTTCTCATGCCCAGACTCTCAAAACTCCTTCTAAAGCACCATCGGCTACTGCTTCAAGTCAGTCTCGTCAGTTAGCAGTTAGAGCTTCTCAGGTTCAGCCTCAGCAGGCATCTGTACGAGTCTCACAGGCTCCGTATAATCAGGCAACAGCCAGAGCGTCTCATGCTGCGACGCTAAGAGGTGCGTCGAAAGCGCCGTCTCATCAACCGTCTGTTAAACCTTCTCATGCAGCGACTCTTAGAGGTCCGTCTCAAGCCCCACCCCATCAACCATCTATCAAACCTTCACATGCCGCTGCTCTCAGAGGTCCCTCTCAAGCCCCACTCCCTCAAACATCAACTCGTGTCGCAAGCCAGTATCATACCACATCTTCTCGAATGCCAAATGGCCAAGCCTCCATCAGTGCAAATAACGGTGCCACAGAGCTTAGACATGATGTTTCCCAGCTGCCAACAATTATGTTACAAGCTCCATTTGATCACAAGACATTAATCCAACGCGACACCACCCTAATCGCTCAACCCACGCTTCTCCAACGCGACGCATCTAAAATGCCATTCTCCACGCCAACCATAAAAGAAGCCAGCAAAGCCCCCACCATCACCCCCTCTCAAAAATTCCAAAACCTCTCCAGCGTCCGAAGTATCCTACACTTACCCGTCGATATACAAATGGGCCAGTCGACAAAGCACGATCAACGAAATGAAAGGACCCGAGCGCAAAGCTCAAGAACGAGTGGTCCTTGGGCAAACTCGGACAATTGGATACTGGATGTCCGCAGAATTATGGATGGTCTCGTCAGAGCGATGGTTATATTTGTGATGGGGGAAGTCACTATATTACGGATTTGTTATTGGCGGAAGGTATGGGTGGTATGTTTGTGGTGAAGGATAAACATCATTGGCAGGATCGGAGTCAGGGGCCGTATTATTGGGCTGGGAAGAATGATCAGGGTAAGAATCTTTTTATGAAGGTTACGGATCCGAAAATGGGATAGGATGGGATAGGCATTTTGTGGTTGGGTATAGCTTAAGCTGAGGTCTTAGAATGGTTGGGCTTGCATTGGGTAATCGATGTGTTTACTATTTTTCTGCTGCTGAATTGATGTGTGATTAAATATGAAAGTTCACAACTTTGCGATAGTATAAGTGATTCATTCTTCTTCAAGCTAGCTGCAAAATTACAAATGCCATTCTATTGCTTTTTTTTCTACCTGAATCTTCGAAGATATGTAACATTCTTACTGGGGATCTAATTTCGGGTCTGAAGTGAAGAATTTTATCGGAACACTCTGAAAACCATACGTTTTGAAATCCACGCTTTCTTCCTCCAACTTCTGCACCTTCTCTCCAAGTCTAATATTTTCACTCTTCAATCTCTTAATTTCTTCTTCCAGCAGCTCTGCACTAGAGTTATCCGTCTTCTCTAAAAGCACAAGCGTTGGCATACTTTCCCCGCATGTGTTTGAGGAATCATTTTCCGCTTCCGATATATCTACTCCAATCATGACCATAGTCTCGAAAGTGCGCTTCAACTCCATTTCTAGCTCATTCAACTGATCTTTGGACGTCTTCACTCCCCCCTGTAATCTCAACATCTCTTCCTCTAGCGTATGTATACTTTCTACCTTCACCTTCGCCATCCTCCTCCTCAGGTCTTGAATCTCGACTGAAAATATCCTACTTAAAATTTCTCTAAATACTCGAAAATGACATGCGAGATCGTGTCGGACTCCTGGTGAGAGTGGTAGGTGATTTGAGATTTCCACTGCGGTATATTAGCCATAGGATATTGATAATGAGAATTCTGGTGTGTGTAGATCACCTGCATATTGTCCTCGAACAGTGCTCTCAACAATCGTACATTCAGCGCATTTCTTGCCAGAGTCTCGATGGCCATCGTGCGGTACAAATAAAACGTGTCCGTACTGGGTGTAGAGACAACATTTACACTGGCATTTTGCTGGCTGGGCAATATCGCATTTGGTCGAGGCGAGACATTTTTGCAAGAGTTTGACTGAGGCGCCATTTTAGTTTGCGTTTCTTTTCTTCCACATTGAAGACTTGATAGCTTACATTCGAGGTCTCTCGACTCTTGACCAAGCTCCAGAGCAATGGGAACAGTTAATTTCTGAGGCGTGATTTTAGCATCATAAGTTCAATATTAGACCGAAGTGACTTGGTACTCACATTCTCAAAATCATCATTCTTAATTTCTGTAAACTTCTGCTTTTTTGATGGATGCTCTTCATGTACCTCTGGAATATCACTCCTCAAATCCATTTTGGACATCGTAGAATTCTAATTCAAGTAGCGAGCGACATGCAGATGAACTCCCTCAAAAATGACAAACAACCGATCCCTAAGATGAAATTCTAAAATCACAATCAACAACGCGTTCGTTTACTTCAGAAGAGGAAAATACTTAGTTTTCGTGTTTTGAAACAATTCCATGGATCTCTGCATGGGAGGATTTGCGGCGCCAATCAATAACGGCCAAGGAGAGCCGAGTTGAGCCTGCTGCAAGCCTTTGTGCAACTGTGGATCTTCAGGGTCCATCTGGACCGTGAAATTAAATACAAAATTATGAGTCAGCTTATTTCTGATGTCAACAGATATTCAGCCTAGGTAATAGATCGCCTTTTTTGTTGAGAAATAGTATTCCAGCCCTATGATATTGTAAAGAGGTGGATTTTAGATCACACTACTTGGATGGCCGCGCACTGCAACTTTTCAGTATGTTTCTACAAGCCTCAAGCCAAGTATCTTTGTCCCTGGCATCCAATTCGCCATTCTCAACTTCTTCTAAAAGCACCTGCACATCATTCATTGTCCCTCTAAGTCTTCGGACCTCACAGTTCAACTCTTCGCTCTCGATGATCAAGCTCTCAATTTCTCTCAAAGTACTTCTCTTCACGGCGTCTCGAAATCTGAACTTTAACTCATCCTGTGCTGCACCATAGTTAGTGTGATCAAGTCGTGTGTATTGAGAGGAGATTTAACTCACAAATTTGCCCACCCCAATCACTAAAGCCCTGCTCTATTTCGTCGTCCATCTCCTTAGAGATGTATTTGAGTTTCTTCGGTTCGACTTTTTCTGCATCATTTGTCTCTTTGTCAACCATTGAATCATAATCGCGATTACGCTTTTCTTCCTCAAGCTTATGAGAAGATTCCGGAATCAATGGATCGGAGTACTCTGGAATCTCTCGTTGACTCTTATTATTCGCCTATTCTCCTTTAGTATTTGCTATAAAATTCCATGGATCATTTACCTTACTCGTTTCTTTGCATTGATGCGACTACCTTTCACCTCAGCCATCGAAATATTGCCTTCAGTAAGTAGTCTTCCGAATGGTATGATATGTCTCGCACAATACCCACAACCAAGTTTAATTTCTGTGCAAGTACAAGCTTGTTGAAGGTTCCATGGCATTCGGATTGACAATCGATTTTCCTACCCAGAATTGTGAAGTTAAAGATTAAAGGATCACATTAACATTAAAATCTGACTAGGAAATTAAACAATGGATTCGCAGATGATTACTTTTTAGATCTACAGTGTCATTATGCTTTACAAAACAAAAGCAAAGTTTGAGTACTGAGTCATTATGAGTTATATGTAGGATTCCGAGCGAATTGCAACCAAAAGAAATTGCTTTTTCCTAGGCACCATCCATGAGGCACAGTTCATGCTCGTCTACCCCGCTGAAATCTTTTGTATTAATTTCACCAAGTCGCCAAGGTCCAGTTTTCTGTTCAATCCAGCGGTTTGAAAATGGCTACCTGCGGCGGGATAGATCACGAAAATGAGCGTGAGGAGAAGGGTGTCAAAAGTGAGAAGAAAAGAAAGTACAGGTCTCCCAAAGAAATTAAACCTAAGACCGAAAGTAGAGATGATGATTTCTACTCGGATGAGGTGAGAATCCTTTTCGATGAAGTAATAAGAGTGCTAACCCTTTTGTTCATAGGAAGAATATCCTCAAGTCCCGAGTCTTCTTTCGACGGGCACAGGCAGATCTAATTATGGAAGCAACACCTTCATGAAGAGTGACAGTGAAGACAACGCACAATTCAAGAAAGCCAAATTCACAGTTACAAGTATGTATTCTATTCTTAACATGGGAAACTTCCCTCGCTGACCATGTAGAATTCCCACAAAGAGAAGTTTGTGCCGTCGTTAAACCATCTTCCAACCTCCGTCAACACGAACATGAAAGAGGTCTCCCAAAGAGACTTGACGAGTTGAAGACAGCGATCGAGAATCTCTCCGAATATTGGGATGTAATTATGAGATGCGATGAGATCTCCAGGGTAGATGCCTTGCACGAGCAAATCGAAAAGAGAGATGAAGAAATTTCGACATTAAAGGATAAGGTTATGACTGTTGATGCCTTGCATAAGGCAGTGCAAGAGAAAGATGCTATTATTTCGGAATTGAGGGATGCCAATGGAAGGTTGCAAAGAGATTTTGGACAGCACGCTGGTAAGGTTAAAGCGTTTGAGGAGTGGAAGAGTTTTATGAAGTCAACTTTGCATCTTGAAGCTTCTGTGAAGAAGTGATCTTAGAAGCAGGTTACTGGGAAGTGGTGGACATGGAGGAAAGTTAAGGAAGTTAAAAAAAAATCCAATCTATGTCTTTTCCCTAATTTCAATTCTGTATGACTCAGTATGGCTGTGAATATTGCGAAGAAAGAAAGATATGATGATGAAATCTCATAAATGAGTATCTACTTGTCTTACTTGTCATTCGTGATCATCAATGACCCTTCGGCATAACTTTTCACTCAGACTTTTGGAAACAAGAGACTTTGACTGTGTACAAGGTGCTGTAGACAAGCCAACCACAAAACGAAAGGATGCCATTTTGTTTAGTTTCAACAATAGCGGCTTCTATTGATGCAGAAGTCAAAATGACTCGATTTTGACATCACATTCAAGCAAGGTAGATAATTTGGATGCAGATATTCTTGGGATTGCCAAAGGGAATGAGACCAGAAACACTTGTCCTATGGATAAAATAGAAGATAACGTGAACTCATAATACTTTAGTATCAGCAGTTGAAATTTCCAAGAGATACTCGGAAGTATGGGTTGAAGTAACAACACTTGTTAGATTTTGATATGAGAAGCAGCCGATCATAACGTGGCTCCGCTATTGCTAGCAATCTTGTCTATTTGTTCGAACAACCAAATGCGAAAAATTATTGAGGTGAATTCAATATTATTATGAAGCCCGAGTACATGGACGGCAAGAGATGCGAATGAGGGTGGCGTGGTGATTTAACCAAAACATTTGAAGAAGATTTTGAGGTTGACCCATGATTACTAATACTGAGCTACTGATGGTAAGTCTTAGGTCATCTACAGGCTCTTTCTTCCCCATTTTTCTCAAATTACAGGTATTGGAGCCCGAATTATAGGCGCTGCAAACTGATTGATATCCTACCATTCAAACCATCTCCGAACATTGAGACACAGAAATGAAAAATGCCCAGAAATCATGTCCCACAAATGACGGCCCCTACGTCCTGGACCGTCCTTCACATTCCAATTGACAGGAACCTCTCAGACAGTAAAACGGTCGAAGGCAAAATATGGGTTGAAATCATCAAACCACTCACCAAAGAATCTCAGCCTGGATTTGAGCACGGAGTCTGGGGACGACTGATCGAGCGACCCGGATAAGTATAGCTTGTCACTGCTTGGGAAACTTTTGAAGCTATACAGCACTTTGAGCAATCGGATGTTGATAAAGAACAATTGAACGCGATGAGAGAGCTTTCGGAAGGAAGAGAACCAATCATCATGCATGCCGGACTGTCGGACGACTTTTGGAATATGTTGACGGATTACACTGGGATTATGGATTTTTATTTTCCAGGAGAGATAGATGATGAAGCGAAGCAATGGGTAGAAAGTCTGAGGGGGTTGGTTTATTTCTTTGCTCCTGGGAAGAAGTCCGGGAAAAGTGCATACAGTGGAAGAGCGACAAAGGGATGGGTGGATGAATTAGCTGAGTTTGAAGGAAAGCAAGCAAGAGTTATGAGATATATGCATTACTGGAATAGTAAAGCAGGGGAAGAGGAGTTCAAAGCCGGATCAGGATTCATAACAGAAGCAGGAGAGTCGAAGAACATATTCACTGATTGGGTGGAAGGTTTGAACGCCGAAGGAATGCTGGGAATGAAAGAAGTTCATTGCAGATTCGAGACTATTCCTTGGAAATTCTGGGAGTACACATCCCATGAGGAGAGAGAAATGGCGGAAGTGGATGTGGAGAAGTAAATGATGTCACGTAAGGGCTCGTCTTGTGAGAGTGTGCGATAATTTAGTACATATTGTATTCTTATGACGCTAAATATCATTGCAGCGGCCTCTCATACAGTGACTATCTATAAAATCTCAACATTCCATGACAAGAACTGAAATTCTGATCTTACAACATTTATCCCGAACAGAACAGCATTGTAAATTCTCGCCGGCAGCGTTGAAGGCTATCTTAGACTTTATCTAGTGGTATTTTAGTCCATGTGAGAATGTTACGTGATTGTCAATGTCGATAGCGATGGCTAATTTGACATTCGCGATTCTTCCCTTTTCCTTTGTTGCAGGTGCTGTTAAATTTACGGCCATTGTCGTTGAAGCCGCGTCATATCACCGTTCAATATCAAAAGCTTGATATAACATCACAATTCTCACACACATAACAATGCCACTTTCCTAATCACTGCCGCTTCCTGACCCCAATCAGAGTTTGATCGGTTCGCTTTCAAGTAGTCCGCATTCCTCAGCGTTCTTCTCTTCTAGCTACGGAGGCGGTCTCATAGTGTAAGCTACATTTAAGTTTGAAGTTCATTTATCATGCTAGTACAAATTCTTCTCTTTGAGGCCTACCTTCATCAGCCAAAATCATCGCTTCCCCATCCATTAATCCATGGACATATGCTGGGCCAAGCAAAAATATACTCGGACTTGTCTTTCGACTTCTCAGTGATCTTACGTAATACAACTGGAATTTTAGCGCCTTTTAAAACCACGACAAAGTCGCTTTTACGAACATGTGATGGCGCCAAGCAATAAAGGCCATTCTCTGTGATAAGAAAGTCTCTTTGCTCTAATTCTCCCTTAAGGTCAAAATATGGCAGTTCATCTGCCGTAATGTCTCCCCGTTTCCACGAGTCAAAAGCGGAGCCGTAGCTTGCATATTCATCTTCATTAAGACGACGCGTTGGGTAACGAACACAGTCGCTCAAAAGAGTTCTCCAAAATGCTTGGAAACCATTTTCGGCTCTCGATAAAATGCTGGGGGTGTACATTAATGTTTCGGACACCTTGAGCTCGTCCGGGATCCAGTCTGCAGTTAATTCCCAACCATGCATTGTGTACGATCGATTGACTTCGCCTAGGTTAACACCTTCCACGATCAGTCGATCTTTATCTGTCACATTACAAGGAACATTGCATTCTAGCCCCCCAGCTTTGAATATTCCTCTTTGGGAAAAGATTAAGGGGACGGGCCAGCGTTGTTCAAGGTCAGGAACCCACGATGGTACGGCATATGTAATGTCTTCTTCGAGGAAGTAATGTCTCCAACGGCTCTGGCACAGAATATCAAGATTCTGGACATGGTTAATATGAGCTGCAGCAAACTTTGTGAACACAGTCATCTTGGCTGCCAAATAATCTGGTTTCAATTCCAAGGGGTTTGAAGTGAGCGCCAGGAGAGCGAATAATTTATCTTTTGGATCAGTCGAATAAGTTTTCTGGAACCTCGCAAGAACATCCAATAAATCCGAGTCTTTTCCTGTTTTGATGCTCCTCGTAATAAGTCTTTGATGTTGTATAGCTTGAACTACTGAAAATACTACCTCGCAACTTGGGATCGAGACATCGTAGCTGTTAGTGAGTGTCTCATCGAAGGCGCCCGGAAATTTATCCGCGGTAAAGAAAAGTTTTTCCAAAGAATTCCAAGGAAGTGTGTAATGTCCCACAATCAGGACAGGGTTTGGTGCATATGCTATTTCCTGCATGATCCATACTCTCTCCCATAAATCCGCGAAAAGAAACACCGCCTTTAGACAATAAAAGTGGTGGTCATCCGCCATACGTGCCGGTTCCATAAGTTCCTCAGCTACCTTTTTTATATCTTCGTTCAGTCTTTGCACCATAGTGTGATTATCCTCAGGTTCGTATTGCTCTTCAGCTGCCCTATGTTTGGATAATAAGCGGTCGACCATCCTCATCCCAAGATCCATTACTACGTTTCCCTGTCCTAGCCATAACAGATATGTCCAACATCTACTGTAAGTATCCTTCATAAAAGTCACTTGATGACCTCTTTCTATGGGATCCCGCTGATTAATACAAATAGCATCAACCCAAAGCACCCGAACTTCTAAAAGATCCCTGAGATATCGCAGGGTCTTTTTCAAGTTTAACGTAACCTGGAAGGTTTCTCCATTTACAATTATTGCATTTGTGACTTTTGGGTCACCCCAAACATAAGATAACGCCTCATATCGTGGAGGATTTCTGATAGTAGAAGTGAAGATCGAACATTCGGGCATGAAAGCAAAGTCCTGTGAGGGTTTGAGATTTAGAAGCCGAAATTCTTCTTTCTCGCGACTAAGTGCATCGTATGAGAGTGTGTTCTGGCTGGATTCCATTTCTTGTTCCTCGCTTGTATGATATTTCAAAAGAAGGGAGAAGTAAACAACACAATGTTTTGAAGTGATGGATGTTAAGTTCTTTCCGCTGAATCCTGGCCAGCGAGAAGAAGTGGGGTGCGGGGCATGGCTGTGGCCATGGGTTCGCCCAAATATTCAAAATATACCCAATCATCTTGCATGTAACGACAAGGATTGTTAGGTACAGTCTTAGAGTACTTAGACCCAATGGTCGGGGCTGGAGATCGTGATGGAAGTGGGGATTTTCAGTCAGAAAAAAACACGTACGACCCTGATAACCTTAAAGTTGTTTGATCTCGATTTTGAAGCACAGCAACATTAGATAGTAAAACTACTGCCGTTTCTTTCTAATTTACTGGGATGCTATTGGAGACCCAAAAGATTACTTAAAGTAGAAGTTGATGCAGTATATTCTCAAAAGCCCTAAAAACTCGGCTTATCTAACAGCCGTAGCGATTTTCATTGATCCGAAAGATAGCATGGGATCATCCATGAGCCACAATGTTATTAACTGAGTAATGCGAGGGAGCTCATGGATAATCATCAGCCGATTTTCCACAAGTCAAATGGATCAATTCATGGAACAGAGTCAATGATGTTGGCAAATCATTATCTAGATCTGCAAGCACAGTTTTCGCCGACGTAGAAGCCATCGCAATAGCTATACTTTCATACGGTCCGAAATCCGTGCTAAACGCTAAATGCATCCGGACGGACAAAAAAGTAACGACATCTTGATAGAGGTTTGTATTCGTAAGACCAAATCAGAGTTCTTTAGGCGAAAGCGATTTTCCTCTACACCACGAAGGCGGCCTTTATCTTGATGACGTAGTCGTGGAGAGCAGAGGACTAGTATGCGTATTGAGCTCGGTCGGGAGATTTTTCCTGTTGCATATGCATGTCTTTGACCGGGCTGTCTGTGATGGTATCGACTGGGCCGACGAAAGTGCGGAGGTTGGCTTACTTTGTAGAGTCTTTGGGGTCGGGAATTGGCTTTCCAGTAGGGCAAATGAGGGCATGAGTGAGCGAAGATGGTGCAAATTGCGGTACACCGACTGCTTACGTGCTGACGAAAGTGACTTCCCAAACTCAGCCACTTCCTACTCAGAGCCGAATTACAGAACATTACCCCTCCATAATCTCATCCATTATAATTTCCTTTGCCTCTTCAGCATACTCTTTCACAGATTTCATTACTTGGAGACAGTGAAATTTTGTCGGATTAGATATCATCTACCCTATCGGGATCATTATCAAAGTCGACATGTATTGCATCTACTGACGTTTCCGCTGGATCCACGTATACTGCCAAATGTACCAGTGGTCCAATATCCTCGAGCTCAACTTGCACACCACCACAAGTGGAACCACAATGACTGTATCTTGCAAGCCTACTAGCTCAATTTGTACTCCATCGACAAAGATCGTGAGCGGTAAAGTGACAGTCGCTTCTTGTACTCAAGCCTCCGTAAAACTCGCTTCGTAGAATACGCATAACGTGGAGCAAAATTGAGTCACAGCTACAGCATTTAATCCTGCGAATGCTAGTATTGTGGCTTCAGGAATTGAGGCTCTTCCTTACCAGGGGATCAGTATCGGTGATCATTCAACAGAGACCAGCGGAATAGCATCATCATTTGGAAGTAATTTCCAAAACAACCCCGACTTCCCAGACGACATTTTCTACTTCGAAGGTTCCATTATCGACCAGAACGGCCATCGAAAGATCAGAGCTTTATCTCTGAAGTGTACGAGTCTTCTCGTTTTATTCTCAAGTAAATAATTTTGCGTTTTATGTCTAGGTCCGTCAGTAACCGAATCAAGAATGTGGGAGTTTTTTGTCGATGTATAGGATTTCTGCGTACAAAAATCTAGAATTGCTTCATGAAAACTTAATATGTGTATTAGTTCTGCTGGACTCCGGCAGAACCTAACGAGCCACTTGTGTTTTATTGAAAATGGCAAGTGTGGCCTGAAACTTTAATATGCCTTTGAACAAAACCAGCATGCCTTCCCGCCAATATTGAATTTTTGTAAATCGCCGTCGATTATATGACCCTTGTAAGCGCAAGCTTTACGTAATGTCTTGAAAACCATCGTCGGAATAGACATTCCAATCTTGTGAAGAGCCTCAATTTGATTTTCATGTTCAAGAGTCAGAGAAGAAGCTGGTGCAGAAACAATCATAAAAGGAGTTCTTTTGCTGACATCTTGTATTCCAAAATCAAGAGCATGAAGCGAATCAAGCGGTTGGTTATCGTCACTCACTACGATGATGTCCGTTGACTTCAATTCATTCTTAATACAAGCAAGATAAGCTATTCCTTCATTCATCGGAACCGTCTGACTCATCATGAGTCTCATAAAGTCAGCCCAGACTGTTCTTTGATAATTGCTCTGCTTTCGCAGAATCATCTTGTGCTCTTTTCGAGAATCAACGGCTCTTGTAGCGTGATAGTAGTTTGCTTTCAAAATCTGTGCAATGGCAAGACGCTGCTTCCAAGTGTATCTCCCCCCACCAAATGCTGCCACAAGCCGTGAAGCTAATTGCCAATTACCGTTTGCGAACAGAATTATTGTTATATCTCGAAGAAGACCACCATTTTCATCTCGACAAACCTTACCTAAGCGCCTTACTATGTGACAGGAACCAGCCCAGCGACCGGATATATTTATGCTTCCGTTCTGAATGGTGACTTGGCCACTTTTGATATTTATTGTATCTAGCCCCGAATACTGTGAAGCCTTGTGGCGTGTCTTGAAAGTCGGCATTAAACAATTCTTACTTCTAGATTCAGACAGAACAGGGGGAAGAAACACCCAGCGATGATGTTCTTGACGTATTGCCTCTTCCCACCAAAGAGCCCAGACATTATCCTGGCCAAAGACGATTCCTGGTTGTATGACTACTCCGGAGGCTGCCATTGCACCATAAACCTCATCGTCGGGAAAGGAAGCGGTACGATTTCCCAACAGTTCCATAACACGAGTTCGATCGATTTTGCCGGCTCCAGCATTCACCATCCCTGTGTAAAATTCATAAATTTTAGCATATTTCCCACCTGTTGCTTCCCTGATGTCGAAGACATCACATAGGTCCGGCAATGCATTGAAAAGTACATCGTCTATTCGGAGACATACACTTTCTTTGCCGAGCCACACAATCTGCTGAGCAAGAATATACTCCTGTAGTGTCCAAATTCGATCTGCCCACCGAGTTCTCGTGAATAATTCGAGACAATCCATTCCATCGATGATCTTCTGTCGCCCATCACCATAGGCCCAGTACTCCGACATGGATTCTGTGTACTCTTCCTCCATAGATATTGCGATGGCTTCATCTAGATCCTTGGTGAGTTGATCCAAGTAATCTTGTGTCATCCAATTTGGAAAATCACAAGTTGTGACAATCACCACCACTTCCGCATTCCCATATATGTCACCCATTAGAGGTATTTGGCGTTTCTTATCTTCTTCATCATTTTGATCAATGCAAATGGTGTCGATCCAGCAATACTTGATGTCAGGAAAGAGTTTGCGGACGGAAGTCTCGATCATGATTCCACCTAATGTGTTTTTATACTCGGTGTGTATTGCAAACATGTTGTCGGACCACGCATGGGAAGCTGCAAGATAAGACGGCATCGAACTAATTGCATATGGCTCAAGTGCCCCAGAGTCCATGTTAATCAACTTAGTTCGCGTCATGTTTGGAGTTTACCGTTGTTCTAGATGCGTCCTGCCAACACGCATCGTCGTTAGAGTAGCGCTTCCAGTGACGATTACCTCAATCTCGATCCGATCATCTTTGAAATTGAATTTAAATTAGAGATTAATTATAGACTTGAAGATCAAAAGTATGCACGCGCACTAAATCCTGTCATGATATATCAGTGCAAAATGCGTGATACTCATATAAATAGCAGAGCCGAACACCGAGGTGCGTGCATGGATTTCGGGGTTCGTAAATATTCCGTGCACGAAGCTTAGACTTAGAACTAAACATCCCCGGATTGTCCTTGACAACCTCATTGATCTGATCAAAATTTATCATCATCACATACATTACGGTAATGATTTATTCGACACTTATGAAACTTTAGGATTGAACTCAATATTCGGCTGGAGCTATTAGGTATTATGTTACAATTTATGGAGCGACCGAATAAACCGGACTGTCGTTCATCCCGCGCAGGTATTGCCCTGGAACGTCGCTGAACAATCTTGACAACTGTACTCGCATCATGAGCTTTCACTGCTGGGACCAGGTAATCCATGTGCGAATGGTCAATTTTCATACAGAGAATGTTACGGATAGCATGTTATAGAATCTCAACTTTCTATCACTTACTGCCGCTCACATACTAAAAGATAGTCCACCATTAGCACTCAAAAGACTCCCCGTCATCCACGATGAATCTGGATCGCAGATCATTGCAATCATGCCTGCAATCTCATGATCATAAGCCGCTCTGCCGCCCAGCCGCTCACCTAACTCTTTGACTTCCGGGCTATCTGTTTCTCTAACAGGGGCCAATGGCGTCAATGGATTCCATAACGCCAATCCTTGTTTGACTTCCTCCGGAGCAGACAAATACATGTCAGTCATCACAGGTCCGGGATTGATAGCATTAACTGTGGCATTCTCTGCCAATTCTCTGGCCCAGACACGAGTCATCGCTTCCATCGCCGCTTTCGTCCCCGAGTACAAGGTCGTGTTTGGCGTTCCGATCTTGGGATTGATGCTAGACATCATCACAATGCGGCCGGACCGATCAGTTGGTAAAAATGGCTTGCAAGCTGCTGTCAATAGTGTTGGACCTAGCACATTTACAGCGTAGATATGGTGGAATTCTTTCTCTATGACACTTTCAAGGGGCCCGACATATAATACTGCGGCATTGTGCACCAGGATGTCGATCTGCAGTGCTCCGGTAATAGGATTTGTGAAATTTTCTTTGGCGGCAGCGATAATCTGCTCGCAACCAGACGAGGTACTGATGTCTGCCCGAACAGTGGTTGCTCTTATGGAATGTGTCGACTCGAGTTCGGCTTTGAGAGTAGCTGCTGCCGTGTCGGAGGCGGTAGTGGCATAGTTGATAATGATATTGCAGCCTTTGCTGGCTAACTTTCTAGCTATTCCAGCACCAATACCTAAATTCTGGTAAACATTGTGTAAGGATTAAAGCTATAAGATGGGAGCTTACTTCTGGCGGATCCGGTTATAATCGCCAATTTACCTTCGTAGACCCGCGGCTCTATGACAGGCCGTGAAGGTAATTGTGTATCTGACATATTTACTGTCTGGTTCGCTGCGATGGGCGGACTGATATCGAGCTGGGCTTCACAACAATGTCATTCGAATGCTGTTTGGCTTTAATCAACTATTAGCTAATATTGCGATAGCAGACTTCCGGCCTGGCCCAATTTCCACTGTTGCTGAAAGGAGGACCAGGTCTCCTCCACCATAGCACCGTCATATGCTCTTTCAAAGTGGTCGGTGGAGAAATTTCTTGGAGGAACCGCTGATTGAGCGCAATATCTCTATCGACTTCGTGCCTGCGAGAAATCGGCATAAGTTCCATGTTCTGGATATCAGAACACATTACACTACAAACGATTCGGCCAAGACTGACCTATTAGATAATTTTTGCACTTGGGTTTCCCAACTGCTGTGGGGCGTAATTTTTCAGAAGCTTAATCCTTGTTGTAAATGCTAATATAGTGGTTTTGAACTTTCGATGGGGGTCTCAGGGGTTTTGTTACCATCACTTCCATTGTTATTTTCCATTTTCCATTCTCCACTTTCATGATTGATCTGAAGATGGCCTCAAGTTCAGGCTAAAAAGGGGAATAGTTTCAAGATTTAGTATGTGAGGGCTGCGTGAAAGTGTTGTGAGTTATTCTCTTACAGGGCCCAGGAAAGAGCTTATTTAGCAGCAAAGCTCGAAATAATTCTCTCGTTTTTATTTTGTCAAAAGTACAAATCTAACCTTATCGAGGAACCGGAGGATTATCACACATAGTTACACCCACAGGTGATGCAAAAATTCTCTATGCATACTTACCATACATTCAAAAGCACGTTTCATCTAAGGGTGGTCACGGAGATGGCTGTTAAAGATCGACCTCAAGTGAGCCAGCTTCATCCTGGCTTAAATGAGCGGGGCGAAAAGTCCGGTAAATACCCACCCACGTTGAACCCCACGAGCCTGTGCGCGGCAGACGGCGCCTCTGCCAGCCCATTTGTGGATTGCAATAAGTTGCGTTGCAGATCATGGCGGGATTGAGTCTAGTTTCTTTTTATATTTCAGCCTCGCACATGTTGTCTACACCTATTTGACGTGATGCTAGGTGAACACTATGCTACATCTAATTCAACTCCTTCCAGAGGCGAGATGGCACAGCTCCAAGCTATTTGTTTAGTGATAGGTTCTCCTTTATAGCCCCCACTCGGCAGTCAACGTTGTATAAATTCTAGGGAACGCACTTAAGGTGAAAAGGCTGCCCCACGGAAAAGTTTTCCAATAGTGGGCTTCCTTTAAAGCAGCTAGTCTTTACAAGAAGCTTGTTACAGGAGTGCTGAATGAGAAAATTCAAAGGTTTCCTGGATTCATCATGAACTAAATGGGGGCCGCTGCTCTGCCAATATGGGAGATACTCGGGCCAATGATTGAGGATTCGTCATCTCTACTTCGCAGACCGCGCTTCGCGCAAAATAAATAGCCATCGGCTCAAGATAACTAGTTTGGTCTCATAGGAAAATGGTTGGGCTCACCCCTGATAGAAGTTGACTTGCGATTTGAAAGACCTAAAGGGCTAGTGTATGAATCTCAGGATTTTATTGGCACCATGAGAGAGACGAAACCTATACTCATGTGCCCTGGCATTTTTCCATCACTGAGCTATCAGAAAGAGGATCTCTTTTCACAGTTTATGGCCGGGTGAATTGGCCAGCCATAGTTGAGTTGAAATGCTCCCTAAGTCATGCTTTTTTAAAACTGGCAAAACATCAAATTGGAATGACACACAGTTATGCTGATTAATTTAACACTAGTGAAAAAAACTATGTGGCGTTAAGCAGCGTCATGATCGAAATGAAGTCAAAACTTATTGGGAATCGAAACTGGCCGTAAAGTAGTTCTCTATTTTTGAATTGGTTGTACTCGAGGAGCTGGTAGCATACTCGACTACATCGCCAAAAAGCCTCCGTCCACGGGCAAACAAATACCAGTGACATATGATGAGTTGTCTGATGAGAGCCACAGGGAGGCCTGTGCAACCTCGTGGGCCATTCCGAATCGATTTAAGATGCTGACCGTTGGAGCAAGCTCTTCCATGGTAGTCCCCATAATTTCTAAAGCCGTGGCCGACATATCACTCTGCGTTGAATTAGTTTTTAAGGTATTTTATAGACGGGGCATAGTGGTGAACTCACAAAGATAGCACCTGGCGCAACAGCGTTCACTCTGATACCCTTCGGCCCCCCCTCCATAGAGGCATGCTTCGTCAAACCAATAAGAGCATGCTTTGTTGCCGTATATGCAGGCATGTTTACTTGTGGTCTAAAGGCATTGATGGATGCAATGTTGACAATGGAGCCTTTTGTACCCTGCTTCAACATTTGTTGCATTTCCCACTTGCAACATAATGCAGTACCGGTCAGGTTAACGCCTACGAGAGTATTCCAGTAGGTTTCGTCGAAGTCGATAAGTTGTGTTCTGTCCGGGGTGAGAGCGGCGTTGTTGACAGCTACATCAAGCTTACCGAACTTCTCTATTGTTACCGCGATAAGATTCTGAACATCCTCTGATTTGGAAATGTCGCATCGAACAAAAACGATTTCTCCAAACTGGGATAGTTCCTTCTCTGTCGCTTGACCTTCAACTTCTCTCACATCGGCAATAACCACTTGAGCACCAGCTCGTAGGAATACTGAGGCGGTAGCTTTTCCCATGCCCCGTGCGCCACCGGTCACGATCGCCACCTTCCCCTTCAAAACAGGGTAAACGGTAGCCTCTGGGACATCCATATTGTGCGATGGTAAAAGGTAAAAGACACAAAGTATGTGCTTGACTTTAGTTATAATAGGAAAGGAGTTTTTTGTAGAGGGGATGTCAAACCAAGCGGGCAGCTCAATTGTCTTAGCACATAAAAACTGAAAATAAGAGTGAGATGATATGCTACGTTCAAATCGTTGAAATAAAATACAAGTTTTCGAGCTCAGAAGCCTTTGTAGTGCCAATTTTTGAAAATGGCACTTTAATCCACTGTGGTTACACTCGTGCGGCCAGAAATTATATCACACATTCCTATTCTAGTTCGGATTTTGAGCGCTAAACCCTAAAAAAAGGGTCGTTTAGCCAGTAGAATCATTCGTTTTTCATGATCCCACTTTAAAATCCACATAAAAGTAGTCAAAAATCTTTAATTTGCCCGCTTCCAAGTTTGACCTTGCTATATTTAGTATCGGCAAACAAAAACTAAGCCCTTTCAAGGTCTCAGGAAATTCTCCCACTAACCATAATAGGAATGTGTCATACTTTCTGACCGCACGAGGTACCATTTTAGGGGCACATGAGATCAAGCTAGAACCCTATCTCAGCCGTTAAAACAAATGTCACATTACAACCCAGAGTATTTCGTTGCTCCACTTCCATGGCATACCAAAACCAACATTTACGCGAAAGTATTCTACAGTCATAGAAGCTTTAGTCATCCCCATTCGCTTCCAATCTATCCGTTCTCAAATTTTCAGCCATGGGGCCAGGAACCGCGCTAGTCTTGTACGTTCTGGGGAGAACCAACTGTCTGGATTTCTAATGTTTAAGCTTATGGCATGGCATGGCAGTTTGAGAAATTGATGTGCGGTTTATTGAGGGGAGTCGATAGTCGCGCCGCAGGATCCAATGTAGTTCTGCTGGATGACATCCATACCGTGTAAACTCAACGAACTTAGCTCAAGTCCATTCCTTTTTGAGCATTAGCTTTTTCGTTTCAAATAAGATGGAGTGGAATATATAATAAGGAGAAAATAAGTTTAGTGAGCGAGGGAGATGGCACTTAAACGGGTTTAGGCTCATGATGAACTAAGTGAGTTTATACGGTATAGCGCCTGATATTCTTCATCAGTCAGTCTAATTAAGAGATGCTCGGAACACAGGTCACTCTAACATTTATTCCTTTTTTCTCTTATCGACCTCAAAAGTCGGTGGCAACGAAGACCCCGCATATGCGGTGTAAGTATTTCGATCCGAACATCAAATTTACCTGATATCTTTGCCATGGTACTTAGTGCAGAACCTTTTAGTCTTGATTCGGCAACATGGATGCTCGAAATCTAGAAACTTTCAAATAGCGTTGGCGACTGCTGCATTTGAAATTTATAGGAACAATGATCCTTGGATGATGCGAAGTTGAAAGCTAGGGATTTTATCTGATCTGGGCGAGTGTTTAGTTTATTACAAGCTCTTCCCATCAGCTTCGAACCTGTATTCTTTCCAGACAAGCCTTTGATAACATTTGCAATCAACCATTTCTCGTCAGATTGCCGCATCAAGCAAGTTTTCCTACGGCATTCGATATGGCAGATCTAGAGGCTAAGGAACCCGTGCCACACGCTGATGAAAAGCCATCTTTTGAGAAGGGCATTTCCAGCCAGGAAGATGGAATTGAAATCCCAAGACATACAAGCTTCGTCAATGTCATGGTATGAACGTTGTTTATTCTGGAAATTAGCCATCATTAACGACTCTTAGGTCTTAGTGACAGCTTGTCTTGGTGGTTTCCTTTATGGATTTGCCGCCAACGCGATTTCCGGCACAGTTGCCCAGCCGACATTTATCGCCAAATTTTTGACCAATTCGCAGGCTCTACAACTCGTAGATGCAATGCTTGGAGGGTAAGGAAAATAGCTTATTTACTTTTGGACTCTGCAACTGACTCCAATCAGATTTTTAGGTGGTGCTATGGTGGGATCTATTTTGCAAGCGCCAATCTCCAACAAATTCGGTCGACGTATCGCGAATGCTGTGGCAGCATGCATCGTAATCTTTGCGGCTGCCATATCAGCCGGAGCTGTCAATGTTGCCATGTTTATTGCTGGACGCGTTCTAACTGGTGTTGGCGCTGGTATGGTTCTTGCCAACTCTCCAGTGTATATGAGTGAAGTCGCGCCTCCTCACAACCGTGGTATGCTTGTTGGACTCCAAGGTATTGGTATTGTTGCCGCATATATTATGGCTGCAGTTTGCGCACTGGCATTCAATTTTGTCAAAGATGATATCCAATGGAGATTGGTTTTCATCGTACTCTGCGGAGTCGCTTGTCTTCTCCTATTATCTCTTTGGTTTTTGCCTGAATCTCCAAGATGGTTGATGGAGAAGGGAAGAGATGCAGAGGCCAAGCAGGTCTTGGAATACTTGCACAAGACTAAGGCAGATCCTTACAACACCCTCGCCCGTGCTGAAGCGGTTCAGATTAGAGCTCAAGTCGACACTGAGAAATCCCTACCAAAAGGCTTCATTTATATCTTTTCTACACCACATCTTAGGAAGCGCGCTTTCATTTCCATCATTCTTTGGACCATGGGACAGGGCACTGGCATCACAGCAATTGCAAACTTAATCCCTACATTTATGGCTGGTCTCGGATTTGGTACTGTCGTTCAATTGGGTCTCGGTATCGTCTGGTCAGTTTGTGCAGTTATTGGATGCGGAATCAACGTTGTTCTCCTGGATCGTATAGGGAGAAGGAAGCTTCTGAGTAAGTTAAGTCAAATCTATGCAATGAACCCTGCTGATATCGCTTAGTTATTGGTGGCTTTGGAATGGCCGCCATTCTCAGTACAATGGCTGCACTAGTCAAGTACTATCTTGGTACACCTGCAGGCCCTGGTGTTAGAGCACTCGTTGCTCTTTACTTCATCATGGGAGCATTCTTCACTTCGACGATCGAGTGTACTTCCTACGTTTATGGTTCTGAAATTTGGCCAACCCATTTACGTAGTGAGGGTTCCACCATTGCATATCTCAGTTTCTTTGGAAATGCTATCGCGTATAGTGCTCCCGTCTCTGTTGGTTTGAACAATATTGGCTGGAAGTTTTACATGATTCTTATCTGTGTTACTGTCGTCACCACCATCATGATTGTTATTTGGTTCCCAGAGGTAACGCTTCCATCATAACACCCCATTTATAATTGTGACTAACAAATAGATAGACAATGGGTTTGACATTGGAGGAAATTAATGTTACATTTGGTGAGAAGGTCGAATTGCAGCTTAAGGATGCTCTTTACAACGAGAATGAGTCGACAACATCCGATCCTTCCAAGCCAGGATCTGCTGTAGCCGCTTAGAACCATCACCGCCCACTAAATACTGGCATACAACTATCTATGCCGACTCTGCCAATTCTGAATGGCCCCAAGTATATAAAACTCCGACGGAACGAAGACAATGAAGACGACCTAGAATATCATGATGACGGCCTTAATGATTAATCAGTAATAATATATATTTAACGCGCGTCAAGTCCCAGATTCTTGCAGTTCCTCTGCTATTCTGTGCTTGAATCTAGATTGTTGCGCCTTTGGGCTTTTGCTTCCATGGTTCCTGACTGTAAGCTTATCGGGCAACAACAAGGTTCTCCACTCTGAAAAGGAGCTTGAATACTTTTATCAAAGTTCAGGGACCAAATAGTACATCCTAAAATCCTAAAATCCTAACATTCTTCTGCTGTTGCAACACTATGGAAACTGGAAACTCAAAATTAGTCGCTATAATTAAGCAACCGAACCTTAAACGTATCGTTTCTTAGAGTAAAGTGAGCATATCAGTGAGCACTGTTTTGACTTGCGACATGCCCAACTTTGAATATAGGTATCGTACACGAGCTACGCATTGAAGCAAGATAACAAGTGCTGTTTGTATATCCGTTCCCCCTGACATTCCTAGTCATGACATCCCAGCTACGCGAAGTCAAGAAAGCGAGCCGGGATATTCCATGAAAAAATTCTGTCAAAGTCAAAGTACCGTCTTATCTCATATAACTTGGAGTCTAGGTAATTCGAGGAATCTAAAGCTGGGGAAGCTAAGCGGTGTGTATGATTGGAAGAATCAGTTAAGGGGAAAATTTTGTCGGGTTTTATTATCCACTTCCCATTTATGTCTAAGTATGAACATTTTCGAAATTGAATGGAAGCGAGAAAGGCTAGAGCTGAATGCGGCTAGTTAGAAACTAAGTCACTTCTGTCAACTAATTTTGTATGTCTATCATTCCCGTTCCGGTTGGAGCCAAGAGAGGAAACCCTTCAGAGAGCGGAGCAGTTTTGTTAGTAATATCTTATCAATGACAGATTTCCATAAAAACGTAATAATGATTCATCAGCAACGTTCATTTAAAGTCTTTAATAATATCTTACAATCTAACTTGCAAGCTTGGTATGTTTTAAGTGTAGACTTATAAGATCTATGCTCTTTTAGTAATGGGAAGAGTCCCTGCTTCCTTGTCAAAAACAGAATGGGTGATTTCCGTTATATTCCCACGGTATTATCCATATAGTTTGTAGAAGGCTAACTGGGGCGGGAGGTCGCTACGTGGGGCCGCTGAAACTACCGTCTGACAGTCGCCGCTGTGCTAGTCAATTACCCGAGGATTAGTTTACTGGGAAGGCCCGGTTCATGAGATTGACAGCTGGTGCCATCCACAATGTCTACTTCATCTCAGATATTTTTTCAGCACGATCCATTATGAAACTCCATGGCTCTAAGTACTTTGAAATATGCAAGAACGTTACAAGGTCTCCAGAATGAGCCGTGGTTCTTCTCAAATTCATTCACCATTCAAAAGGGGTGCTGTTCACTAAAGATCGATACTACCGATCACAATTCTGGAAGAATAAAATTTTGAACACGCCTTAATCAAGGACTTGAAGAGGTATGATACAGTAAAAAGTGCTACAAACAAGCAACCAAGAAGCCGATAATGTAGCATTATCTGATACTAGTAAACTGAGACCGCCAGAGAACAAGGAAAGAATTAAAAGGTTTCCTGACACTCTTTATCCTCTAAAGAGTTGCAAAACGTGTCTCTTCCTGCATATTCACAAGGCCACTTATTTATTAGTTCTTGGCTCCTGACAGTTATGGTTGATCGAACCCTACAGCAAACATTTCTAACAGTCAAAT
Organism: Sclerotinia sclerotiorum 1980 UF-70; assembly: GCF_000146945.2. Lineage (NCBI taxonomy): Eukaryota > Fungi > Ascomycota > Leotiomycetes > Helotiales > Sclerotiniaceae > Sclerotinia > Sclerotinia sclerotiorum. The sequence continues at coordinate 1,667,775 of NW_001820833.1, read as the reverse complement.
TTCCCACCGTGCCCATGTGGGAAGTGGATAGCGTCTGCTCCTTTAGTTTGGACTACCTCGCTTCGGTATTGCGAGGGCAGGTTGTGACGAGATCCACCAAGGAGCTGATGATCTTAATCATAGCCCTCGATTATTCCTCAATATAAGCCATTCGTGGAAATGCGTGCATCGGATTGACGAGTGTTTGTCCATGACAATGGAAGATCTTCGTTATTATTTTATTTTCATCTCGTCGTGAGTGAGGGCCCGCACTGATCAAGTGCTGCCGGTAGCTACCGTACTAGATTCAAGTGATGTAGATGATACAAGTGCCTTGAGGTTTGAATTTACCCTTCCTGGCCACGATGGTTAGAGTTGATTTTGAACGATGGCAATCTCCCAGGGCTTGTAACGCATAGAAGTTTCTCTAATGCTGGCTTGAGCCATCCCAGCTCTTCCTTTCGAGACTGAAATGATATATACGTAGGACCAAGAAATCGTCACAAGAGAGCCAAAATACCATATGTCGTTTTTCCTTTACTAAGAGTGGTGGGGATCGAATGCGGAAACAACGTCTTTTTGGACAGCAACACTCGTTAAGCACAACTACTACTCACGATCTTTAAAATGACAATTCCACTCACACCAAAGGGTCTGCAATTATTAGGCGTCCTATGGTTGGAAGTCGTCCTTTCTTTACTGTGTATTTCTCTTCGATTATATACCCGCAATTTTGTTGGTGGTACGCCGGGTTTTGATGATTTTCTTTTAATAATCAGCTGGGTAAGCCTTTTAAGATTCTAAAATATTGCTTCATTTTTGCTCGCCTTTTGCTCGCTGTATTAATGTGCTTTCTCTAGGTTTTGATGACAGCTTTTGCAGCATGCACTTCGCGCTCAGTGTCATATGGCATGGGAACCCATGCCGCTGAATTAGATTTTGACGATAACTCTCGTGGCATCCTATGGCTTCTGATAGGCCAGTTCATCATTGCAATTGCCATGGGAATAAGCAAGTGTGCTGTAGCGGTTTTCTTACTTCGAATTGTGACCAAAACTTTGTAAGTTGCACCATGTATGTCATACCTAGCGGCAAAGACTAATTGAAGCGCCGCAGACATAAGATTTTGCTGTACTTTTGGATTGTGACCATTCTGTTGCTGAGTTTCTTGCTGGCTATTGTTGTATTTTTGCAATGCACTCCAGTTGAGTCTATCTGGGACTCTCGTATTGAGGGTACATGCACGCTGAGTTTGACTGTCATAGCAAAGGTTATGTGCTGTTAGTTCCCTGACTAAATTTGATCGCAAGAGTGGTAATGCTAACTGTCATCACTAGCTTGGTCTGCAGCTATGGACTTTTTTCTGGCGGCATTTCCTTGGGCAGTTGTTTGGGGCCTAAACATGAAACGGAAAGAAAAGATTACAATCTGCGTTTCTTTGAGTCTGGGAATTATGTAAGCTCTGATTGATGTTTTTCAATAATACTATATTGACATGTAATCTAGTGCTGGTATATGCGGTGTGGTCCGTACCACGACGTTAGACTCTCTGGGTGAAACTGACGACTATCTATGTGAGTATCCACTTCCCGGTTCCCGACTCATTATTATATCTGTTTGGTTTTAATACATTGTCTTTCCAGATGCTGTCAGTGACTCCGTCATGTGGACCATGTCCGAGCTTTGCGCGACTATCATCTGCGTCACCATTCCCGCTCTTCGACCCCTCTACAACCGATTAACAGGACGAAGCTCCTCCGATGGACCCTACCAAAACTATGGCTGCGAAAACCGTAAGTCTTACGGTGGAAATGGAGCTGGTGGCGACTACAACATGAAATCAGTGAAGCGAGGAAAGAAGGATCCAACTATTTACGATATGGAAATTACACGAGGTCGACCGGATATCGATTCCGACAGCGATACTCACATTCTCTCACTATCAATGCGTGATCAAAAAGATGCGGGCATTGGCCGTCTACGCGAGGTTTCGGTTACTTATGAAGATGGGCAAAGCGCGGTTAGCAGCAAGCAACACGTCTAGATAAATGATCGATGGTTGCTTTCTGACTAGAATATATGTACGGGGTAAAAATACCAATTCGTACATAAGGTGGATAAGATCAGTGTTGTAGTTAGAATTTTCAAGCAGAATCAGAAAGGGACTTGAGTATTTCGCAAAATTGCGCGTTAAAAGCCAGGCAGATTTGTCAGAACTGCCTTTCCAATTATTACCTGGTATCATGCGACAAGGAGCCTTTCGATTTTGGCTAGGCAATTGCTTTTTCTGTTTATGTTTTTCTAAACAATGTGCCAACTCGATTCAAAGCTTACTCGACGTGCTTCGATATCTCCTTAGGTCTTTTGTCTCCTCTTTGATTGCAAGCTCGCTCAAGATTTCCTCGCTCCCACCACCTGAAGATTATTAGTATGGATTTCCCCAAAGAAGGAATCGAAGTCTGTATGACACTTAATTTATAGAAATTGCACTTACCAACAGCCATAACCCGTACATCTCTCGAAATTGCTTCGATCCTGGGAGGGTCATTAGCATGAATTCTAATTTCACAGAAACGCAACGAACCTACCTTCCACCTTTCCCACCTCGAGCATAACCCAAGCCACCCATAACTTGCTGGGCTTCTCTCACACACTTCTCAAGACAGCGAGTGCTAACAACTTTTAGCATTGCCGTCATACCTCCGATCCTCACATCATTATCTTCTCCGCCCTTCCTACTCAGTTCAATCAACCATGTTAATTGCTCCAGAAATGCTTGTGCAGGTTCGATCATTCTTCCCATCTTCACGAATTTTGCTCGAATCACTGGGTTCTCAATCAACTTTTTTCCAAATGTTTCACGCGTACAAGCGTGTTTCCACGCGTCCTCTGCACATACTCTACTCAATCGAATGGCCGAAGTAGCAAGAGTCTTGCGCTCAGCGTTGAAATTTGACATGATGACTTCAAATCCGCGATTTTCTTTATGTAAGAGATTTTCCACAGGAACTTTGACATCATCGAATGTAATGAATGTGCTCCCGGATGCACCAACACCTGAATTGTGCATCATTCTCCGAGAGACCCCTTCGGCTTTCAAAGGAATGATGAGGAGTGAGATTCCCGCTGCACCAGCGCCTCCGGTACGAACTGCTGCTGTGACATAATCAGCCCAAATAGCATTAGTGATCCATTTTTTCGAGCCATTTACAATATAATGGTCGTCTTTCTTGATTGCAGTCGTTTTAATATTGGCTACATCGGAGCCAGCATCAGGCTCCGTAATGCCAAGACAAAAACGTATACTGCCATTTGCAACACCAGGCAGAAATTTAGCTTTCTGTTCTTCTGTTCCGAAGTTGACTAATGGAGGAACCCCGATTTCATTGCCTCCTCCGAGACCCCATAGTACTCCGGTATAAGCCTGAGTCGTGTCAGTATGGAAGGCGGTCTATGACCCAAAGATCTTACCACACGCGAAATTTCATCCGTAACAATCAGACTATGCCAGGAGTCCCATTCCTCGAATTTAATATCTCCGGGTAAATTTACATCTGGAAGTCCCGTGATCAATGCTAGATAGCCTAGCTGGGCATGACGTCTCCATGCCTGTTTCATTCATCAGTAGAATTCTAAGATCACGAGCTATACACGTGCCGTGTCTGGTACTTTGCCTGCGGATTCCCAATCAAAGGCATATGGCAATATCTCTTCATCTACATATTTCCGCACTGCCGCGCGGAGTTTACGATGAGAAGTTGTGTAATGTGGAGAAACGTCGCGGGAGTACCACAATGGCTCGGCATATGGGGTTGGACAGCCAAAGGGTTCATGCGCGCTGTCATTTGATGGTGATACTGGACTTTCCTTTGAAGTTATGGCCGGGATAGACATTTTGTAGATATTTCTGTGACACTATAATGAAGTTGATGAGATTATTGATAAATAAAGGAGACGGTATCGTTTTTGACTTATGATACCAGCCACCTGGACCTCGGCATTTTTGCAGTGATCTGCATGATGACTCGTGAAAAGTTCTCACATATTTGAATGTGAACAGCAAAATTTTAAAACTAACGACTTGCATTCTCAGTCAGTAGCAAAATTGATGAGGATGGGAGTAGATTCGTCGTGATAAGCATTATGAAATCCATTTAGAGCCGTGCAAAATGACTCGGATGACATCTTAGGGTGCCCGGCTATGTTCAGTTTCCTGTTAACGTACGTACCCGGGCGATTTCTCGCTGACGACATGTTGATGCCTTTACATTTCATGATTTGGAGTACAATACTGTATATTACCCGGCACAAAAATAAGTTGATAGGCAATTCTTAGTCTGGAAAGAGGTTTTTGATTAGCAGTCTGACTTTATCCGCTCTGAATAAGTGATGCTAACAGTAATCTTACGTACTAAATCATCTCAGGTCAACTAGTCTCACGTCACTTAAAATCTTCGCTATATGCCATATATCCCAAATACCTGTACATTCGTAACGTGACAATCTCCTGTCCTTTCGTGCCAATCATTCTATTGTACAAAACGCTCTGCAGAATGCTCAAAAACCCCCATAAAGTAATAACCGAATGGAATTTCTTACAATACTCCACAAGAACCTTTTCTTCCCCCCGTTCCAGAAATCGCATGGTTTACTCTGTCAACACGTCTCTCAATCTACCCACTTGATCTTTCAAGAACCCGCCGTTCCAAGTCCAAGCTTTGAGATAGCCTCTTCTTTTGAACGCTATTAAATCTCTCCTCAGTTTCTTGGATAATTGTATCAATTCCTCGTTTCCTCCCAGTAAATATCTGTTGCGCCCATCCTCGAAGTCCATGAGGAGTGGAAAGGACGATCGAAATAGGGCGATAAAAACGCTTATGAGATTGAGAGAGTGCTTTTGATGGGATGCAGATGATGCTGTTGTTTGAGGTGATGCTATGGATTGTTAGAACCTTAAATATGTGGAAAATTTTGAGAAATAATAAGTGAAATAACACGTACAAGATTCTTTCATTTTCTTCAAATTGATAAGATGGCTTGCTTTCAAGCTTTGCAATCTTGTAAGCAACCACAGCACTAGTGCCACGGGTACAAGGGCATCTTTCGGTAGTTGCCCGGAAGTTTTGAAAACTAGACGTTGGAGCTCTTGGTACACAAGACTTTCCGCGTTATAGAGGAAATTGAAGAGTTTTGTTTCAAGTTGTGCTCGTAGTACAAAGTAGTGGGGAGCCATATCCTGCTCTCCAATTATTGATGTGATTTTCAATCTTTTACATAGCATGTCACTGAATGCTATAAGCTTGGTTGTGTTTCTTACCAAATCTGCCTTCTTAGCGTTAGTGTCATAGCTAATAGTGTAACGGATCGAAATAGATGATGCCAACTTACATGGGGCAGCTTTTCCTTAGCGTATGCGACCCCGAATAGAAAAGAGGTAGAATTCGCATCATCTATTTTGTTGCGGTACGTGTATCGCACGACCCAATCTTCAAGTTCCATGGATGAGAAGAATTTCGAGTCCAAAATAGTGATGGCGCTTGGCCAATTCGGGCGGGCATCTTGCTGAAATGAGAACCTGGGGTTGAATATATTTATTCGGCGAAGTTCTTCTAATACATCCTCACTCAGAGATGACAATTGTACTTCGATAACTTTAAGGCACAAAGGAGAAGAGGCGTGCCCTTTTCCATCAATTTTGATGGTTCTGCTGTAACCATTTACATCTGAAAAGCCGACATTGAAGTCGGTTATACATTCAACGAAGCCGCTGGAGTAGACTGTGGCTTCAGTATCGTAGGCTTCCCACAAAGGTGGACTTCTTACATTCACTTATCGAGAGTTCAACGAAAGGTGATTCTCTTGTACACAAAGATGCTGCGGACTCCACACTTCCAGCCCTTCGAACACATAACATACAAGGCTCGCTTGTTCCGCACTTCGTTATTAGCTAAATGATTCAATGCAAGATCAAGGTCAACCTACAGTTCGTTTTCTAAACTTGCATTGAATGCAAGCACCGACATTCCTTACCGCCTCCACCTTCTTTTTCCCCTGTGGTGTAAAAGCGCTACGAGCTTTGCGCTTTGGTGGTTGATTTGCATTCACCTGAAAAACTGAGCTCAAAGACTCTTGGGATGCTACCAGCTGCGACTTGGGCTGAGAACTCAAAGGGATACTCAAATCCAGCTTGAAGACATTTGCCTGTGGTATGTTTGATACTCGCCTCTTCTTGTCTTCGGAAGGTCTTCGTTTCTTACGGGAATGCTCTAGGTTCTCATTACTACCATGCTCATAATATTCTCCTTCCATCACCTGATGGCTTTTTGAATATCCCAGGCTTTTCTGCGACTCTGGGGCAATTTTTCTAGAGTTCCCATCCAGCACCCTCGAGGGCTGTGCTTTATTGCTAGATTTGGCTTCAGTACTACTAGTAACAATTGATCGAGGCTGTAATTGTTCGTATATAGGCGCCACTCCGGTAAATAGAGGCTGGGAAAGGTAAGGCTGTTCACCAAGCATCTGAGGAATGAAAAACATTTCGTGGCTGAGGTAAAATTCCGAAGATGGAGCGTGATCGAAATCAAGAGACGCATTGATATCACTCGGATAGTCATTAAAGCTCGAAGGATAGAACTCGTTCATATTCCCATAGTATGAAGATTTACTAGGGCCTGCCATGTCGTGAACTATCACATCAATTATTAGCAGAATAATCTACCGAACAAGGACCTGAACACAAACCACTAGTCATGGAATATCATCGCCGTCTTGAACGATAATAAATTGAGGGAGATTGTATTTTTAAAAGAAGTGTGGACATCTAGACACTTGTACAATGATTGATATCTTGAAATCAGGTTAGAAAGGCTTCTATGCATGGAAGGGAATACACATTGGAACATTAGTGGAACTCAAAGTGCAAACAGCCATTGTAGGCCCCTAAAGCTTGGTTATCTCTTGGTTACATAGGCCCAGATATAAGCCATGTGGAAATAATTCTGGTTCCTGCATGGAATATCACGATGACGAGAAAGAACGAGCTACCATCTGGTTGCCATGACGGCAATGAGGTAATGTGACTGGATATATCTTTAGGAACCGGGGATATAGAAGGTTTCCAGAATATGGCTTGCCTAATGTAACCGTAACTACCCTGTCTGACACATGGTGAATTGCCTATCAGAGAATACCGCACCCCTCAGAATATTCCTCATCCCTAAGAACTCATGGTTTTATGAATGTGCGTCAGCCTTGCGTGTAAAATTTTGATCTTGGGGCTGGAATATTTAGCATGTCATGTTGCACGGAGTAAGCTGCATAAAAACCTGCGTACACGTTGTTACGCGAAACTTTTCGGTTGTAGAACAGTCTCAATTCAGTAAGTGATCGCGATATTTCCAAAAATATAAGACCTCTCCTTTGTCCATTTAAATTATTCAGCTGTTGAAGTCCGTCAATCGTTATCGCGACGTGCAGATGAAACACACCGTTAATTTGTGCCGAATTGTTTCAGGTAATTTATCTTCCCCGTCCAGTCTCATTCTTGGCTATTCCCATCGTTACGTCAATCTTATCCAATCTAAAAAGTACACTTACCAAGTGTTTTTATACCTGCAGCGTAACCCATTTTTAGATTTCCCTTTTCGATCATAAGATTTACCATTCTCATCATTCTTACCAGCATTTCTCCGCCATACATGAATCTCCCCTGGATCTGCAAGCTTTTCATGATGATTGAGGATGTAATCGATTTCAATATTGCCAAATATATCATCCATAAATGCTGCTCATCAAAACTTTTCGGTGCTGCTATTGCCGCTGCAATGTCTGCGGGCGATAAAAGAGAAATCGCTGGTTGAACCCCTATTGTTTGGAGCATCGTTAAACCTGACCAAATGGATATTTGCACAGAGATCATCATTGGTGTATCTAAGTTTCTCACATATTCGTTGAGCGCAAAGATACTTTTCATCAGAAATTTAGCATATTCCAAAATGGGCGCGTTTTGCCATCCACCTTGTATTAATTTTCGCTGCTTCTCCCATCACAATAGTCAGATCCGGATTGCCCATGGCTCGTGAAGTGATGTAGCAAATATTAACTATCCATGCGTGAATTAAAGGGCGTCAGGCCCTAAAGATTCAACGAGGCTGATTGAGCTTCCACTTGGTATAATGGGCCGAAAGAATAAGGATGTGAGAGATTGCCAATGCAAGGAAGATATGATAGAGCGAAGGTGCCAAGGACTCCAACCACCGCAGAACTAAGACTAGATCGGACAGGAAAGCTCACATAGAGACCAGTGTGTTACCAGCAAGACTCGGGTTGATCTGACCCGATTCCTGCGGGGTGCTTAAGTATAGGAGAAGTTTGCTGCATGTTTCTTTTTTGGTTTCTATACAGCAGCGTCTTTGTGTTTAGATTACCTTCAATTTGTCGACAGCTAGCTTTGGCAATCATGATAGTCTTAAAACCTGACAGATTATTGCTGCCTGGAGGCAATTACAACTTTGAAATGCCTCATCACAGAATTGCGGGATCATAGGTTAAGGTACAATGGAATGCTTCTTCCACCAATGAATTTGTTGGATGGCACACACTTATGTGTCGTATTATTGATGAGACTATCAGTTATTTGCGATAGATGCAAGAGAATAATACAATGTAACAATAAGCAATATTTATATCTCCTGGAAATAAAGGTTGTTCTCCCAAAAGAAGATGTGGAGGAGAAATTTAGAAGGAAAGGAGGAAGCTGGTTTGGGGAAGAAATGGGATTGAGCGCCAATCCGCTTACATAATCAATTCCTTATCCCATGCGTTACCTGTAGCTTAAACTCAGCCTTCACCTGATAGTTCTCCAACCTTGAAGACTCCAATTTGTTGAGGTTGTTTCTGCGAAAATCATCATAATTGCGTCGCCATGACGTCTCCGGACTCAAAGCCATACATTATACAATGGCTGCTCGACACGAGGTTATTGTGGCCCGTCCACCGCAAAGATAAGCCGAGAGAGGAGGTCGCAGAACTGAGGACAGCTGTGTGTATATAGTTTGCTGGGTGCTCTACTTGTCTCAATTGACAGATATGTTAGGCATCTCGGGCTCTGGCAATCCTCTCTGAATCGGAGCAAGAATCGGTCCTGAAATATTATCATGTCAAAGATGCGAAAATGAGCTTGGCCTCCCACCTTCTAAAGCACCTTGTTATTGCGAAATATTGTAATGTACCTTGGTCGAAGAGTACAATTTCTCGAGAGTCAAACGGAAAGCCTTGTTATCACTCAACCGCAGATCAACCTCGACTTGAATTCAATGTAAGTCATCAGGCTGGACTTGTTACATTAATTGCTGTGATCGGAGGTGATGGAACAGTAAATGTGGGAACGGACATCGTGTGTGCCAACGAACGATTGCCGAATGATTATAAATATATAGAAAAGAGCGGGTTTTTTGATTGGGTCGACATGCACGGAGAAGTGTTCGCAGATTCAGAGATCAACTTTATGAAGCTTTCTCCGCTTGGACTCGACAAAGTTGTGCCCGGCAAGAAGCTTCATGGATATGGTAACGATGCGCTTTCGAGATGCCAGTGGAGAAATAGGCAACTGGATCTTGTCGTCGAGGACACTGAAGGAAATGCCGCACAATCAAGAATTGATAGTAATAAGGTCATTGATGCGAAGCTTAGGCGGTTCTATGCCATGTGGTGTTTACGAGAAAGCTATGTCAAGATGACAGGAGAGGCTTTGCTTGCACCGTGGCTTAAGGACTTAGAGATTCGCGACGTTCAAACTCCAATCGCGCCCGAGGTTGATGATCTAAATTCCTTGGAGAGAGGACAGATAACTAAGAATTATCGTATCATATTCAAGGGCCGCGAAGTTACTAACGTACACATGGAATTAGCTGCGCTAGGTCAGCATTATATGGTGGGTGGTGCTGTAAGGGTGAGGGAGAACGATACAAAGCTGGAATTGGGCCCGTGGAAAGAGCTCAATCTTGACACTGATATTTTGGAGGTTGCGGAGGCCAAATCCTAGAAAGCGGAACTATTTCTGTTCAAGCCGGATCTCTATGTGCCATATACAGCATTTTCGTGGGCTTTCTAAAAGAATTTCGTGCTTGCAAACCGACCACCAGAAGACGATTTGGGCGAGTTGTCGAAATGTGGTGGTGTAACACGGTTCGTGTATTGAGGCTAGCAATTCAGGTGCGCCGTCATTCAAAGTAGGATTTCAAACACTGTTTTGCCTCAACTTACTCGTTGAGTGTCCGTTCCAGACGGTATGTGGTGGGAACAAATTTACATTGTCGCCGGTCTCTCCAGACTCAGTTTTCTATAGCTTTCCAAGCCAGTGGCTAAGAACACCATTTGCGCTCAACAACTATTTCATCTTTACTCTGGATCAATACGCACGATAATTCATGTAATCTCAAGCATGTCTCTTCAAAAAATGGTATGGGCACCATAATTTACATTAATTTCGAATACATTTATTCCATTTCCTATTCTCTTCCTACACAAATGGGTGCTCTATTTAGATCCTCGTATATAGATGGGACAGTCATATCCCTCTTACATGGCACTCTCCATGAAGGTAGCAATATTCTCTGGTTATCAAAGCATTTACGAAAGGTGAGTGGATCAGATTACGTTTGGTAATACTCCATCATTTGTTAAGGGGCGGAGGGTGCCTAATACTGCTGCTTTGCTATCCTTTATTGTGATGATAACACTCACAATGACGACGATCAAAGCAGTACTGTGTTTCCCCTTTTTGTTTCAAGTCATGGACGAATGCCCACTTATGCTACTTTTGTATTCATTAAAATTCCATTTACGCACCCTCAGCTTACTTGAGTAGAATACATTGAATTCTTGAGGTACCGTCGAAACTCGAGTTTATATGCCCTTGGCAAGGTATGTCTAGATGTGATTTCTACTTCGACTACCTACAGTTCAAGAACCACATCTCTTATCAGAGCAGCGAAGTTCTTTAATGTAGAAATATCTGTTCTCTCGCGAACATATGCTGATCTCGAGGCGGGTTAAAAATCATTGAGCGCCATACCATTAACGAATGTTATGCCAAAATCACAACCTCTCACTAATAATAAACCCACCCACAAATCACAATCTATTCCGTGAATACCAGTAAATATATCCACTCCATCCCAGTAACATCAACAACAACTCATGTAAGATTACTTTTCTTTTATACCACTTGTGTGATAATCGTCATGGCTTGAAGTATCTTTAATAATTTTTGGTATTTCTTCTGTATTGAGAATTTTTAGTTTCAATCACTTATTCCTCCAGCATTTCTTGGTTTCGTTATAGGTGTGGGTATAAATTTTAGAGAAATTTCTTCATTTTATTGGAAAGCGAGATTGCTGATTTCTCAGTGTGGTAGACTTTCATGGTAGATATTTTGTCGACAGGAAGTCATAGTATATTCCCCGTCCTGTCTAGCTGAATTTCCGGAGACATATCAGAAGGAACTCGCAAAGCCTACTTTTGAAATTCGCGCCACATAGACCCGGACTTCGAGTGTCCAGTAAGCTTTATTGTTTTCCCGCAGTTGCCCTGCTTGATATGATTGTCTAGACTTAATCTTCGTGTTCTTTTGTATGAGCATCTTGGGTGTTGGCTTCAAAGTGCTATACTGAGTTATTCTCTATCACTACATAGTATCCCGGCTTCAAACTTCCAAGTTCTTTGTAACTCTGTTTTGAATCTTAATTGAGTGATGTTACTGAAAAGTGCCTGGGATAATATGACTTAACGGATGCTTCTCCATTGAGCAGGACATCGCATTGTGACTCCTACACCTTTTAGGTCGTCGCATATTGGTGGGCCGTCGTGCAATCATTGATGTCTTAATCGAGGTAGCTTCACCGGTTGCATATTCGAAAGGGAAATGAAGATGGAACAAAGCAGTGGTGGTTAGGCTATCTCCTTAGTTATTCCGGAAAGCGTCCAGCAATTAGGTTATCTCCACGAGCAGCTCTTTTTGTCGAAGGTGTTCCATGGAACGTGTTGGAGGGACAGAAGCACAGCAAGAATGATCCCAGCGCTTGGGAAAGACGAAGTTCTCGATCATTCTAGTCTGCAGCGAGTTGATTTTTTTCAGTAGCAGCTACAGCTTTGAACTAGCTCAAGTCAGCTCCATCAATTGCCCATGTGTCCAATCTTCATAATTTGGTGCAGCTCCATTCTTAACATCCTCAAGCTCCCAAGCCAACAAATCCTTTCTTTTTGTCAAGATATGTGACAATGGAGCAGCTTGCTTAATTCCCATAATATCTGAGATAACTCTCAATCTACCAGCTACCCAATGGCACATCATATCCGACACCGCAGCCGTGCAAGCCGCCGTATATAAAGGCCATAGCAACAGATTACCACTAACTGCTTTGGCACTGTCTAAAGCCACTTCTCCACCCTCCTTGTATCCAAGCATAAACGGAACGCTAGCACATATATCATGTGACAATTGGATGATAGTTGTGGTTGATGTTTCCAATTGAGAATCAGAGAAAGTAGGGTTTCTCGGCTCCGAGACGAATAACTCGGGTTTGGTATATTTGAGATGTGTAAGCTGAACATAAACAACCTCATTGATGAGGATCCGAGCGCATCGATAATGGTTCCAGAGTGCGGCTGCCCAGATACTATCGTAAATATGATAATAATCTGAAAAGATACCTTCAGACCTTTGCCTCACGGTAAGAGTTTTGTAAAACATACTCTCGGGAGGACAGATAAAAGCCCACTCTACAAGCTTGGAGTCAATTGTAAGAGCTGCTTTGATAATATTTTCGGCATTGCTATGATCATGAAAAGAAGACATCGTTGCACGTAAATCGCAAAACTCCATCACTTGTTCCGAGAGAATTGTAGCATGGGCATCATCCGGTGATTGAAACTGGAGCGCATAATTTGACCAATCACGAATAAAAGATGGAGTAGAAACATGGCGTTGTAGACAATTTGTGATCTAGAAAAATCAATATCCATAAGTCGAAATTGAACCAGAAGATTACATACAACCTGAGTCCGGAGATGAAGAAATAGATGCCGACCTATAGGGTTTTCAAGGCACTGCTTTCCTCTTAATTGCATCAATGATGAAGCTCCGATTATATGCTTAGTCCAGGATTGCATCGACTGAGGACCAGTACATGTATTTGTCTGATGAGTTCTTAGCGTTAGAAGGTTTCACGTCTGTCCGTAAGACTTACTTCATAAAGGCCTAAAAGCATTACCGCCACAAGGGTTTGGTCTGCTCGTGCTTCAGCTTCGTTTCTCAGACGAGAACTGACAAGCCTTAGAGCAGAGTTATACTTTCTGTTTGCATGAAGTTGGAGATCAGGGGCTTTCCAAAAGTTCGCTAAGCCAACCATGCCCAAGGATTCAATACTATCGGCCAAAGCGGACCCAATGAGCTCATTACCATAGATGTCGTGGAGATACTGGAAGCTACCACTTGTCGACTTATCTTCTAAGACGTAGTTTCGAAAAAAGTAGCATGTAGCCTGCTCAGATGAAGAAGTAGAAAGCTCTATTGTAAGTGGTGTGGTCTGCGTCACAAGCTGAAGCTTAGGTTCGCTGGTAAATTGAGGATCTATAGAGAAATCTAATGCGTCATTCGACGCTTTATTTTTCTGCCCAGATACCGACGTTCGAGATTCTTTCCAAATTCGACGTTTATTTGCATAGTGTTTCGTTTGGTCACGAAACATCATCTCTGCTTCAGTTCTGTACCCTGTGCAAAAACGTCCAGCACGAATACATTGTGAACATGAGGGCGTCAGAGTGTCACACTAGTGTAGATGAGTGACTGATTCTATTCTTCTACGAAGTGCTTGCTCACCTTGGTTCTGCGAAGCCTGCATTCTGCGCAAGCTTTACTTGGCTTACCACAATAAACCATGTCGCGAAAGTGATGGAGATAACTGCGGTTGGTAAACTATGAGTCCAGCGCAATTTTATAGAGAAAAGAGGAAGGTGCTGAGCAGTCTATAAACGCATATTTTGTAGTTGTATCAAGAAGGAATACTGATCACATGAAAGAATGAGAAAGAAGTAAATTGAACTTGTTACTTGTTGCTTTGTACACTGATACCTCTGGTGATATGGCTGTGGAGTGAAGGTTTTTTTTCACTTATCATTCAGCTGCTAAGTCACTGTGTAAGACCTGGTCGGTATGGTGGGAGATCGGCAATGCAATGCAGATGAAGCTTGATTCCTCGAATTCCTTTGGATGGTTCAAACGCCCTATGGGGAAGATCCGGAACATTTTGATTGCTTGTTCGTCAAACGTCCGTGGTTACGTCATCATCAGCCTTTTCCCTTTCGGGTATCCTCAGCGTAGCGTATTGATTACTCAGCCATATCATTGCGCTAGCACACACCGCCCACTTCCGAATCATCGGATCGTTTACTCTTTATTTCTTCCAATTCCGAATGGATCTTGCGACGATCAAACCATTACTAGTATGACTGCGACGGTGGGAAGCCTTGATATGGCAGCTGGCTATGTCTGTAGCACTATTCCGTCAAGGGACCGAGCATCCACTAGTTAACCTAACAGATGGATCTTGCCAGCGTTGACCAGGTATCTCTATCGCGACGTTTCCGCTCTACCTTGCTACGAGAGTGAAATCAAGGAGTCGATTGCCTGGTTTCCTTCATTGATACTAACACTACTCATCCGTTCCTAATTCTGATCTCTTCCTTATTTTTGAAGGATTCCATGCTAGTGTGTGCCTTGTTATTGGAGAGATATTGGGTTTCTTGAGACCAGAAAGAGCATCAGATTGAATTGATTGATTCTCTAGCTAAGCAGTTAAGCTGCGAGTATATATTCAAAAAATGAAGGAATAAGGTTAGGTATTCAGCCTTCGGAATTAAAGTGCTTTGAAATCAAAATATTGAAAGCAAACAAACAGTATACCAAAAAGGAAAGAATGAATTAAAAGTTGAGTTTTGTTTGCTCCTTATATGCATCATGCAATATATATGCATATGCTGCCAAGATCCGAGGAGGTCAACAAGAGATGATTACTCGACTGCCCTCTACTTTTCTTTTGAACACTGATGAAGTACCTGTCAAAATAACTACACTGCTCTTTCTCTCTGCACACCTTAAAAGCTCCAGCAGTCATTATATGATTTCAAGAAAGCATTGCACATGCAGAAATCGATACAGATGTCGTTCCCTTACCACACGCTATTTTCGTAATATTCTCTTATAAGATTCGGGACACCGGACCCTTGTAAGAATAGCTTTGGCTATATAATTGAAACTTACTTCAATCAGCATGTTTGACTGGTCATACGTCACTTGTGTAATTTCTAAGATAAGTTTATGATCTAAGTATTACCTGAGTAAAGAACTGAAACAAAAACATGAAATCGATTGACCTTTCTTATTTGCCTTGGAAAAGGACGAAAGGAAGTAAGTTACAGAGGAAATTTGGCTCTTTTTTAAAAATTCAAGGGAATGAGAGCGCGAGGATGATGGATAGGGATACGAACAAGATTGAGAATGAGATGGCGATAAATACGGGTGTTAACTGTGAAGGAGTAATTAGCCATCGAAGTAAGCGAACATTACCAAAACGGGTATCCTCGAAGTAGCGTGGTCCAACATCACCAAACTACCATACAAACATTACGCTCTTCATTCCCAATCGAGACATTGTTTCGCAACCATCGCATTGCTAGACCTCAACATGAAACGATGAAAACTGCTCAGAAGTATCTGATTTTGGACATTTGCACTTATTGCGGAAAGGGTTTCGCACCCTTCAACACCTTACCCTCTTTGCTTACCTTGCTTGTCATTAATCTCACTTATCGATGCATTGTTTAAAGATGAACTTAAATGATCGAGAATATAACATTCCTTCGTATAAAGCAGCTACTTCTGTCCAAATTATTGTGAATATATACACTTCCTGAACACACATACAGATTGATTTCCAGCCCCTTGTCATCAAAGTACCTATATCATCTCCCAAGTATTTTCTTATTCCACCGAAAGTATGGGGAAACTCGTTGGACTCATTAGTTCAGGCATCGGCCTTGCCATGGAAGCCAAAACGTCCTATGGATCTTCAAATAACAAGACCTATGTCAAAGATGGAAGTCGTGAGTTATCTTTCACGAATTAATCCCATAGATTTTCTAACGCTGGAAATCTTGTGTATGAATGCTAACGCACAACAGTCCCACTTCGAACATCCTCGAAGACATATCAAAATATTAATAACGAAGAAGCATATCGAGATATTCAAGCCTATTCCGATTATCAAAATATCCTGTCCGATCGCATAAATGCAGACATGCAGAAAGATGAGAGTTATCGAAGATATTTAACGGAGAGTCCTCGAGCTTCACCAAAAGGAAGCACATACGAACGTGATATTCCCTTCTATGCTCACGAGCTACCAGAGCAACGAACTCAACCAGTAAGAGGACTTTCTTGTCCTGTAATACTACCACAACGAAGACCTGAAGATCAGAGTCGTGGTATCATCCGAGCGTATTCCCCAGAGCTAGCAGACTGCGGAATAGATCAAATGACTTTTATAAAGTTCATTGATGATTTCAATGAAGCCCATAAAGTAAGTTTAAAGGTATGAATATCATTTCCACAGTACTTAACTCAAATATAGTCATCTCCCTATCTCGATGCCGTTAATGTGGCAGCTCAAGGTGTTGGATTTGCACCCGGTATTGCTCCAATGGTTGTATCCATGGTCGTCCCAATTGCAGTCAAAGCTGCCAAAGGTTACCAAACACAAAGACAGTGAGTTGAAAAGATTACAAGGACAGTAAAAGCAGTCAAATAATATCTTGCTTAGATCGACCTCTTTTCTAGACCAAGCCAATACAGAACTTTTCATCCCACACGGTCTCTTTGCCATGGTTCTAACATTCAAACCAAATCAAACACAGGATCCATATGGAGTACCAAAACAAATGCAACTTCCACCTTCAGCACCCCTCATCTATCCCGAAGACGAAAGACGTTCCCAGCAAACAGGCTTGAAGAAAATGGGCCACTTCATCGCCGATTATGGAGATCGAAGAGCCCAAGCTCGATATGTATGTAGAATTCTTTTTTGTGCTAGGAAAATCTATCTCATAAATCATAGGCCTATAACAATCCCAATTCATCATTTGCTAGTCCACTAGCGACATTTGAAAGCCGTTGGGCGGATCCAAATCATCCCGCCAATAGCAGCGGACTTAAAAGCCTCCTCACTGGTATCCCAGACGATAAGAGCTCCCGCAAGCAAGAAAAGGAAGATCGTAAACGAGATAGAAAAGATCGCCATCGCAGAGGAAGTTCAAGTAGTGATTTATCAAAAAGAAGTGGACTATTAAGCACCACACTTAGCGCAGCAGGGGAAGCGAGTGGAAGAGAAAATCTCTCCGGAAGCAGACGACCAAGCTCAGTAGGAACAGCAAGAGGGATGATCAACGGGCCAAAAGAACAAAATCAGAGTATAATCAAGGGGATTAAAAGTCTAGGGATGAAAACTGATATCTTACACTTGATGATAACGAATAACACCGACGACGAACAAGTCTCAACTTCATCGACGAGATCTCAAATCCCATTCATCTATACATCAGCAATTCCACCATTTCATTCCCAATCCACATACCGGGACCCAGATATTCGACTTCATTCATACGAGCTAAACCAAAATCTCACTTATACCCATTGCACCACACGTCAAGGTCATGATGTTCCACCATCAGCATACAGAGAAGAAGCTATAATACCGACGAGATATTATAATCATGATCAGATAAGACGAGAGGAAGAGGAATTTTGTATTCCTACTTTATGAGGATGTAAGATCTTACGATCTTTATTGTGCTATAGCACGAGATGATGCTTTGTTTTATTTTTGGTGTAGTAGGTTAGGTTTATTTGAGAGTTGGGTTGGGATTTGTTGATATATTTAATTTTTTATTTTTTTTCTTTGGATATCTGAGTTTTTACCTGTTCTTTGAAATTGCCACTGTTTGATTTATATGGGTATTCTGTAAGATCTTACAAGAGAGCATTCGGTTTATTATTCAGTAGAAATGCTAGTCTCATTACTTTCGTATCGAAATATTGTGAAAATACATCACCCTGCGTCTGGGTGCTTTGGTGTAGGATATCTCTTTTTCAAACTGGGGACTTATGTAGATGCATCAGTTAGGATAACCACTTGGCAGAATTCAGAAGACGAAATAACATTTGAAACCTTCATGGACTCAAATATCAATCAATCAAAGTAGTGAAAGGACATGTACCAATAGTGATAACCTGAATTGTAAACTACTGAAACTAGAATCTTTCTACATAAATGAGTAAACCATGTTCCCCACTACCAATCCTCATCTTCTGCAAAACGAAAAAAGTTCAATTCTTCGCTACTTTCCCCAGTAAACTAAAAGTTTCCCATCTCATACCTTCACCATTTTCCGGTCCCTCAGCATCCCACCCCGCCCAACCATCATCTTCATAATCAGGTTCAGCAACTTTGCTCCATCCTCGTATCAGAGCTCTCCAATAACAAGCTTCGGAAGCAGGAGACAAGTACTTGGTGAATAGATCTCTTTGTCTTTTGGCAATACCAGTAGCTATCTCAGGATTCTTTCGTAGATACATGATTGTTTCCTCGAGATCTGACCAGTCGGGTTCAACGAATATGATGTTCGCTTCACTTTGTCCGTATGTTTTAGGCCAACGAGTTGCCCAATCATAGCCGGTTTCCGGGGATTCTTCACGCGCCGAAAAAAATGAGCTTGAAAATATTGGACGCATGAAATGTGTATTGTGAAGTAGATATGTTGGTGGTGGAGTGAGGATAATGGAAGCACACGCTTGATGGAAGAGCAGGCGCCCGGAGTAGGTTATACCCTCTGTATAAACGATATATTTGTACCTACAAAAGTCTTCGATTCCAATAGCATTTTCAGCACTTTCGCTGTTTGTGTTCCATTTGAGAGCTTCTATATCTGCCCATTCCTTCTCTTTTCCCTTTTGAATTAGACCTGGTCGCAAGTCTTTATTACCGACTGTATTGAACCAACCTGTTCCTCTCCATACTGCTTTATCGATTTTCTCGGTCCATTGTGTGTTCTTCTCTATGTCCTCAATTTTAGATAATGCTTGATCAACGGTACCAATGAATGATAACGGCCAGGACCAAAAACTAAAGTGCGGCATAACCCAATAGTTGCCATTCTCAATATGAGGGTCATTCGATCTAGAGAATGCCCAAGAGTTATTCATAGGAGTATCGAGTATGTTGAATGCGAAAATAGTGTTTGGAAGAGGGGACGGGGAGGTAATGACGGCACGGTGAAGTTGATGTAGAACAGAATCTCGCTCCTGTAATATGATTATCAGACCATGTACGAAGGATATGGAGAAAGAGACAAACCTGGAGCATATTCCGGGGGAGGCTAGGGTCCGTGGAAATTATATATACCTAATCTGCCAGTCAATATAGCTAGCAACATGTATGTTTCGGTGCTCAAATATGACCTTTCCATCCTTTATTCTTCCTTGCACAAGCCCTGTACGATGATCCGGCTGTTTCCTGAGTGGAAATGGTCCTCGTGCCACTGCATCATCAATCTCCTTCGTCAAGCCAGGAAAATTTGCCGCGCATTGGTCCTCCGTCAAAGAAAGTGACTGAAGAATGTCCACAGAAGGTTTCTGCTCGTCGACTGAGAACTGAATGATTGATGATCGTAGATTTGTAGGCTGCTTATTGTACAGGTAAACGCAAACAAGGACAGTCAAGAGAATTATGCCAATGTGAGTAGGGCTTCTGGAACGGTACGCCATGCCTCATGATTGGCATGTGAAGACTTAATACAGTGGAAAAGTAATCATCGCCATCTTTGATATTCAAAGACGTTTCATGATGAACAAGGTTGGCACGGGAAACAGGAACTCGCGCCGATAAGCCTATTGAGTGGTAAATGTGTGCTTTAATTCGACGTTGTGAAAAACAGTGCCAGATGAGTTACAGAATACATACTCAGAACTCACCGTTCCGCACGCATACCTTGAGTGTATCGATAACCTTTTTAGCAGAAGGAGTCATGATGACGTCGCCGAAGTGGTTGAGAGAAGGGGAAAACAAAAATGTGGGTACTAGATCAGAATCATTGATCACGTGGCATGCCACAACATCACGATAGTAACATCACATAAAAATCTCCTTCACACCAATCACCAATTCTCAACATCGATACAAGAAATTTGAAGGCAGAGCAGGAACGATGCTAGTTACATCTCAGACACCGCAGACCTCATTCTGGATCCCTATTCACTTTGATCCCCCACAAGACAGACTAATCTTCCCAGCAGAAGCCGAACGCATCATCCGTAGACAATATCCCAAAATATCCCAAGATACCCCTATCATCCCAGATATCTTTTCAAACAGTACCTAATTTCATCCAAATTCATCATTCCATTTCCGAATCTCCATAATTAAGAAATCTGCTGCATCAAACTTCTAGCATATTATTTACAAGATCATCATAAACAGAATACATAACACAGCAAGGCCGACCCCATTGCCCCACAAGTTTCGCTAGAAAAGGAGGGGGAGGGAATTATTATATTTGGTTTTGCTGGACTTGCTTTTGAAGGACTTTTGTGATAGATTTGTAACTGAGATTTGATGAAGTAGATTAATGACAGTCTTTGTTTTTTGTCGATTATTTGAATATTTTATATTGTATATATAAATATTTCTCAAAATCAAATGTTTCGTGGTATATCTGTAATTTTATCATCTTATATTCCTTATTTACTATTTTCTTTTATTTCACATTTGTCAAGAATCTTAATCTTACAATAAACAACTACTGCATAGATATCTCAACTACTCCGCAGGCACCTTTTTTTAATCTCCCCAAACACAAATAACCACACCAAAAACCTAAACCCACCATCCAAATCAGCAGTCATAAACTCCATAGACCCAAACTCCATAAAGCCAAAGCCAAAAATATCCATAAACAAACAAACAATCAATCAAATCACTTCAACAATCTCCCTACATCCATCAACTCAATACTCTCCCTCCCCCTTCAAATTTTCCCATGTTCTCCCGCCTGAACCTGAAATATGCCACCACTCACCACGATTACTCAAATCTCGTGTATTCAATTCGTATCCAGGCGCACTAGCTCTGTCATTTCTTTCTTCGCTGAATGTATTCGTGGAACCCTGCACTTTCGTTTCTCCCGTCTTTCTCGTATCCCTCGTATCATCCCTCTCACACGCAAGACCACTCCCCAAAACCCCTGAATTATCACAAGTCCCCGACATATGCGTAACATCAGGGTTACAAGCACGACCCTCACCCTCACCCGAAGGACCATCACCACCACCCTGAATCCTCGTTAAACCCTCCGCCCGCGTCATAATACCCACTCTTCCCCCTTTCCGCCTAATACCACCCAGAGATCTCCCACTCAGCACACAATCAACATCCCTCCCTCTCACCCGTCGTAAATTTTCCGAAAACCCCGCAGCTTCCCCCCCACGAAAAGGATTCCAACGAGTCCAGAAAGAAGCATCAGCTGATACACCATCACTCTTCCTCTTCCTCTCACTCTTACCCACACCACCAACCCCCACCTCATCAAGCAAACTCCCCCCCTTCCCCTCCCCAGCCAACTCCTCCAAAGATCTCCCCATAGTCTCCGGAACCAGAAACGAAACACCAACACCACAAACCATACACAGCGCAAAAATGCGCATAAGATATTTAAGCCGCGGAGAACACTGCGATGCACTTATCCGACAATGTAGCGAATCCGTCTCCTCGTTCATAAGTAACGGTAACGAAATCACCTGCGCGATAATCGCACCTAGTTTTCCACTCGCGGCACTAATACCATGACCCGTAGCTCTGTATCTCGTAGGGAAACATTCCCCGGGGATAATAAACGTAGTAGTATTCGGACCGAAATTGAAGAAGATGTGGGCGAGGATGTATAGAGTGAGTAAGGGACCTTTAGATAAAGAATCATATAAGAAACCGATTATGCAGAAGAGAAGGGTGAGGATTGCAAAGCTGAATATTTGCAGGCGTTTGCGTCCCAGTGTGTCGATTGTGAGGATGCTGATCCAGTAGCCGGGTATACTGCCTGCGCATACTAGTGCTAGGTTTCCTGTTGCCGTGTGTAGTAATATGTGGTAGAGAGTCGGTCCTGTACCATATCCGATGGCGTTTAATATAGTACTGGCATTTAAACCGAGACCATAGTATGCCAGATCGAGGAAGAACCAAGAGAGTGAGGTACCTAGCAGTATTTTGGCATGATCCCATTGAGAAAAGTAATGGAAAATATCAGACCAAGAAGCACTAGACTCAGACAAATGATACCTGTGATACCTTTTCATCTTATTCTGTAAAACCAGATCAACATCCCCTTCAGCATCGTTCTTCACAAAAGCATTAATATCCGCATTAGTCTTTTCCATATCATGCGCCACATCGAAAGTATACCGTGGAGTTTCCGGGATCGTGATTCGATAATACAGAGCGAAACAAGCTGGGATAGCTCCGAAGCCAACAATTATACGCCATGCTTTATCCGCTGCAAGTTGGCATGCTGGATCACAGGTATCGAATGTGTTGGATGTATTTATTAGGGAGTTTTTGAATGCATATGTGGTTATAAGAGCGATGAGGGCAGCGGCAAATTGACCGCCGCCTTGCATGGAAAATACTGCGGCCATCATTCCTCCTCTCCATTTTGTTGGGGCAAATCTATGAATTTATCAGTACTGTATCTAATGGAAGATAGAATGCGTAAAATGGAAGGAAGTAGTATCCTGAATATTTGCAAGACTTGAAGAGATACAAAAGCAAAGTCTGAGTATCAAACTCCCAAAAACCTACTGAAGCAAGTATTAAAGGCAATAATCCATCTCAAAAAGAAAACATCTTATCTTACTCCGAAGTAATAACCGCAGACAAAGGATAATCACCGCCAATCCCAATGCCCAACAGCACTCTCCAAAAAATAAACACCCCCGCCATACCCAGCGCCGGACTACGAGAACTCAAGCACTGAGCCAGCGTAGCCAGTATAACAACAGCAAGTTCAACACCATACATTTTTCTCCTTCCTAAAAAATCCGCCAACCATCCGAATCCAATTTGACCGATGATTGCACCACCTGAAGTGGCGGCTTTGATGGCTGTATTGATACCCGTGGGGAGAATACCATGATTTCCTCCTGTGCTGGGAGGACCTTGCCAGTACACCATACCGAGCATTGATGTGATAAGATTGACTTGGGGAAAATGTTAGTTTTGAGGTGGTTTCGGTTAATCTTATGGATTGGATGCATATGGAAGACGTACTGGCGAATATATCGTAGGAATCTGTGAAGAATCCAATACCTGCCACCACGACAGCGCGAACGTGATACCAACCAAAAGGAACCTAATAGTAGATTAGATACAGCTTCACGAAACGCGTCAAGACGAATTGGAAACTGAGTGATGGAAACAGGATAGGATTTCAAGTAATTGCAGCTACCGATGACTTTCATATTATATCAGAACAGAAAGACTAGACGATAAAATCATACACACCTTATCAATTTCAGCCAAAGCTAATCTCCTCCTATAATTCGGATTGACGATATGAGAATAATCATTATTAAAATTATGAAACGCAGCATTGCCACCGCAAGTTTTAGTATTATGTTTAGAGAAAGGAAGAGCTGTTTCTGGAGGGACATTCATGATGATTCCACGATTATCTGGGTTGAAGAATAAGTGGAATGGTTTTGAAGAGGAACTTGTACTAGAAGTTCAAAGTTCAAGTGACTTAAGGATCTTGAGTAGCTAGGTAGCGAATGGTAGGTAGATAGACAGAACCAATATGATGTTGATGTTAGATATAGTGAAGAACTGATCGTGAATTATGAGTCGTGTATCCAGACGACTTTGCAGTGTATTGATTGGTTTCGTTGTATTCATATACTTATATATAATGAATAGCATACAATGATTCCCTGACAAAAGAAGACTATAATTCTGCTTCTGAGACATTTTAAGAAGTCAGAAGTGAATCCAATTCAAGAAGCAGACATCGTGATGAGAGTAGCTCGATCGAAGTAACAGGTATTGAATATAAGGCGACGCAATATCATTATCATTGGTAAAAGAAAGTCCCAGGAAATCGGTCAAGCCGCGCGATAACATCAAGTCCTCAAGATATATTTATGAGAAGTAAAGGATATAAGCCTTAGATTCATAATAGGATATCCGGTACATATTACCCGCGCTGATTCTAGTTAGATACATATAAAGCCTTTATTATATCCCCGGTTCCGGGCGTGGGGCATCATGGTCTAGATGTATGCAAAGTGCTCTATGCGGGAAGAAAATGTTGGATCTTCATTTAGATTAGATGCGATGGTGTGAAGTACGGCATTGAAAACGCACATTAAAATCCCGAGTACTTGGTAAGTCTTACGAGGACCTTGTCCATCTTAGAAGTATCTTGAGCACCGAAACTAGATGGGTACACTCAGCACTGACAAGTTACTAATCCATGTCAGATCATCATAGACCCATGAGATGATTGAGCTAATCAGTGAATAAATAAACTCGTAAGAATTCTGGAATTTACTCACCGCACATTAAACGAAATCACACCAAAAATTAATGATTTTTAACTTTTTTGGATCTTTGTTATCTTTATCAAAAGTTAGAATGATTTATTGAAATTTATATCAATATAAAGATAACTATGATCAAAAGAATGTTTATAGACTAGTGTTACGAGGTTTACCGTCTAGATCACGTGGAAGTGCTCTAGGCTCTCGAGATGGTTTATAACTAGGCGTCAAGCAGGGACTTAAAGTAATGACAATAATGCAATTCGTAACTAATAGTAGAGTATACTAAATGATTGATCTTGAACACGAATCTCTATACAAAGGAAATCCATCTTGATTATATAGTCCTTCATGCTTCTATGATTACTGGTGATCCTTCATGATCATTAGTGATCATCTATATCGTGATCCTTAGTGATCCTTAATGATCACTACTGATCATTTGTGATCACGTGTCTTGGTAGTTGTGTAGCCCGTCGTAACAATTATTCATTTATTTATATATAAAGTAACTATCCCTATCTATAGATGCTCTTCACCTGTAGATTTTAAGTTAAATACAATTGCTGGTCTATAAACACCCTTTTGGTCACACAAAACGTTGTAGTGTACAATAAGTAAAGTCCAGAAGTCATACAAGTCATACAAACCCCAAGCATCAACCACACCACATATAACAATCTCAATCTCAATCTCAAAGTCGACCTTCGAACTCCGAATTTCAAAAGAAATAAAAATAAAAATCATCTCACCAACACCCAAGATCAACAAATCCATAAATCCTCCGTACTCTGTAAATTACCTCCAATCCACAGAGTATATATTGAACATGTAATCTGACTACCTAATAAGAGGATATTTCCGCTTGAGGAATCCTAGTCCCACTTATAACATCCAGGGATGCTAAATAAGACCTTACTAAATATGTAAACATCTTATGATAACCCAACAACTTATCAGCTATCATCACTTTCACTTTGCTACCCAAAAGTATCAGCCAAGAGATTTCTTAAACGGGATGATGAAAAATGATTGATTCTAGGAATTTGATGCTATCTAATTTTATTACTTTTTGTGTCTAAGGTCTATTGGCTCCATTCATAATGCACTACCTCTCATCCCATTCATCCATCAATTTTCGATTTTTCGTCCCCCGTTCCCTTCCTTTGCTTTCTGTCATCCATTCTATTTGTGATGCTACCCTCAATATACATACCTCAGCTCCATCTATTGATGAATTTTGTCTCATGGAGTATTTCGTCTTACTCTCCATCCCTTAACATCCATGTACTGCCAGGCCCAAAATGATCCATCATCTAATCATATACCCCATTTAATTTCCATTTCTCTGGAATTGAATCGATCCTCATCCACTCGCACATCTGCATGTATCAATAGATACCAGGCACAATAACCCACTTAACTTTCTGACAATAAGTTTCCCAACCTTTGCCATATTTCTTCGAACACCTTTCCTCATCTCGCCAGCAACGATGAATCAACAATATCGTCATGAAAATTGCATAAGTCCATGGTAGTAAATTATTGATACCACAAGCCGCACACATGGAATATGAAAGGATAAGATCACCCAGATAGTTGACATGTCTAGCCAAACCCCACCAACCGGAGCAAAGAAGAATACTTTCGTGTTCCTTTCCATCTTTGGTTCGATATGTAACGCGTAAAACATCAGCTGGAGCACCCCAGAGTTGACACTTTCCTTTAGTGCGACGAGCGAGATCTTTTTGGTGGTTGACGCTGCGGAAGAGAACGTAGCCACTAACGCCTAAGGCAAATATCGTCATGGCGGCAAAAGGTGATAGGGAGTTAGGATTTATTGAGAGATATTGAGTTTGAAGGGTATACATAGAAGGTAGCCACACCATAGATCCCCAGGCAAGGTAGAAACCAAAGTGATCATGACAAATATCAATGGTACGAAGGTACCAATCTTCATTGATGAAGAAATCCACAACGTACAAAGTATGGAGAAAAGTGCTCAGAAGGATTGAATTGGTGATATATCCATGGATTTGGTATTGGTATGCAATGAAGGACATGTCACTATATAGAAATTAGGTTAGTGAGAGAATCATGAAGGGAAATGAAGGGCTGATTCAACGTCTGATCAATGTGATGAGATAATAACATACATGAGAGTCCAAGCAATTATCCCAGGTCGACCATTGTGAAACAATTTGAAGTCAAAGTGCTTTCCGAATCTAGGATTCAATTCAATTCCCATATATAAATCGTACAAAATAGATCCTGTCACGTGTTAATATCACATTCCAAAGGATGCCATCATGAATGAAACTCACCACTGAATTTTCGATCGCCTTCATGAGTTGGACTCAAATGAGCTTTCAAGTAAGCAAATCCAGATAGCAAAAATCCATAAACATTGACCGAAATCAATAATGCTTGCCAATGCTTTGCCAAGATTGCCGGATCTAAAAGTCCACAGCATGACGAAATGAGAAACAAAGCATGAGTGACAATCCAAGCTGAAAGACCATTCGTACGATATTTGAGAAGATATCCGGCTGGAGTAAGTTGACCTGAACTCAATTTTGTAGGTAAAAATTGATAAAGAATGGCTTGGAATAACAACCAAGCACCATAACCAACATTCGTTCTCATATTTCCTCGTGGCGCATGTTGCCATAAGAAATTGACAGGACCCATCATTGCCATTGTTTTGTATGTTGAAGTTAGAGAACCACCGAATCGCGAAAGTGCGATCCAATAAAATATAACAATTAGAGGACAGAGAGTCATGATACTAGCACACCCTAAGGAATGTAACCAAGAACCATGGTGATGCCGTCGACCCCATGAAATACTCGAATCTCGAGTTGTTGAGAATGAAGCCAATCTTGATCGATTCAAGGTTCCATTTGATTTATCGGGAGCATCTTGTAAGTTTTTCCCAATTACATGGTGAAGATCTGGTGAAGGGAGAATAATTGATTCCATCGTGGATTGGCCCAACGATAATTTGGTATGTGAGGATGGGGGAGGGGGTGAAATGTTGTGGTTGAAGGTTTGTGATGCAGTTCGAGGTTGTACAAATGATGTAAGAAAAAGTCAATGATGATTTGATTGAGGTACCTACTAAATTAGGTAGTGAGTAGCCTTTGTGAGTAGAAAAGCTGAATGAACTAAAGAAGGAGGAACAAAAAGGTCGGACGAATTAAAAAAATCCAAATAAATGAAAGATGGAATTGAAGGTGGTTAAGAAGATTCAAGTGGTGAGAAGAGGAAATGAGAAGAGAAAAGAGGTAAGAAATTAAAGACCAGAGTCCTCAAGGTTGAATAGTAGGTACCAATATTAGGTATGTAGACGACAGTAGTTCGCAAGTACCTAGTGATAGGAGTCGTTGTTGTTGCGGTTGCTGTAGTTGTAGTTGTATTTATACCTAGTAATAATGGAGACGGTATGAATCATTAATTTTCATATGTTGTGGATGTGGATGTTCCTATATAAGTAGTCTTAATCGTACGTCGTCGTCGAGAATGAGGTAGATAAGGTATGGATTGAATTGTATGTAGTAACTAGAACTTATATATACTAGGTATCTAGCCCTCAAAGAAGGAAAGAAGAAATGCCAATCCAAATTTCGAAAGGGAATGAACGGAATGCAAGGTACCCGTAGAGTACTCCGTAAAGTAGTAATGCCGGTCATAGAAAGCAAGTCCAAGGCAGGACTCACTTCAAAATAACGGTATTGGGAAAGTCTAAAGAGAGGAATTTCCCGCTTGCAAGTTCCTTTACTACTTTCTTTTCCGCCTCAAAGCTACTTGTACTTGGTAGGTACTTGCTGGGAAGTCTCTACTTTCTACTTTCTAGTCTTTAACCTACCAGTTGATAACCTACCTAATGCCCCTTCCAACACCGATAATTAAAGTATGCTATGTGAGTAGGAAGTAAGTGCACTTCTGTTATACCGTACCTCGATTAAAAAAATCTTATATGTACCTAGCAGATAGGAATGGAAGCAAGATTGAGCATCGACTTAGAGCTTAAAACCTGGTACAAATCAGTGAAATATACATGGTTATCATTTAAACTGTCCCGCTGTTATCTTATTCTTCATAAATCCTAGCAGTAGTAAATCCTTGGAGTAATAAACCCTTAGAGTCGGGAAGCAAAGGTAGATAGATAGGTAGGTAAAATAATCAAGGGCAATCCCCCAAGAATCCACAAGACAATCGAAGTACAGAAAATAAATTCAAAACCTTATATTCTTACTACCTACCCGTTTAAAATCCTACCTTCCTTCTCCTTTTCCACAATTAAACACATAAGTAATCCTCCTCCTCTTATTGTTTTGTTTTGCTTCAGTTTGGTGACTTGAGACAAAAAGAAAAAAGAAGGAAAAAGTAAATTCAAACTTACGATGAGGTCAAGACCTTTAACATCCCTGACTAAGACACTAGGTATCTAGCTATGCATAGGTACTAGGTAGTTGCGACCGCACGAGTAACCAACCACAGGAGTTAACCCAATCCACAATAACCTTACTAAATTATGACTTGGAGAGATAAAGAAGAGAAAGAAGAAAACTCTAAAATGGATGAACTCACACAATCACGAACCGTTCGTATCAACTATCAACTCTATCCAACCAGGCATACACATATCCCATACGGAGACACACATAGGTATCTAGAAGCTCATCCCAGAGCTTACCGATAAGCTTGAATTTTTAGTTTCATCTGAGCCTGGTGGACTGGTGAACTGGTGGATCTAGTATACTAAATATACAATAGGTTTGA
The DNA here is from genome assembly GCF_000146945.2 of Sclerotinia sclerotiorum 1980 UF-70. NCBI lineage: Eukaryota > Fungi > Ascomycota > Leotiomycetes > Helotiales > Sclerotiniaceae > Sclerotinia > Sclerotinia sclerotiorum. The sequence goes on along the minus strand of NW_001820833.1, from coordinate 1,638,317 downwards.
TTACTTATCCTCGTATCCTCTTATTTTTCAGGGATGAATTGCGTAATATCTAGTGCAGAGTGCCGCATCGTGAAAGTACTGTACAAATACCTCCAACCAAAATAGATTTAAACTTCCCACAACAGTTCCTGAAAATGCTGTGTGACGCGAATACGAGCACGATTCTGACTGATTGCGGGGACTGCACACTGAGATGGACTAATAGCATGTACACATTCTATTGTCAGAATTCTATACATACAACCTACGTAACCGTCCTCCCGTATCGCATTATTGCATTACCTTGCCTTGTATTTTGATGCCTCTCCGCAACCTCTGCAATTACTTCTGTATGCCATCTCAACGCTGAAAGCTTGTTAAATCTTTTCATTATATTTGCTATTTCATGAAAGCAATTCTTTATGTTGAAGTAATCATATGATAATGCTCGGTCGGCATCAAGGTAGGTCTCCTTTTGATTTCTTTGGCTTTCAAGTTCAAGCACTGTTATATAGTCAGCCAGATTGTACCACGCCATTTGAGATTTGAATCAACACAGAGTAGGAACAGACAATCAGAAGGAAGGCAACGGAAAATCTCCACACGGTTTTGCGCTCTCGGGGATATAATGTTTTAACATCCGAAATATTTCATCACATAATCTCAAAGAAAGGTTCAATGGTGTGTGAACAAAAGAGACAAGACTGACCATCAAGTATCCATCTTTGCATGGAGATCTACCACATCAGCAGCAGCCTGTGAATATTGTATACTTTTTCAGTGATACTCCATTTACCATGCTGTAATATCATCCACTTCTGCCTCTCCAAAGGTGCTGCTTTTGGTGATAGCACCTACTCCATTTTCAGCTTCCACGTTTTCAATTCCAGGAGCTTCCATAATATCAGGTAGCACTTCATTCAAGAATTCCAAGATGTGTTGGTTGACCTGTTCAAACTGTAGCAAGAACGCATCATGACCTTCAGGGGATTCAATCTTCTTGAGACGTGCATTTGGTACCGAGGCGGCAATCTCCTTCTGTTCATCAAATGTGAAGAGTCCATCACTCTCAATACCAAGCACCAAGGTTGGTTGTTCGATTTGTGAAAGAGCTTCAGCAATAGGATTTTCCGAATCTGCCGGCACTCGATATCTAGAGACATCATGAGTGTCGAGTTTGCGGGTTATGGCAATGTAACAATTTCCATCAAAACGCTTAACAAACTTTTCACCCTGGTAGCGAAGATAAGATTGTGCAGAGAAGTAATGAGAAGTTGATTTGCGCTTGGGAACGGCGCGCTCCAGTGGCGGGGATGAGGAAGGAGTTGCGCCATGGAATTGAGGATCCGTAAAGTTTGCAGGATTGCCGCCATTTGCTGTTATATTTTCACTAGCCATGGTTGAAATTGCAGCAGAGCTTCCAGGCCTCGAAGAAATTGGTGATCTGGTCTGTCTGTGTCCATCATTGTGAATTGCTCGGTGTATATCCGATGCTGTGGTGGGTTGTTGATTTTCGCTTATCGTCTGTCTCTTCGAAGCATCGGGTATGTTTCGTCCAAACCTTGCCTCAAATGAGTTCCGACTTCTATAAGTAAGTAACGCAGACATACGTGCCGCGCCAAGACCGGCTGTTGGAGGATCTGAGAACGGGTAATAGCCGTCATCGTATTTCGGGTCCGCATAAATGCTTTGCCTTTGTGCTTCTCCCCAACTGATCCCCCAAGCACTATGCCTGCTGGATGTTGCAATTGGAACGATAGCTCGAACATATTCTTTGCCAAAGTATGCCCACTCTAGTACCAACATGCCTCCCATAGATCCCCCTATGACCGCGGCTACTTGCCGGACTCCTAAGTCATCTAAAAGAAGTTTGTGAATGCTGAAACAAGTCAGTCTTGTGCCAGGCTGCTTGATGGTTAACCACTTACTTGACATCATCTCGGATAGTTGTCAGAGGGAACTCAGGGCCATATCTCTCATTTTTTGGATCTCCATTCTTGCAAGTGACCGGACTTGCACTTCCGTAAGGGCTTCCCAGACTATTCATGCATATCACAAAAAATCTAGATATATCAAAAGCTCTACCAGGTCCGCCGAGAAGAGGTCCCCACCAATCGCTGACGTCTGCACTTCCGGTCAAGGCATGACAAATTACCATAGCATTATCGCGGTTGGGTGATAGTTTTCCTCGGGTGCTGTATGCCAGGGGAACATTTTGTAAAGTTTCACCGGACTCTAATGTGAAAGATGGGATGATCGCAATTATTTGGTCGGGTATGAGAGATGCAAATGGGTTCTCAGGTTGTTGCTGCGTTCTTTCTTGTAGTATTCAGTCACTGCTTCTCATCGGGATTGAGGGGTAGCTTTTGCAAGTCATCGGAGATCTAATTACTGACCGTATCTTGGTGAACGAAACTGGGTATCACTGACTTCTACTGAAGTTGCCATTTTATTATTAAGTAATTGATCGTTGATGGGACGCCGTCATCAATCCCAGTAATGATGGATTTTGCGAGTAAGGAGATTTTGAAGATTGTGAAGATTTTCTTTCAATGTCGGAGAACGGAACAAAAAAAACAATTCATGTTGTGTGACCTTAGGTAGGGTAGCCAGCCACAAGGGTACAGTAAAAGAGTGGAGGGAAACATTTGAACCCGTTTTGTGGATTTTTTTTGGTGATGAGGCTGAGGCTGAGGTGGAGGCAGAAGCTGAAGCGGAAGTGAGGCTCAACACTGTGGCTCAAAGCTAGGTACGCCAGTATTAATACAGTTTAGTGTTTAAATCTATCTCACGCGAACGCGGGAAACCTTTCATTGTTTAGGATTTGGAAGAATTTATGAATTTATATTGCCAATTGAGAATCTTCAATTGAAGTTAAAATAAAATTTATTAGACACTTGTTTTTGTTGTCGCACATAAGTTGTGTTTCATTTCAAAGTCATTTATCTATCCAACAACCACAGAATCTGACCAAAACTCAACTACGTCAACGCTGACAACATTCCAAATTCCAAATTAAAAAATCGCAAGTCGCAGATCGCACATCACACACGATTCTTGCTGTTATCTACCTTTCAACACACATGTGCGCAGATCGTTGAGATTTATCCATAATTTTGGAGATGGCTCCAGCAGGGAAGCGAAAGAGGAATGATAGAAATTCCGTTGACCAGGGTGAGCCTCGACCTTCACCTCATCGACCGGGAAATACTTCTTTAGGTCAGCACGAAAGAGATTCTGGTATGCGCGAGGGCGGTAACAGAAGGAGTAGCAGGGGAGGCCAAGGTAATCAGGGTGGAGGTGGAGGCGGAGGTAGAGGGCGCAGAATTGACAGTCGCAATTTGAATAATTCGAGCAGTGCGAGCAATCCTAGTAACCTCTCGATAGCTACCAGAGCCACCCCAACACCAGGACCTATGTCACCACCTCCCAGACCTTCGAGCGCTACCCAAACTCCAGCGCAAACTCCAACTCCAATGTCCACGAACGATATGGTCAGTCCCAGCTGGAACTCAGACCCTGCTCCCTTCGATTACGTTTTCCTAACCGACGATCAAATGTATTCATGGAACACAACTGGCCGACAAGAGGTGATAGAAAAGGGCATTCAAGCTCGCCAGGATGAAGACACCATGGATTTAGCCACGGTATTTCAAGAATTTATTCGAGCTACTCTCGATGGCCGCATCGATGCCGCGGATGCGGGCAGTTGCATCAAAGAAATATTGGGGCAAGATACTTCCCCGGCGGATAATGTCCCAGGCACCCTGGAACCGCAAGCTCTGTTTCTTGATTGTCTATCCATGATGTTCGAGTTAGAAGATCTGAAATCACCGAATGCGGCACTTCGCACATTTGTTTTCTCCACAGGTATATCGCCAATGGTTATGCGACAGAAGTTGGACGCTACTCTTCTTTTGAACCTCGGGCTTACAAGAGATACCTTTACACGCATGGGAATTCGACAAGCTACTCATCTCCTTTATCGACAGGCAAACTACAATCTTTTGAGGGAGGAAACTGAAGGATACTCGAAACTGGTTACTGAGCTTTTTACTACCAGTGGAAGTGAACCACCTTCTAGTGAGGTTGTCGAGGAGGCCTTTGAAAAGGTGAAAGGTCTCATTGGAACATTTGATCTGGATGTGGGAAGAGTGCTGGATATTACGTTGGATGTGTTCGCGGCGGTACTAATTAAGCAATTCCGTTTCTTTATTAAGCTTCTTCGGGCCAGTTCTTGGTGGCCGAGAAGCGGCGAATTTGATAAGATACCTCGATGCGGGGGTCTTCCACCATGGGCTTTACCGAGCGCCCCCGGTTGGACCTCCACCGATGAAGAGGAAGAATTATGCAAGAGGCAGCAACTAGAGCGCGACAAATTGTTCTGGAAAAGGGCTCGTGAAGTCGGGGTTGAAGCCTTCTTTGAGCTTGGAGGTAGGCAGCCTGTGGATGAAGACACGAAACAACGACTTATCAAAGAGGATGATGCAAAACTCGATGCAGATTATCAATGGATTAAAGCCACAGGAACGTATCCACCTTGCGGAAATCGAACGGCAGCTCAGTTGCTTGGGTTCAAATTACGTTTTTACACTTCCGCGGCTCGAGATAACGAGGATGTACTACCTGCAAATCTGATATACCTGACAGCATTATTGATCAAGATTGGATTTATCTCACTCAAAGATCTCTACCCTCATTTGTGGCCTCTGGATGAGGATATGGAAGCTGTTCGTGATGCTAAGATGAAAGAGATAGAGGAGAAGGAAAAGGCCAGTCGTGGAGGCACAATGAATGCATTGATGATGGCCGGCGCTCTGGTAGATGACACTCTACCAAATGGGGGACGGACTCGCGAAACAACAACTACCAAGACTGATGCTTCTGGGAAACAAACAGCAGAGCTTGACGACAAAGACAAACTGAATGAACCTTCAGACCAGAAAGTACAACTTCTCACTTGCCTTCTGACAATAGGAGCAATTCCTGAAGCTCTGTTTATACTCGGCCGCTTTCCTTGGCTACCGGAGGCTTATCCTGAGCTTCTTGATTTGATACATCGTATCTTAAATCACTCCATCCAGCATGTTTTTGATATGAGTCGACCATCCACTTCAGCGGCACCCGACTGCCCGGCGAAGAAAGTCCTAGATCCCGACCAAACTGGTATGCCGAAAGGCTCAATACGTTTGCTCGCTCTACCTCCTCGAAAACAACTGCGATGGCCTTTTCCAGATAAGTTTGACACGAACGAGAACAACGCGTACAGGTTCTACTGGGATGAGTGGGCAGATAATGTACCTGTGTGTCAGACCGTAGATGACGTATTCACTCTCTGTGGATCTTTGCTTAACTATTCTGGTGTTAATATTGGTAGAGATGCCACTTTACTGTCAAAGTTGGCTAGGATTGGCACTCAAAGTCTTGCAGAAGATCGCTCAACACAAAATTTTGACCGATGGCAAGACCTTCTCAAGCGCCTCCTTGTTCCAGCATTGAGTTTGACCAAAGCAAACACAAGCGTGGTCAATGAGGTGTACGGTATGCTTCGCTTTTATCCTCTATCCATCCGATATTCCATCTATGCAGAATGGTTTGAGGGACAAATTTCTCGCTTGCCACCAATGAGAGCCGCATTTGCCAAGACCAAATCCGAGACTATCAGCACTATGAAGAGGATCAGTATGACTAATCTCACTGTTATGGCACGTAATCTAGCGAAGATTGCGTATGCATCGCCAGGCATAGTTTTTAGTGTGGCCTTGGGGCAGATTGAAGCATACACCAATTTGACTGAAGTCGTTGTCGAATGCGGCAAGTACTTCACCGATTTAGGATACGATGTTCTGGTATGGTCATTATTGAGTTCATTGGGAGGAAAAGACAGGAATCGAAACGATGCAGAATTTGCGCTTCTTCCAAGTAGATGGCTTCTAGCATTGTCAAGATTCGCTGGCAAGGTCTTTAAGCGATATTCTATTATGAATTTGATCCCTCTAATTCAGTACGTTAATGATCAACTACATCGAGGCAACTCTACCGACTTGGTCATTCTTAAGGAGCTCATCGCTCAAATGTCTGGAATTGTACCCGATACCGATTTCACCGACGCTCAGCTGGCTGCCATGACCGGAGGCGAGCTCCTAAGGCGCCAGACGTTAATCAACCTTCAAGACAAACGTTACGAATCAATAAAGACAGCAAAGCGACTGATGAGAGCTTTGACTGATACCAAGTTAGGTGGTCAACTTTTGCTATCCATCGCACAGCACAGACAATCGGCGATCTATACTGTTTCGGATGAGGAAGCTCCTATCAAATTATTAGCTACGATGGTTGATGATACTCAGATGATTCTATTTCAGTTTCTCGATCTTCTTCGTAGCAACCTCTCAATTGAAGAATTCGATGATCTCGTTCCAGGAATTTCTGAACTCATGAAAGATTTCGGCTTAGACCCAACACTTGCTTTCATGATCGGACGTCCAAGTATTTCGCATCGTATTTCCAAGTTACTATCAAGACCCTCATCATCATCGTCGGCGGAGGCTACAGCTGTAGTGATTGATGCAGAAGGTGATGTTGGTATGAATAGCGATAGACAAAATTCGGCGGCCAAGGAGTCGATTGCAGTGGACGGCACATCCGCCCCGAAGGAAGATGTTCAGATGTCAGATGTCGACGGAGGAGATTCACCCCCGGTAGCAGCACCACTTGAGACGACGGATCCACTTCATGATCTCCTGCTACCATACATTAATACCGTTGAACAAGTCCTACCAGAAGGGTCTTGGGCGTTTCTTACTTCGGAATTTTATGTTGTGTTTTGGAGTTCTACTCTAAGCGATCTGGCTATTCCCAGCCACAGCTATGAAGCTGAAATTTCTCACCTTCTCAAGGAACAAGGAGATGTAATGAAGGATCGCTCAGACATGAGTAGAGCTGGAATGGCAAGAAAGGAAGAGACTAAGAAAGCATTAGCCACAACGAGAGAAAATTTACTAGCAGAATTTGGCAAGCAAGTAGGTGCCTTTTCTGGAAAGAAAAGTCGTCTTCTAAGACGCAAGAATTTATGGTTCAGTAATGTCAAGGGCGACCTCGTTAGTGACTCATTTCTTGAGCGATGCCTACTTCCACGATTACTACTTTCTCCTAGCGATGCAGATTTCTCCTTCCGGATGATCAAGTTCTTACATGACAATGGCACACCTAACTTCCGGACTCTTTCACTTTACGGCAGACTTTTTCGGACAAATCGTTTACGTTCAATGATATTTACATGTACGGTTCGCGAGGCAGAGAATCTAGGTCGTTTCCTGAGATTGGTCTTGACAGATTTGGCCCGCTGGCACGCCGATCAAGCAGTATATGAAAAAGAAGCTTGGGGGCCAAGCAAAAATCTCCCAGGCTTTGCGAAGGCTATTGATGCAGACGGATCTGTAAAGGGGTTATTGCAGCATGATGGTAATCCTGGCTTCAAAAATATCTTGTATTCGTGGCACCAAAAGTTGAATGGGGCACTTCGTGATTGTCTTGAAGGAACAGAATGGATGCACATTCGCAACGCTACGACCATTCTTAAGTCCGTTGTCGATGTATTCCCAGCGATTAACTTCATGGGCAACAACTTCGTTAAGCAGCTCGAGACAATTGCTGCTCGAGAAAAGGGGGTGCGTGAGGATCTTTCTCTCGCTGGTAACGCCATATTGGTACAATTGAAGAAAAAGTCCAAGTCATGGGTGATGGTTCAAGCATTTGGTCATAGCCTAGTAAGTGAAAACAAAACCTGCCATCTAACAAGACTGACACTATTATAGGAGGCCCCTGTGCAAGCTAACAACAGTCCCTCTTCGCATGCTTCTAGTCAAGGTACTGCTACAAAAACAACCCTGAAGGCCACAGCTCCGGAATTCAAACCACAATCTCGAGCTAAGTCAGTACCCTTACATCAATGTATATATTTCAGTCTAACATTTTAAAGCTCTATGGGAGTCTCTACACCCAAAAATCCCACAACTGAAGTCGAAGACGGCGAAGTTGACGATGCAAAACTGGCTTCCGCAGCCGAGAAAGGTAACATTTTGAAGGATGCACCCCTTGATAGTACTGGTACCAAAGATAGGACTTCTTCGGCACCTAATGAAGGGAAGAAATCCGAGATTTTATTAAGACGCGAGAGAATCTTGCGCGAAAATGCAGCCAGGGCATCAACGCCAAATTCCACGCCAGCAAGCATTCCACCACGACCTGATTTGCAAAGAAATATGCCAGCAAATCATAGTCTACCTAATAGACCCGATGCTCCAATACCTGGTCGCCAAATGATGGATCGCCATCCTGCTAGGAATGAGGATAGGCGAGATATACGAGATCCTAGAGTTACAGAGTTGGTTCGCGATAGAACTAGGGATCGTGGACGTGAATTTTCCCCGGCTGACAGAAGGGCTATGGACACTCAGCCAAGAGATTTCAGAAATAATGATCGCGTACCAAACAATGAACGTGACCGTCCTCGAACAGATTCGAATCCGAGATGGAATGCTGAATCAGGTAGAGATGGCACAGATCGGGCTCCGTCCAATGGATACCGTACCCCTGATAGTGGTGGTCGTTTATCTCGTGAAACAGCCATGCCTTCACCCAAGGCATCTATCACATCGGATCGCGGGCTAGGTCCTGCAATCAATCCTGAACGATTGGCACTGGTTAACTCGGAGAGACAGGAATTGATTAATCCTGAACGAGCCGCTCTGATATCTGGTGGAAATGAGCCATCTCGCTCCGATTCACCTCGTCGTCCTAGAGATGATGCTAGAGAACGCTCATCAAGACACAACACACCACCTCCAAGACGCCATGATTCCGAGAAAGACCATCAACATCCAAGACGTGATGATAGGTCGAATCGGAGCGCACCCATTGATTCCCAAAATGCCCCAAGAGGTCGTGCTGATGAAGTTGCACCACCACCAGCCGGCCCAAGAGGAGAAAGGCCGGGAGTACCTCCACCAGAAAGATCAAGAGATACCTCCTCGTTTCAACAATCACAACCTCCACCGCGTCCCATGGATCCCGACCATGGCAGACTTAATAGGACACAAGTGGATCCCAACTTTGGTCGCTTGAATCAGCAACCGGACATTCCATCTGGGCCTCGTGACAGGAACCGCGGCAATAACCGAATGGCGAATGCCCCGCAAGGACGACGTGATGGCAGGTCGGCGAATGCTCCTGTAGTAGACATCCCCCGACCACCCAGTCCAGACAAGCAACCTCCGACAGGTCCTTCTGGTGGTCGGCATCCGCGACGGTTAGACCGAGGGCAGATTGAACCAACGGTATCTTCACACACTGTGCTATCAACTGCGCCGGTTGTACCAACCCCAACATCTGGAGTGCATCCGGATCGATTGAAACATTTGGGTCCACAAGCTTCTCAGCCACCTGTACAAGCACCAGCAGTGGCTAGTGTAACCCCCAGTGGGATGCACCCAGATAGAATAAGGAGTTTTGGCGGACAAGCAGCAGCAGCAAATATCCCACCGTCTCACCAAGATAACGCACGTTCAAGACCTACCGCACCACCTCTCCAAACACAAGTTGCTCCTCTTGGCCCCAAGTCTCAGGCTCAAAATAGCCCTGTTTCTCGAATGAGTGGAGCACCAACTGGACCTGCATCATCGAACGAGCGTGCTCCACGTGGTGGTAGACAGCCAAATTTGATTAACAATATCAATCGAATGCTTGAAGAAACCAAGCATCCACAGGGGCAGGAACGCCGTGGAAGACGTCAAGGAGGTCAACCACAAACTCCAATTTCTGGTCCTCCTACACCAATTCTACCACCACCGCCACCACCGCCGCCCGGTCCACCCCCTGTGCAAGCCAGAGATTCTGGAAGAGACCTCATAAATCCTGCTCGTGCTGATTTGATTGGTAACACGGCTCCGAGCAATGATGACCGCGGTCGCAGTGATCGAGAACGTGGTTCGAGAAATGATCGATCTATCCGAAGTCGCCGCAGTTCACCCAGCGATCGCAATAGAGACCAAAAACGTGTTGGTCCTCCAGAAGATGAACGCCCATCCAGGGGTGAACATAGGAGCCGCGGAGGTGATAGAGAGTCGAGAGATTCTGATAGACATTCAAGAGGAGAACCTCCTGCAAGCAGAGACTTACTAGCTGCCGGTGGAAGGGGAGATAGAGAGCATCGCGATAGAGATGCTAGTCGTCGGGATACGCATGGAGGAGATCGCGAATCTCAACGTGATCAGCATGTTGGTAGTACCGGTAGTGGTGGTAACTGGCCCAATGGCCCTGATAATAGAGGAGGCGATAGGGGAGGAGATAGACGGAATCAACGATCGGAAAGATCTGATAGAGGTGACCGCGATGGACGGGGTATGCGAGATGATGGCAGTGGCAGTGCCAGGAAGAGACGAAGCGATGCAGATGGTTTGAGAGAAGGTGGTCATGATAAAAGACCCAGGAGATAGAGGAGAGATATTTCAAAATCTCTAATGGCATTCAAAAGAGATCTCAGATAATTGTAAAGTGTAAAAATATTCAAGGGATGTTTCACGAGGTTAAATATGCATGTTATTGGGCGTTCTAAGATCTCTTCCCTTACGTTAGCTTCATCTTTTGTCTTTTGTTAGCAGGCACTTGTCTATGATACATATGGATTTAACTCCATGACTCTTCTCGTTTGCGTATTTATGACGGTCAAGATAGCGAACCAAGAATAAATTTCCATTACACAATTGACCGGGTGAATAATAAATATAAAATTTCTTCCTCATTAGATCAATTATATTTATTTCATTATACGACCGGACATAATATCATATCTATTTAGATCCCCAGTCCCACAGAAGATAATCAAATCTCTCCCAGCAACTAACTATTAGAATTACAACAAGCCCAGTCTCGAAATCATGTCTCTATATACTCGCCCGGACTCATTGTTCTCTGCCATACCCTATCTATTTCATTTCTCGTTTTTCAAAGACTCTCCTTCATTGATAATTGTACGGTTTTGAGGATTCGCTTTCTGCTACTTATTTTCTTTTCCTCTTACTTTCTATCCTTCCCCAATATTTGATTCCCCCTCCCCACCCTCACATTCAAACCAGTTGACACTTTGGCTAGAAGAAAATTCAGGAAAGTAGGGTGCGCACTCTTTCATGTAGATACCTATCAGATTGCTATCGCCGGAGATGGTGAGGTGTGAAAATAGAAGGCTTATTTCGACTACTGTTTGTTTCGGTGGCTCGGTTGGTTGGGGAAGTATGTGGATGCTGGATTGCTTTGGGGTAATCGGGATGAATTGTGTTGATAGGGAGGGCTTTGCGAGCGAGGTCTTAGGGCGACAGTGTGGTTTGGTTTGGTTTAGGGGTGGTTTAGGGTGTTGAGGGGTAGGGGATGGGATTTGATTGTGCTGTCGGGGTTTTTGGGGTGTCGGACTGATTGTTTGACGAATTGCGGTTTATTCATCGTTAGGCTTCTGGGTGGTGTTGTTGATTATTTCGGAAGGGGTATTTCTGGTACTAGAGCAGAGTATGCTGGCTAGAGGTATTAGTATAGTGGGAGAGTGAAGTATGCGGGGACACTTTTGTGAATGTTGGAAAGTTTGTATTGAATGATCAACCATAAGTGTCTGCCAGTTTATCTGGGGAATACTTTGCGAGTTTCTTTCGTTTGGGTAAGTTCAGTGGGTTTCTACTCATAAGATCTATGGGAAATCTTGAGCTTGTGACTTTTATAGAACAGAGGTTTGCTGATTCTCACGCCGTAGTGTCGGAGATACTACTATACACAGAGCAAGGGGACGGTTGGAGAGGAAAGAAGATGTATACTTGATGAAATCACAAGCAGGTGGTGGCGTAAGTTTGAGTGAACGCATCGTAAGTCCTACTCTCTTGCTCATATTTCATTCGGCAGATTATTGTATTCCGAGTAACCTTTTTTTCGGCAGTTCTAGATCTGTGGCAAGAAATTAATAAATCGAAAAGAAATACTTAAGGAAACAATAGGGGAGAGATTGGAATGGAGTGGTAGGGCCCAAAGAAATGGGCAACAATAAGATCTCACAAAGGCCCACTCGGAAATGTAAGATCTTACTTTCCGCCTGCATCTTGCCTAAACAATCAAAAGTACGACGATATATCAAAAACAATAACAAAGTAATAACAATGATTGTCGATTATTTCGAAATTTTATCATGCAGATCAATTTCGCTTATTCCGGTCGACATATATATGTATGTATTTATGTATGTATATGCATGTAGCCCATCGATCAGATAGTCTTACCTGCACTTGCAAGTTCCCCGTGAGAAAATCTAGATTGTGTCGGGGGTAGAGACGAGAACCAAGTTCATGGTACTCTTAAGATTGTTATTGATTTCAATGCAAGTTCTTTCCTTTCTTATCTTTTTATTTTCCATTTTGTTGTGCGGCTGTAAATTCGAATCGAAAAGAAAAGCTTGCCGCATCAATCTCCTCGAAGCATGACTAAGCACCCAGCCAACGATAAGCAAAACAAAATCTGCTCGTACTCGAAGATTCCTTTTTCTTTTTCTCTGGTCAGATTCTAATCAAACCACAAAGATTTTCATCATCACAAATCTCGTATTGTTCTTGCCTGGATTCCTTGAATTTCCAAGTATTTCTGCGCGGACTTGGCAAGTTCAAGTTGGCGTAAGGGATACTGTCACAACTCCTTGATCGAACATTTATCATTCTCCATTGTCTTGATTTGAGCATTAGTATTGCCCTTTTTACCATAACACGACCCCTTCAATGCTCAAGAAGCGCGTCTCTCGCCAATCGAGGGCTGGACTGTCTTACTTTTCACGGGAACTTTTTCCGTCGACTCCCTGTTGACAAAAATCTACTTTGTGCGGATATGATGAATCTACTGCGCTCAATATGTACTCCTTACGCAGGTCCGATGTTTTTCTGCTTCCGAGTGGATTTTCAAATAGGAGAATTGTCGAGGGCTTTGTGAGGATGCTTGAAGTTGATTATCCTATGAATAATAGCCATTGTTGTATGTGCCTGCCCGTCTGGAAAATTACATGTTTTTCAACCTGCCTAGTCAATACTCATAAAAACAATCAAAGTCAAACAACCTGTTGTTTGAAGCTTCTCTTGTTTGTTTTTATTATGTGATTCTTGTTTATATTTTGAACAACTTGGCCAATCAATGGCTCGGAATCTCACAACCCGAATTGTTGGTCGATTCGGCACAAGGGATGGACGTGGCTGGCATAGTTCGAGACCTTTCCTGCAGGCGCAATGTGAGAAAATCCTTGATCCAATGAACTTTCACTTTTTTGAAACTGATAGATCCGATCTACTTTTTGCCTTCATACCTTTTGCATATGATAACATCATGTTGACTGCAAAGAATGAGCCTCCAGCCAGCTTTTTTCAGGCGAGCATAAAACCCTGAAATGATTTGACTTCAGGGCTATAAACACCACGTTGTCTCGTCAATATCCCTCGCAAGAAAATCATCTATTGAAGTTTCAATCTTTCAATCTATTGCAGTTTAATGTTCGCCGGTTTCTACATTTGACTCTCCCGGGTAACCGATAGGAATTTACCTTGCCTACATTCCTCACCAACAATGCGTGCTTCTAGCAACGGATATTTCGGCCAGTGCCTTCCTATTGATAATGATATGATTGCTCTGTCTCCACACAGTGATTCATACAACAGTTGGTTACTATCATCATCCACAATGGTCATCTCAAAGTCAGATATCAGTAAACCTTACCAAAACTCTTCAACTCCTTTCAATGGCTGGGCGAAAGTGCACGACGAATCGCTTCAAGATGAAAGATGCCAACTTTCGGCGAAGAACTGGCAACGACTTTCACTAGTCGAAACGGACCCGGGTATGATGGAAGATCTCTTTGAGGCGTCTGACTCCGAGTCCTTTTCTGACGACGATCCGCCATCTTATTATTCATCATCAACCTCAAGCTATCCTCCACAGAAAGAAGAAGAGGAAGTTTGGAATCGATACTTTCACGCGGAGCCAGATTACCTACCGCCTCCTCCTCCACCACCTCCAGTCTCTCATCCCGTCTATTCACTATTCCCGACGACAACACCACGACCAGCTCAAGAGTACAAACAACATGTAACTCACAAATCTTGGCCTGGCCAGCCTTGGCCTGAACGGCTCGATTCGCGTCCTAATCCTTCTAATGGCCGCGCTCGCGCGCAAACTACTCCTTCTCAACCAAATACACCATCCAATCTCAGTTCCTGCACAAACGTCAATCATCCACTCCCTGGATCATATGTTCCCGCCAGCTATCGTCACACACATCCTCCTTCACCCCACTGCAACTCCTTTACGCCTCTCGTCTTGAAATCAGAATTCGAAACTGATTCCGATGACGAAGATGAGAACTCCCCAAGCAAGATGACGAAAGCTATCGAAGAGATGTTTGAAAAGTTTCGCTCTAACGGAGGAAGCTCGAATAAGAATGGGGGCGAAGAAAAGCGAAGAAGATCAGGTGGATTTAGAAGAAGTGCAAGTGAGGCTTGTGAGGCCGTGAAGGGTATCTTCAGCAAGAAGTCCCACATACCTTCCGAACGACGTCTTTCATGAATATCAACCGAATAAAAATTTCCTTTGTGCGAATGTCTTCATGGAAATGATTGACGATCATGATTGTGTGTTGGAATGAGATATGAAAACTAAACTGGGCGGCTTGACATTGGAATTTTGTACTTTTTCTTTGACTTGGCTACACACAAAAGGTCGGTTAGAAAAAAAAATATGGTCACGAAAACATTTCTATCGTATTAAAATGTCTGTCTGTTGAAGTATCACGAAACTATACTAATCTCTGCTCCGAAGCGTGTGCTATCATTGCAGAGCACTGTTTATGTATAAGACGGTGTTTAGGGTCGGGATTGAGATTGGGATTAATGAATGGAGAAAATGGGGATATGGGAAAAATGATGGTCATGACTTCACGATGAAAGTAAACTCTAAGAGATAATGAAATACATTTTGTTATAATCGTATCATTCATTCTGCGCAAATCTTCTTGAGTTTTATAATCTTGAAATTTATCTTTTCACTTGAGATTCGATACAATATATCAATTTAGTAAGTATGTATCCCTTTCTCTCTCATTCTCTTCAAGATGTCAATACTCCAATAACTTAACCTATCTCGGCTCATGCACAAAGTAACGTTAAACACATCTCCATTTTAACCTAAACATGTCTTGCAAAATTATCACCTCAGATACGAAATGTGATAGTTTATATGATCAACACGTGACGTGACTTTCACATGGAAGACTTTAGCTTATAATTCCTGGTGATCTTGGGATTGAATGATAAGGATCTGTACTTGTATTATATTATATTATATTATATTATATTATATTATATTATATTATATTATATTATATTATATTATATTATATTATATTATATTATATTATATTATATTATATTATATTATATTATATTATATTATATTATATTATATTATATTATATTATATTATATTATATTATATTATATTATATTATATTATATTATATTATATTATATTATATTATATTATATTATGTTAAAAGGAATGACCTCACACAGGGAATAGTGGGAAGCTGATAGGGCAGAACTGAGGTAATATTGGTCTAGTAGGTTAATCTCTCTTCTAAGTTCTACGGAAGTGCGAAGCTCTCTTACAGTGTTACGTGACGGTTGTTACCCACTAGTGGCTCACGCGCACTAGCCCTGTATATAAAGACCTTCTTACTTAGAATCTTCTTAGTTCTTTAGTTTTAGATTCTAAGTGATTGAATTGACTCCGTTTACGACTTTTCCGTCACATACAGAGAGCTTCTCAATCTAGTCCTAATAGGACTAGTGCCCTGTGCACGTGCTACGCAGGAACCATTCACTTTAACAGTCTAGAATATTTTTTGAGTAGATAGTAAGAATACCTCCTAGATACAAGATTATAATGTTATTATAAATATAACGTGGTTTATCAGCGAGCGGGCCATATCACCGAGCGGGCCACTTTTACCTCAATTTATATCTTTCAACTCCAATACGCGATTTATCAACAATATATTATAGAATCGAATACTTTTAGCTATCGAAGCTATCAATAAAGACCAAAAATTAAGCATTCGGAAGGCTGCTAAGCTATATAATATCCCGCGTACAAAGATTCAGCACAGAATGGATGGTACTACCCCTCGTATCGAATCTCGAGCAAATAGTTATAATTTGACCAAATTAGAAGAGGAAGTGCTTATCCAGTATATAATCGATATGGATAAGAGAGGGTTTGTACCTAAATTAAATGGTGTAGAAGATATAGCGAATTATATCCTCGAATCGTGGGGTGCGAAGAAGGTTGGAAAGCTCTAGGCTCATCGCTTTGTTAAACGATGTCCAGAATTAAAGATGTGTTTTAATTGTGTTTATGATTTTCAAAGAGCTCTTTATGAAGATCCCAAGCTTATTGAAGAGTGGTTTAGATTGATATCGAATATATAGGCGAAATATGGTATTGTCGATTCCGATTTCTACAATTTCGACGAAATCGGCTTCATGATGGGTATAATATGCTCTGGAATAATTATAACTAATGCTGAACGAAATAGCAGAAGCAAGGCAATACAACCAGGCAATCGAGAGTGGGCTACAGCAATTATATATGGCAATGGAGAGGGTGAAACTATACCTCCATTTCTGATAGTTCAAGGACAAGTTCATCTTTTCAATTGGTATACCGAAACCGATTTTCCTGCGGATTGGGCTATTAAACCTACTTCCAATGAATGAACGAATAATGAGATAGGGTTAGAATGGTTAAAGCATTTCGATAAACATATTATTCGTCAAAGAAAGAGCAAATATCGAATGCTAGTATTGGATGGGTACGAAAGCTATGAATCAATACCTTTTCAATCATATTACAAATCAAATGATATTATATACCTCAAATTACTATCATATTCAAGTTATTTAACTCAACCACTTGATGTTGGGTGTTTTGGCATATTCAAACGTTCATATAATTATCAAATTGAAGGATTTATCAAAGCTTATATCAATTATATTACTAAGGTTGAATTCTTTATAATCTTCAAAGCTGTATATTTACAATCATTTACTATTCAGAATATGAAAGCTGGTTTTCGAGGAGCAGGTCTAATACCATTCGATCCTCAATCTATACTTTCAAAACTAGATATTAGAATTCGTACTTCTACCCCTCCATCTACCTTTTTGGAACTTACCAATTTCTAGATCTCTCAAACCCCTTATAATCCAATTGAGGCTTTCTTACAATCAACTCTAGTAAAAGCTCAAATAACTCGTCATCAATCAAGCTCTTTTACATCTATATTTGAGATTGTATAAGCTTTAATTAAAGGTACAGAAAGATTAATATATGAAGTTACATTTTTGAGTGCTGAGAATTGTATGTTTCGAAGAGCAAATGAGGTATTAAGTAAATGTCGACGCGCTAAAAAAATTCAATTATATAATGGAGGAGTATTTACTAGACAAGAAGCTGAAGATATATTATCACAATAAGAGGTTGATAATCAGATTCAATATGATGAGCATCAAAATGGGGGAAATTTTAATAGGGAATCATCTACTAGTCGATGTTGTAGTAAGTGTGGAAAGACTGGTCATAATTCAAGAACTTGTCAGAATAGTATAATAGATCCTAGATTATTAGATTCTTGATAGTTTCAATCAATTGATTTAATTGTTGTTAAATAATATGGGTTTGAAATGATAAATTGAGGTAAAAGTGGCCCGCTCGGTGATATGGCCCGCTCGCTGATAAACCACGTTAAAGAAAATATTAAATAGACTTTTCTTTTGATTTTCGGCAGAATAAGATAGATAGATTTAATAGTGATGCATCGAGCTATGAGAAGTTCCTGGCTGGTTTGGTAGTGTCACGATTCATTAATTCACGTGACCTCGAGGACCTTTTGGACCTTAGGGTCCCAAAGGTCCTCAAAAGATGATATAGGGTATATAAACATTCATTTAGTCTCGTAGTTAAGGAGCTTTGTGCTCAACTTAGTTATCAATTAGTTTACCTACATTCTACTTGATCTAGTAACGACTTCACTTCCAAGTGAAGACCAGTGATAAAGCCTTAACCCACAACTACCAACCAGACGAAACCTTAGGCAGCCGCTGCCTCCAGTATAGTATCGTTACAGGTAGGTCTTATCCCCTCGTTTCGGGAAAGTCTATGTTATATTATTAGTATATACAAAAGTCTCGATTATAGAATATCCTACCTAATCCAGTAGTTTTTTTTTGGAATAATTTATAGAATATATAATATTGGATGGATTCTTTTATATTGGTTTAATAGATATTCAGCCATCTTTGAAAATATTATATCTTCAATTAATTAATATTGATGAATTTGATTGCAGCTGTGAAAGATAGAAATATTTTGAAATTTATTAATTATGTGATTTACTTGAATGATTTAAAACTCTAAATAATTAAGAGTTTGGATTTTTTTAATGTCAGATTGCTTAGTCGGACTTTTTTAATCAAAACTTTTACAGTAGTTTATATATAATCCAATCATTTTTTGTAAATTAACTAAACAGATAATCATCCGGACGGAATGTGAAAATATTATTGGAGACACTGTTCCATATTCAGTGATTTTGTCTTCATAGTTGTCCGCGAAAGTAATATAAATGGGAAATAGTGAAGACTGACGCCTCGTTGCCATAGTCATCAACAACAAGCTCATGTATGAGAAAATGTACTAGTACTCCACAGACAGTTCTAGAGTGGGGTGGAGAACCTCTTGTATGTATGTTTGCCTTTCTGTTCATGTTGCAAGATATTTCATTCAAAAATCTCCTCATCTAGTTCATGTTAACTAGTTTCGTGTGAAGATCGAAAGTCAAGGATTCAAACTATGACTAGTAAGTTTTTTGGAATTCGTCATCCTAAACGAGATCTTATCCATCCGTCAAATCGCATGACAGTTGGATCTCTGAAGGAATACAGTTTATCATTTGAGGTGATTGGATCCCGAGATGTGGGCATTCCAGGCTAGGATCATATTCCTAAAAATTGTGGTGAGTTGAATCAGCTTTTTTGAATTCTTCCTAGGACGCTCATTTCCACCTTTGCGGATTTTCTATAGACCAAGGCCTCTGCACCTAACATCAAGGGAAGAAAAGATATATGTTGATTAAGCCATTCACTAAGTCTGATGCAACTGGGTAGGTTGCTCTCTGAATTCAAGATAGTTTTAAGATGACTTTCGTCAGCAAGAAAGAGATACAGGAATGTCAATAGTTCGACCGCTATGCTTGGCTCATCCGGAAAAGATTAAAAGAGTCTTCATAGACGTCTTCTCGTTCGGTTCTGACCTTCGATTAGGTTCTGTTATGCACCATCTATGAACTCATCCTAAGTTGTAAGAAATCCAGCTAGAAAATATCTGGTGGTTTATCATCATTAATGATATTTCATTCTCGGACACTAATGCTAGCTTCACCCACACTGTGTAGGAAGCAGTGTTAAGGAGGTATAATGATGGTGAATATACTGTTATTCTAATCTTACAAAATAGAGTTTTTCCATTGCCTGTATCATAAGCTTTAATATCATAGAGACATCGTCAGCCGTAACTGGCATGTTAGAATCATCCAACACACGTATGCCTGAAAAATTTGTGTAGTCTGACAATGCTTCTAGCCTCGAATAGAAACTTGAAGTAAATAAAAGTTTCAAGGCTGTTTTTTTAAGACATTTAAATCATTGGAATGAAAATTGAGGTACAGTACTTGAGGTTCTTTGTTTCCTTCCAGTGGAAGTCTTCCATTAGTAGTCGTAACGAATCTTGGGAAACCATTTAGAGAGTTTTTTTCACGAATATATGTCCTGAGATGGCTAGATATATTGCTACTACGTTATCCCACTAAATTCACCATATCTTGACAGAATATATTTCTTTGCGGACCCAAACGTTAACATATATAGAATCTTTCCCACGTTTGTACTTGCTAGATATCTCGCTAGGGCTAGGAATATGTATCTAGTATCTATATAGCTTCAGCGAGCCACTACAAACTTTGAAAACATTCATCGGTTTGTATTCGGAATACTGGGAAGTCAAAATCTTAGATTTTCGTAAATCGTGTTCAGTCAAGCATTAGAAGTCGATAGATGGTAGAACGGAATCAGACAGATTCTACTATTACATCAATGACCGGTTTTTAACACTGCTTATTTGGTTCTTGTCGACTCGTTGGCATCCCGTTATCACGTAGGAGCTGTGGAAAATGGAAATGCTGAATCATGAACCCCCCTTCGTGTGCACTCATGGTGCCACTTTCCGTCAAATTCCTAGGTTAGCTAGAAATTTTCACGTTTTCTATTTCCTATATAGAAATTCGAAAAATAGAACTCGAATCTCAATCCCATACCTCTCTCCTCCGCCCCCAGGTAAAATTTTATCTCCCGTTTCCGCCACTGCTGCACTGCACGCAAGGACACAGTTCCATCTCCTTTCTCCTTGACATAATTATCCAAACTATTTTTGCAAAAAAAATTCTGAAGGTCCGATAATCTATTCACGCACTCGCGTCGGAATCGGAAAAATCCCAAATCACCTACGGATCCGGTGATGATGAGGAACTGGCAACGTAACGAGACAAGGAAAGGTCACTGTGTGGTAGAAGCGTTGTCATTTCCATCCTCGCTTACACCTTTCTGGGCCAGAATATCCCAAAATGATTAAATATTTTGAAATTAAATTAATATATGTACGTGTGTACAGCTATCCCATTGACAAGATCGCTTCGGAAAATGGAAGCTGAGGAGGAACGTTTATTTGCGAGGTTTCCATGGGCTGGATGTTTTCAAAGTTCATTTACCAACACCGATTAGAGAGGAAGTTGATATGTTCTGGGAGTACCGGGAGTGTGGAGCCGGCCGGCCGTTGGTGATAGACCGTAGAACGCCTAACCGATCATGACTTGGGTATCGTGCGAAATAAGGACTTTCAGTGACCCACACATCGAATTGCTTGATTTTATTTTGGGTGGGTTTGTGGATTGCTAGCGACCCCTACAAGGACGGAAATCTGGCAGATGAATTCGTCTTCTATATCCGCTAATTAGCACCGTTTTCTAGAATTCCCTTTACCGTAGCCCCTTCTAAATTAAAGACACTTACGTCGAAGTGGAGAGAATGCGCATGTCATCATTCTACTTAATGATGTCAATTTTACTTGAGTCTGACTGTAATATGTGCAGCAAATAGCAGTCTTATGCTACCATAAAGAAAATCTGGACGAATGATCCAACAATTTATATTCTACCAGAAACTTGGAATTCTTGTTAGATTTATAATAAGTGTTTCAGATTTACCAGATGTATGAAAATAGTACTCGGGTAGGATTTCCCAAAAAATACTACCTAATAAGCGCCAATAAGGCTTTCCACTTAATCGGCGCTAATCTATATACTTTTGTTCATACGCGCCCCGCAAAGTCTAAATTGAAGAAACAGGAACTAAAAATTCCTTCAACTAAACTGATTTTGATGTTTAAACGCATTGGCAGCTACGAGATTGAAAGCATCGTCCAATCGATTCACCATGCTTCTTTTCCCCTCAATTCTCCACTTCACGACAAGATGATTGCAAGCCGGAAGATTGGTGATAAGACTCCAGTTTCTCTTAACGCTGCACATTGATGCTTGGATTGAGGCATTGCTGTGTGATATATGAGGTAAAATATGTTGTGTACAGCAAGGCGCAAACAATCATACCAATGAAAGAATCGGGAATGGACAATAGGATTACGTCTCTGTTTTTGATTGGGTGGATGAGACATTCCCCATTCACAAACATTCTTTGGATTCATATCATTCATTCCATTGTGAGTAGCAACGGGATATTCGGAATGAAATGAATTAAAAAAACAATTCCAGATTTTTCGTTTTTGTTTCATCCATACACTTCCTCTGATATTCCAACAACCAATCCATCCTTCATTTTGCCATTTTCTTTTCGTTTTTATTGGTGTGAGACTGGTGCCAACCGAACATCGAGAACGCGCTTCAGTCAGCCTCATACATACGTACCCATTCCTGGTCTGTGTAGCGCTTTATGGGGCAGGACATAAGAGCTTGATACATTGGTTCAAATTCCTTTGATATATTGGCAAGCGCGATCGTCTGGATCCACTATACAATGTCGTTGGGCTAGAATTTTATATTATATGTATTTTACTTAATTGCGGGAAGGAATATCTTTCTAATCTACCCTTCTTATGGTAGTACCGAGATCGATATTCTGGACTAAATATATATTTTTAAATTAATTCATAAGGCTTAGAGTAGACAAAATACGCACGGTCGAATATCTAGCTTTAGATGGTCAGGGTATGTAGAATAGATTAAAGTTTTCTATTCCCTTATATTATTCTCAGCATAACCTCATTATTGAAGTCGATAAGGTTTCACTTTACTGTTTTTCCTCTTGTTCCATTCTTGACACAATAGATGATTGTAGAGTTTTGTTATAAAAAAGAAATCATATTATTCAATTTAAAATATTTTCTTTAATTTAAAATGCCTATGTAGATAAGTTCAACATTCCTACGCTCAAGGATTCCTTCTTCATTTTTTGAAAATACCTCTCATATATACTCGACTAAACTACATCGTTGACAATTATCTACCTACGACTTCTTTCATCGGAAAATTATTTTCCTAAATATCATAAGGACAACTACAACTACAATAGTACAAAGAAACAACACACACGCCAAGCTCCACCATCTTCTTTCTACCCCTCATTTTCAACCCAACTCGAGAGACAGCCTTACCACCAGCCAACATCAAACATCAACAACCAAAAATGGATAACATTGATATAATCCCCGGCATCTTCGTCGTCAACTCAGGAGTTTTAATGCTCATTGCATTTTTAATCATAATATCAGTTCTACTGAAGATCTGGACGACTGTTAGAGCCTTACCCACGCGGAGAGATTTGGAAATGCAGTGGGCGAATGAATGGGTTTGAGCTTGGGACATATCTATCTCCCTGGTTCTTGGCTGGGGAGTAGTACTCATGTTTGATCGGGTTGAGATCGGAATTTACGATGCCGAAATGTGGTTAGAGGTCTTTCTATGAGTGATCTCTTGGATGAGAGTGCTATTCGTTTTCGAGCATCTTATGTTTGATATATAGGCTTTACACTTTGTGTAAGATTTTTGGTGCTGGGTTTTGACAATTTGCTTGCTTATGGCGTCTACCTCTTCTCCAGTTGAAGATATGTCTTCAGACGTGGA
This sequence comes from Sclerotinia sclerotiorum 1980 UF-70, assembly GCF_000146945.2. Taxonomy (NCBI): domain Eukaryota; kingdom Fungi; phylum Ascomycota; class Leotiomycetes; order Helotiales; family Sclerotiniaceae; genus Sclerotinia; species Sclerotinia sclerotiorum. The sequence goes on along the minus strand of NW_001820833.1, from coordinate 1,614,967 downwards.
GTTGCAGAGCTGCAATGTACAAGATCGACAAAGGATGATTTACGATCCGGTCACAGCCTCGGAGAACATGGCCTCAAATCAAAACTTACGATTATCTGAATATATAGTCAAGCTACTATCACTTCAAAGGCTTAGCGAACTATATAAACATGTGTTTCGGAGCTGGTTTACTCTTAATTCCCTTGCTTCTAGAAGGATCTCGGCAGTATTAGCGCGATGCGAATTATTGACGGCAACGAACATCTCAGGATCATGGCATTTAGTGTATACATGCTTCGGATCTTCACTGTGTGCACGAAGCAATGCGGAACTCAAAGATTCGAGGAAGGAAAAGTCGCTTGGATCGTCACGCCACAATTGTACAGCACCCACGCGGCATCATCCTATCCTTTATGGTGTCATATTTTATCACCTCCTATCATCTTCGAAGATTCTCTGCGTGGCTTCAACGTCGCAGTATCCAAAATCTTCAGTGAGGCTGTACAGAGGCAGACAGCATAAGAAGGAAAACACGAGTTAGAGAGATAGAGACAGGCAGTTTCTATGCTATCCATAGAACAATATTTTTCTTTTTAGAAAGATTGCTAGTGTCAGAGAGAATTAGTGGAATCTTTAAACAGATCAATATAATACAGATGCGGATGAATAGATCTAGATGAGATACCATTACAGTATACATGAGGAGGCCTAGGTGACAGGCTCACCACTTTGTAGTCTTAGTAGACCTTACCTTAGCTAAACTTCCTTTCGTCAAACTTAGAAATAGAGCAATTACGCATACTTTTCTCGGTTCTCTTTCCCTAATATCCTACAATGTTAAATATATTTTGCGTCCACATGGGTATAAAATAATCTGTAGATATCGATGCTAGAAGAGAGACGCAAGGAATTCGAAGAAGATGCTAGGTTGAGGAGTAGCGGGTGTATATGTATAGCTAGCGATACCAATATCTGATTTCTTCTATCCTAAAAAGTTAACCTGGGATGTTGTGTTGATGTAAACAGGGAGATTTAAGTGGAATTTCTGATTAGTGGAAAATCTGTGGGCTTCAGGGTGAATTTCTTTTTGCTGAAGACGAAGATAGGAAGGGTGTTGATATGCGGAAAGGTCTTCATTGATTCGAGTTTTGGAAGAATGGGCTTTAGTTTCTGGGTAAAGTGCTCTGGGGCTTGAGAGAACTCTGTTTCTTTCTTGCTGTTATGTATGTATATTTCTTTTATTGTTATATCACATATAAAGATATGAATTCATCATTACCGTTATATATCAATATCTATTTCCCCGGCTTGAGTATAGATTCAGGAGTTGAGAAAATTCACTTTTTTCCTACCAGAACAACGAGCAGGAGACTCCACCATGATATTTCCTTGCTCCCTATTAATGCTTGTCCATCTTTTACACAAGACACTATGAAGAACTCTCCTTTATAAAAGAGCTTCCTTATATACTCACTCCTCAAATTACATAATAGGACTAATTTTTTAATACCACCAGAAGCGAAATATATGAAGTAAGTATAGAAAGTACGATACGGTGGATATTGAAGCCAGAAAATCCGGGGATCATTCCGATAGGTCGGAATAGTTTGGGGATCATTGCTAGTTGCTTCATCTAGCGTTCACTTATCCTACCAGGTTGCGATAATTTAGCTGCTGATGAATTCGAAGGAAAGAAAGTCAAAGATAAGCCGATGTGCCTTGCGAAAAGCTGGAAATCTTGGCTCAGATAATAGCTCTTATTAGTACAAGAGACCTATTTTTTTCATCACCGTCGCAAATTGTTCGTGCTCTTGACCTCAACCGTCATGTCCCATAGTCTTCTCAAATAGTGAAATTGACAGACTGTTAACGGCATCTCAAGTAACCCAATTCTCTTCCCCCGATCAACCCAGAAATCTTCACTACGCATTATTTTTAACTCTATTTTCAACACAATTGCAGGACACGAACAGATCAGAGTATATTTGCTTAATATAGAATATCTTTTTCCTATTCCTATTCTATCTACTTTTACTAGATGTTATGAACTGTCGATAATACTTTTTATATACATAGGATCTAAGAATGAAGATTGGAGATTTAAGATGGAGGCTCAAAGATATATCACAATCACCTTCTTCACATAATAAACTCTCTTTCTTTGTATACTATCGAGAATAAAGGGGTAAATAACTCCCTATCTTTTCATCTCCCAGTCGAAGTATTTTTATTTTATACCATGTATCTCACACTGTGATCGTTTAAGGACCTTCAGCTCATTACTATCTCCTCATACTCCTGATGGCACTGCAAATATAGAAGTAGAAAGCTGCTACTCGTCCCAGGGTAAATTAAATTATTTTGTAGAAAATAGAGTAAGGAATTAGAAGAACAATCCTCTTTTTTCCAGTTCAGATTTTTAGAAATTATGAAGACTATTACCCCAATGTAATCGCTATTTAGTCATATATATCTTTCCTTATTCCCAGGTATTCAAAGTATTCAATCTCCCCATCTCCCAATCTCACTCTTTTTTCTCCTTTTGAAATTACCATTTTAAATAAACCATCTACCCGAGCATCACCATCCAACTATCCTAGAATCCCACAGTACTGCCATCAGAAACCGCAACAATGCAGCTAAATTCTAGAATAACTAACCTCATTTCTCTTTACCTGATTTAGTCAAGTAACTACCTACCTACTAATATCAAGCTTTTCCCCAGGATGGCGCAACTCTCAATAGGGAAATGTGTATTAGCTTAGCTGGTAGTGTTTGAAAGAAGTAATGATAACTCACATAGATGATAAAGCTTTTGTTAAACCATATTAAACATCAGGTATGGCATCTCTCTCTCTCTCTCTCTCTCTCTCTCACTTGCCCACCATAATACGCAAAATTTCAGTAAGATTTACACAGATCCCTCCAAGAATCCGAGCTTCCAAAATAGCACCGGAAGGTATACCACACAACAACAGTGTTCTAAAAAAGAATCCTGAATCCGCGTCTCTGCACCTAGAGTAAGTTCGCAGACCAATACCAGAAAATTTGCCGAGCAGGGAAAACCTCTCACATTTGCAACAACGACTCAGTGAGGTGACTATTTTCTTCCCAAACTGATGATCTCGATCCTGAATATATCTCATCACTAAATGTTCCTCTCTATAAAAGCAAGATATTACTATTACATGAGATCAAGAAGCGAATGATAAAAAAAGCAACTTTGTTTTTGAATTCTCATCATATCGTCCTTCCCATGTGACGAAATTATTGTTAAAGCCGCTGGCTATCATATGCGTAGATATCCATAATCGTACAACCAATAATACATTTTCCTGATGCCATAGCGCCGAAACTCCTTTATCACACATATCAAAGACGCCTCAGCATCAGACGATCAGTTTTCCTCCGCCCACTCCTCAATCCTCTCCATCAAATCCGCTTTCTTTCCCGCCGAATTCAATCCCTTTCCTAATAAACACTCCTTTAAATCAGTTACCTTAAATTTCTCTAATCCTCCGTTTGCGACCAGATTTTTTAGCTCTTCCTTATCCATTTCCCCTAATTTCTTCGCTGAACTCTTAACCAACACTTTCTTTTTTTTCGGTACCTCAACTTCATCCTCATCAAGATCTCTTTTCAAAACATTTTCGTTTCCATTGCGCCATTTGCCGTATTCGGACTCTAAAGTGGTTCCCCAGTTGGCGATATATTCACCACATCTTTTATGGATTTGTCTGTACTTTGGTATTGTTTTATCTTCCGGGACGTCAGGGATATCTTCCTCGAGCGCCAGGGCTTGAAGAATTTTGTAATGCCATTGTAGACTCGGATTTGGGTAGTTCCTTGGATCATATTGAGCTTTGGGTAATTGAAGCTGTTGGATAATAATTCGCATGTTGTCGATTAATTTATCTGGTGCAATGATAGGTCCCGGTGCTGACACACTACGGAGATCATCTGCAAATGGGAGAGGATAGAGCCAGAGACCTGCAGGGAAGATTTGCTGGTTTGTTGCGGGATCGAATTTCTCCACCGAGGGTAAGATAGCAACGATAGCAGGATTAGCATCTTTGCGAGCAATATACCATCCTAAACCCATTTTGTTGTCTTTAAGAAGTTTCTCCCAGAGAGCAGAGAAAACTCGAGTTGATCCAACATAACCATTCTCGCTTGGATAAATGAAAGTTGATTTATGGACAGATGCCCAATAGGGTAGCATAGACTGAGGTTTGAAACCTATGATGCGAAGACCTGAAGGGCCGAAATTTTTGAGTTCCTTTTGCTCATCGGGAGTGAAGAGGACTTGGGCACCGCCAAATTTGTAGGCTTTTTTGATTTCTGTCTTCTGAATGACACGGGCTGAATCTTCAGCCATTTGTGTTGTCTCGCCGACTGGGATTTGAAGAACTTCACCTTCCGTCCAAACATATGTACTTCTAGCCGGAGCTTGTCTGTGAAGAATATTGTACCCATTGACAGATATGTTGAGATTAGGCCCAATCTCAAAGGGTAAATTAGAGAAAAGAGCTCTTTTGGGGATTTGTTTCGAGTTGACGTCCAAGATAAGACTATTTAGTAAAGACAGCCCATCGCCTTTAGATTGAAGACTATTTGGACCAAAATTTGGCGCATCTTCCGCAAGCGGATCACGATAGATGATATCCTAGTACTATTAGAAACAATAATTCGGCAGGAACAAAGTAAGGAACATACATCATAGAACTTAGAGCGGTCAAACTCATGTTCAGGGGTCGATATCGGAAACAGCTCAATAACAACACCAATGTCATAAAGATCCTTAGCTCGAACAGCTGCTACGGATCTCAGGGGCTTGTCTCCAGAGTGAGGGTCATCCTTGTCGGTAACAATAAACAGTCTTCTCGACACGAAATTTGGGGCTCTTGTGGTGAATATTTGATTGGCACAGAATAAGAGATTGTTCATATCCAAAGGTTCCTCTGTTGGTACCAATATTTTTTTCGCTTCTTCTTCATCCTCGACAATCTCCTTCAATGCTTTGACGTCTTGCGCAGAAGGTACATCAAGGTCCGTGAAAAGATAGCAATGAGGATACACTGAGGTGTCCAACCCACTTTGATCCTTGAACTTTGTTTCCTCGGTACCATATAACATGATACCCATCATATCCTTTGGACTGGAGATAATACGCTGTTGCATAATCATATATGCGCATTTAAGAGCGGCCAGAGTGGGACTATCCGTATCGGCTTTCTTAGAATCGGAAGGGGGAGGAGGGGTAAGCATCGACCGACTGACATCAATAACGAAAAGAACCGCATCTTTTTGTGTGCGATAGTCCTATTAATATGTAAGTATTTGGAACAGGTTAATAACAGAACGAATTCTAATATTCTTACGGTCTCATCAGGCTCCTCTTCCTCTTCCTCTTCTTCGTGTTTCCGATCTTCTGAATCTGCCATATTTGTTGGTCTTGTTTAACAGCCTTGGGAATAGAGTACGACTGTAAAGATAATTGAATTCCTGTAGATTGAGGTGTATGTGTGAATGAATATTAAATACAGATACAGAAAAGGATGAGGAGATGAGAATGAGAATGGGAATGAGGATATCCAAATGATCAGGCAGACGCGTCAACCCGCGAAGGTGGAGCAATCACCACGAACACTAGATACGTAGGCACGTGATATTATCATTCCAAATCTCTCTAGATTGATTGGCTCAAGACATCGGCATTTTCGGAGCTCCGTCGATCCAAGCATCACATTACATTGAGTTATCCTTGTAGCAATCGGATGTGAGGGAAAGTTGTCTTTGCAGTGGTATGTACTGCTAAGTGGTATCTCCACCGAGAAAATATTATAAAAGGTAATTCTACGAATCATTGCGTATTGGCTAATAATTGTCTTTTTTTTCTGTCCGTGATTTCAATTTCAATAGCATTATGTCTTTCAGAAATCCTAAAGCTGTAGGACAGCTTACAAAAAGAACTTCACAAGCTACTATCTCACGCCTCACAAGCAATGTCTCTCCCACCACAACCTCATTATTGCAAAGGAACAACGCAGACCAGTCCAGACCTTTTGCGACTCCAGTGCCGCCGGTGACACAAGATGCGACGGGAAGGAGGGGACCCACGGCAATGGTGCTCATGAATATGGGTGGTCCACAAACCACAGATGAAGTTGGGGATTTCTTAAGTAGATTATTTGTATATTATGCCCTGCCGCGCCACTCCTTCAGTCTAACCATTTACTACACAGGCAGATGCCGATTTAATTCCTCTTGGACGTTTTCAAAACTACCTTGGACCTCTCATTTCGAAACGTCGTACGCCGAAGATTCAAAAGCAATATGCTGCAATTGGTGGCGGCTCCCCAATTCGAAAATGGTCAGAACATCAGGCCGAAGAGATGTGCAAGTTATTAGACAAAATGTCACCCGAAACCGCACCACACAAACCATACGTTGCATTCAGATATGCGAATCCTTTGACTGAAGAGATGTATAATAAGTTGTTGGCGGATGGTTTTGGAGGCGGGAAAGGTGGAAGAGCAGTAGCATTCACACAATATCCTCAATACAGTTGTTCCACAACAGGAAGCAGTTTGAATGAATTATGGAAGTGGAGACAGAGACTCGAAGGAAAAGCTGCTGGAAGTCCAAATGGTAGTGATGGAACAATCAATTGGAGTATTATTGATAGGTGGCCAGCACACCCAGGTCTTGTTGAAGCTATCGCACAAAACATCGAGGCTACTTTAGCGACATATCCTGAAAAGGATAGAAAGGATGTTGTATTACTTTTCTCCGCCCATAGTTTACCAATGTCTGTGGTCAATAGAGGTAAGTCCGTCCAGAATTGTCATGTTGAAGAAGTCGCTAACTCTTGCTAGGTGATCCCTATCCCGCCGAAGTTGCCGCTACAGTCTATGCTGTGATGCAAAGATTAGGTCACTCCCATGCATATAGACTCTGTTGGCAATCGCAAGTTGGGCCTAGTGCATGGCTAGGAGCTCAAACGAGCGATACTGTCGAGGAATATGTCAAGAAGGGCCAAACGAAGCTCATACTTATTCCCGTCGCATTCACATCAGATCATATCGAAACACTTTATGAATTAGACGATGAAGTCATTGGAGAATCAGGCCACAAAGATACTATCAAGAGATCTGAAAGTTTGAATGGCTCACCAGTATTCATTCAAGCATTGGCCGACATTGCTAAAGCACATTTAGACAGCGGAATTGCCTGTAGTGTTCAAATGGGATTAAGATGTCCTGGATGCACGAGTGAGAAATGCGCAGAGACTAAGAAATTCTTCGCTGGAAGTGAGAGAACATTTGCCGCGTAAGAAAAGGGGCACAAAGTTTATTAAAATGTATATAATTAGTCAATTATTGTAGACAATTACGAAGCGAATGTGAGCGGAATTGACATGTCCAAAGTCCGCGTCGGTTCCAGACGTATAAATTACCCCGAATTTGATCACGACTGACATGATCTGCGGGTCACTGCAGCTAAGAGGGATTAAGTTTAGGAAGAACTATTTCGCTATAAAAAGGAACTGAAGTCATGTACGCCTCCGTCTAAATTCAATGAACTTTGCAAATAAATGCATCTACCGGCAGAACTTCTAGCATAACAACCTTGGTATATTATTGAATGTAATGAAGTCATAGACAAAGAATTCTCGTACGCATACATTGCCACACCATGAATTTCCCATGCCGCCAGCACCAATTAGCATTCAGAGCGGTAAGTCTTTTATCCCTTGGTGGAAAACGGCGGAGAAAATGCTATTTCATTAGCTACCAAGCCTTTTGGGTAGTCGCCATCCCTGTTGATCGATTATCAAGCATTTTTCTACGAATTACTGCATTCCTTTTCCATTCTTGAAACAATACAGGATTTGATTAACAAATGGATTATGATACGCTCAAGGTGCGGAGTTTATCTCGCTCCGTTTTCTGTCGTCATGCTTGCTCTACCTAGGTACCTAGGTATGTTTATGGTGTGACAGTTGGGATTGGCTTCTCCCATTATTATTCTTATCAAGCAGAAGAGTTCGAGCCCAACTACCGTAATTGGGTCATATCCGTGCGAGCATCCTAGAAGGAAGCTATCGCGGATTACTCCATATCAGCTTCTGGCAAACAGAAACTGGGCTGCCCACTTTCACGGTATCTATCTTCCTATCTTGGGCAAGCTGGATTGTATTTTGAGGATAAGCTCGGACTTGCTTTACTCGTCTTTCTAGTTGACTGTTTTCTTCATTCCTATATCATCATCTCTTATAACTTATTCCAAATTCTGCTAGTGTTTACAGCGTCGGCGCGGACAGTTACTTCCAATAAACATCATCTTTTGTTGGACCGAGGTCATTTTACTCAATGCGCCAATCGAACTTATACTTAGTCGCGACATAACGATAAGATGGAGACAATGGAGAATGAACATGAGGAACAACGGGAAGAGGAACCGCAGAGGATTTGGGGCGCAAAGGATTCTTTAAGGAGGCACACAAAAGGTCGTAAATCCATTATACCATCCGCGTCTGAGGAAGCCCCATTACTGGGTAATGATGGAGCACACGAGGGAGAGAGTCATGAAGGGAATGGGGAGGCTTTATGGGAAGGGCATGGAGATTTTGCGGGGTTAACATGGTGGCATAAACCATCTGTATGTTCTCTGCTGACAATTGTTCAATGTATGCTAATATATGTCTTTCCCAGGTATCCTGGCTTATATTGCCATTCTTCTTTTTAGCTCTCGCAGTCGGTGGAATCATCGTACCAAAACTCAATCTTATCCTTGCCCTCGTATGTCGATCGTATCTCGCAGAAAGATCTTCTCAAGATCCAAATTTTCTATTCACGCCTGTTTTACTTGGTTCCGATAATCCTCAATGTCGAATTCCTGAAGTACAATCATTAGTTACTAAGTTTACATTGGCAATCACTATTATCACTGGAATATTTAGCGCTGTTATGTCCCCGTTACTTGGGGCTTGGTCTGATCGAAATGGGAGAAAGAAGATTCTGGCGATTTCTAGTCTTGGTGGTTTCTTAACAGAAATCATCACCATTCTTGCAGGCAAATATCCGGATACCGTTTCATATCAATGGCTGCTTGCCGGTGCTGTCTTCGACGGACTTTGTGGTTCATTTACTGCCGGTATGGCACTCACCCATGCATACGCAGCAGATTGTACTGCGCCTTCCAAGAGAGCGGTAGCTTTTGCCTACTTTCACGCATGTTTATTTGCTGGTGTTGCAATTGGTCCTCTACTTGCTGCAGCACTGTTCCACTTAACTCAAAGCTTACTCACGGTGTTTTATGTCGCACTTGGCATACATACTTTCTTTATCCTTTTCATAGTACTGGTAGTACCAGAGTCACTCACCCAAAAGCGACAAGAGGTTGCCCGTGAAAAGCATGCTGCTGGAGGTTTACTTGTGGCCAATCAAACTTGGCTCAGGATATTAAAGAACAAAAATCCACTTGCACCTCTAAAAGTTTTGTGGCCAACCGGTGGCGGAAATACTAAACATGTTCGCGCGAATCTTGTTCTACTTGCAACTGTGGACACTATCATTTTTGGCGTTGCTATGGGAGTTATGACTGTTATGGTTTACTATTCAGGCTACCAATTTGGATGGCGAACTTCAGAGACAAGTCTTTACATGTCTGTTGTTAATAGTACGCGAGTCTTTACGCTTGTTGCTATCCTCCCTCTTTTTAATTACCTCGTCCGAACTAGACCTCGCAACAGACTACGCAGAGAATCAGGGTTCCCTGTACCAGAAAGCCACTCTGGCGCTGATTCGACAGATTTGTTCGTTGTTCGGCTTTCTATTATCTTCGAGATTGTAGGATATCTAGGATTCACACTAGCCCGCAGCGGTCCGCTTTTTGTGGCATCTGGAATCATGGCTTCGATGGGTGGTGTGGGTTCTCCAACATTACAATCAGCATTAACCAAACATGTACCCCACGACCAAATAGGACAGCTCTTAGGAGCCACAGGCTTGTTACATGCGTTAGCAAGAGTCGTTTGCCCTACGATATTCAACCTAATTTATGCTCAAACTGTTGGTACCTACCCCCAAACAGTCTTCTTGGTTTTAACAGCATGCTTCGTCTTTGCATTCACTTTTAGTTGGTTTATTCGACCTAACGGTATGATCTCCCCCTCGATTGTTATAGGGTGACTAGCTGACATGTAATAGTATCTTTGGAAACCTCATTCCAGAAAGTACCAAGCTCCCAAGAAGCCAACAATAGTCAAGATGTCATTATTGACGAACAAATTGCTGGTGTCTAATCTGATGATCTTTTAATATCTCAAGTACATATTGTGTAATTAATATCTGTTGTACACATTTTGTGTTGCGCAGGAAGACCTCGTGGTTGGATGCGCGGTTTTCTTTTGTGGAGGGTCGAATTTACAAGCTGGCGTTTTTGGCATGTGACATGGTTGACAGCACATATATGGATTCGCGTATTGGCAGATTTAAATAGGGGAATAAGCATCAAATGCTTGGGCGGATATCTCCATGGTTTCTTATTTATGTTTTACTACGAGGCAATATTAGTTATGGTACAGTGTAGCGAAATGACAATTGACAGTTGGATCAAGGCCCATCAATGACTTAACTCTTTCTATGTTCTCATTGATACGCAGGATCATCCGTTGATAATCATGATTTATTTGACGAGCCAAGCCTGTTTTGCCGAGACAGTGCTCTGTTACCAGTATCAAAGTCCAAACCGAAAGACAACAAGTGGCAAGAAAAGAATTGTGTAATTAAGGGGTTACATCCAGGTATATAAGATTTGCTCACGGCGTATTCTTCAATCCTATGTTCCTAAATACAAATTTTCCAAAAATCAACGTAAGCTTCCGCAATATCCTCGGCGTAAGCAGACGATCATCTCGATCCTTCGTTCAGGGGCAAGGCTCTCCCTCCCAAACCTTTGCTTGACAGTAATTGCGCTCATCTCATGCTCCAGTGTATATAGTCAGCTATTGAAACTTTCTTAGACCCTTGAATCGTCTAGTTATCTTCTTACATTTTCATGTATTTTCAAAAATATATGGATTGGAAATCGCAATTGATATTGATACTGGGATATCAAAGGTCCAGTCTGGAATTGTAGGTTCCATTATGCGGATGAGTTGAGTGCTAGGTTAATAATGCACCGCCACAAAATGTAAGATCTTATATATATATCCTTGATCGTTTCAGGAGTATAAGATCCCTCGCCTCTCAAAATAGTAACGAGTACTACGCTGTAGAGATTCATTTCGTTTCTGGCTTCTTGCTTTGATTCTTCTATGGGGGGTTATGATTGTTTGTGTACTTTACGGGTTTGATTTTGATTTTGATTATAGGATTATCTATGTCGTGTTTTGTTGTGCTGTGCTTGTGCCTTGATCTTTTAATTTATTGGCTTAGTTTCTGCACTGCAATCCTGTGGTTTGCTGAACACGGATAGGGGAGATTTTTGTAGATGTTGGTGGAGGGATTGTTCTTGTGGGTGCTTTGCCCTCCAGGGGATTCTCATATATATATGTACTTCACGTTGTCGTTGTCGTGTGAGGTTATGTAAAAAATGCGGTTGGTAAATATAGATGGTAGCCAAGCTGAGGATCAAACAGTTTCTTCGCGGAGGAAATACTACTTTGACATGGGGCGTTTTGGGGGCAAGGGATGGAGAGTTTTTATACTTGATATTTATTTGATGTTTAATGCATATTTTTTTTACTACGCATATGTCATGTTATCAAAAGGAGGCAGGCTCGGGGTCCTGGCAAGAGATAATTATTTTTAATCCTTTGGATGAGGTTACACTGTTGCTGACGCATGAGTTAAGGTAGGTATTATATGTATATCATGTGTTTCGTTCCAATCCACTTTCTTCTTTCTGATCTTGTAAAGTTCTTCTTTTACTATTGATTTGTGGTTTGGTTTTTTTATCGTGGTGATTTGAGGTTTTTGTCGTTCTTTACTGGAGTCGTGATATACATTCATTTTTTTTTTCAATACACTCATTTTCTCGCGACTTTTGCATTTTTTATATAGGGAGAGAAAGTGGCAGAGCTAGTCTCACTTGTTCAAACGCTCAATTTTTATCCATCACCTCATATCAACCGGTTTAAACAAGCTCAAAGAAATCCAAGATGCGTCTCACTTTGAGAGAAGCGACAGCTTTATTGCTAATTGCTCTGCCCAACTTGGTATATTCCCCCCTTCCTCCCAATATAACTACTTTTCCCTAATCTTCCCCATTATATCTCACACTCCGAGAGATATACTAACGTTAAAACCAACAGATATTAGCACTCCCTGTCAACACCGGCGCGGACCTCGGACAACTAATCCCTCTACCATCAACCTCGGGAGTTGATAAACGAGCTACAGGAGAATTAGAAACACTAGTTCCAATCTCACAGGAGAAGAGAGATCTCGAGAAATTAATTCCTTTCCCGCCGTCAAATTCGAAGAGAGATTTGGAGCGGTTGGTTCCTTTTACTTCGGGGTCTTTGGATCGGGGTAGGAGATCGATGGGGGATTTGGAGGTATTGGTTCCGGTTACGCCTAGAGATTTGGAGAGATCGGTTCCGGTTACGTCGTTGAGTGGTGATGCGGCGCATTTGGAGGAGAGGAAAATTATTGCTCCTGGGGATCAATTAGATCCTGGATCTGTGGCTCCGGATGCTATATCGATTGTTGAGAAAAGACACACTATTCCTCCTAGGGATCAATTGGATCTTGGATCCGTATTCCCAGATAACGTAAGTTTCTCCCTCATATTTACCCCAAATCCCAATCTTCTCATTAACAACCCAAGCTTCAAAACAACAACAACAACAACAACAACAACAACAACAACAACAACACAACAACACACAACACACAACACGACACACACACAACACACACACACACAGAGACAGATATGTCCATACCAAAACCGTCATCGAAACCGTCATTGAAACTGTCACTGGAGGCATAGCTATTCCCGGTTATCCAGCAACAGCACATAGTCAAACAAATAGTGTACACTCCTCCACCCTCACACACCTTTCATCTACCGTTTCCGCCGTCGCCACAGCACGTGTTTCCTCGCTTGTCGATACTACTTGTACCGATAGTACCATTTCTACTGGAATCAGGAGTACAAGTACTAGTATTTCATCATCCGTTGCACATCTATCTTCGAGTGCCAAAACTGGAGTTTCGACTTCGAATGATGGATCTCGTACAACGAAAGAAAGTAGTAAAACAAGCCCTACCATTACGTCTTCGAAATCTTCCGCTTCAGTGTCAGGTACTGGTGATGTTACAACAATTATCCATTCAAGCACTGCTAAGATATACACCACGGTCGATGCTAGTAGCGAAAGTGAAAGCAAAAGCGGGAGCGGAAGTGGAAGTGGGACGGTAAAAACCTCAAGTTCCTCAAGTACGACGAGTATCAAGACTGCGAAATCTACAGCTACAGATACTAAAAGTAGTGGTGGTGTGAAGAATATATCTACTCCCACTTCTACCGCTACTCCTACTACTGCTACTCCTTCTTCTAAGATTAGTACACATAGTTCCGCCACAAGCAGCAAGGTAGAAAGTAAAAGTACTCTTACGAGTTCGGTTAAGAAAACAAGTACGCTTGCTACTTCTACTACTTCTAGGAAAGTGGCGAGTACGACGACGGCTGCGAAACCGGCTATGACGAGTAAGATTGTTTATTCGGGCGTGCAAAAGGTTTTTCCTTTTTCTGTTTAGGTGGAGTTTTGTTTTGATGGGTGATTGGTGGGATGGTGTGATGGGGGCTTTAGTGTGGTGAAGGACAGACAGGACGGGAGGATGTTATGAGAGAAAGGGTTATATTAAGGTTAGCGAGTGGGAGTTTTTGTTCATTTAGAGTTTTGGTGTTCTTTTGTGTGTATATATTGATATCCAAGCCTTTTTTTTTTTTTTTTTTTTTTTTTTTTCAAAATACTCTGTTATAAACTAAATGATTAAATCATTATGATTGAGAAGCAACAGCTTGAGCGAATACCTGTTTACGGTTCCTATGTTGGAGAGTCTGGCGTTAGAGAAACTGATTTTGGGGAGAGTTCTTACAGTGCAATTTATTAACGGTTGGATCGTCCTCAGAAATTTTTTGAACTGGAGGTTGTATTGTGGATAAATACAGTAGTGAGAGTGCAGTGGGCGAAAGAAAGGGAGATGCGTTGATTATAGGCACGGAAAGTTGTGTAGGGTATGGATAAGGAGAAGTATGAAACCCTTCGGGCATGAGGAAGAGTCTAGTATGACAGTATAAATAGCGTTTAATCTGGTCTTAAGAGCCTCGGGGTTCGATCATAATGAGGCGGATGGAGGAATTTCCAGACTTCAAAGGCTTGTTTAATGAATGATAGTTTGACATATTTCCACTTGGTCAAGATTAAGTTTGTAGTTTAGAAACGGGAAAGATGGACAAGTCAACAGCGATCTATTTAGAAGGGTGCTGTGGAGAGCAGTTGGAAATAACTACTTTCCAACTGGACTGTAAAAAGAAGTCATGATAGACAGGTGATGGATGCAGTTATGGTAAATTTGTAGAACTTTTTGATTCGAACCTTAAGCTATAGTTTCTGTAGAAAGTCAAAGAAAAGAACAAATACAGAGGCTTTCTGGAGAATAATTGAGAAGATATTAAGAACAAAGTCCGATATTGAACTCGGAGTATGGTGATCTTATATAATTATACTCTCCGTAAATATCGATGTATTTTAGACTTTACCCACAGATTTATTTATCGGGGAAATATTGTCCGGGCGGTGAAAGATAATTATAGCGTCAATTTACTGCCATCAATTCTGGGACTAGCCCATTGTAACGATAGGGTTATCTTTTATCTTTCTTTTTCGCAAAGTTCGATTCGACTCTCACCATCTTCACTTACAAAATCCATCCTTCATCATGCCTATTTCCAAGAAAGACAGAGTGCGTACAATCTCTGTAATAGACTACTAAATCATGATCCGTTAGTTAATTTTGCCTACAGATCGCTCGTGAGCACAAGAAGGCTGATAAGGAAGGTACTCGCGCCCCGGTCAAGGCAAATGGTCTCCCAGTCAAACCCGCCGCACCAAAATCAAAAGTACGTCCAGGGATTTCTTCATATTCTCCCGCATATTGTTCGTATCTTTTTATCCATACCCGAGGCTAACTTATGCTGCAGTGCGAGTTCTGCAAGATGGAATTGGTCAACACAAATAAGGCACAACTGATAAGCCATGCCGGAAAGCACGAAGACAAGGGATGGACGAAGGAAAAGTGCTGGCCAAATGATTTCCCCGCATAGAGGCGAGACCAATAAAAATACAGGATGGTGGGAAATGATATCATGAATTGTCAGGGGAGTAAGGCGAAATCAATCATCCTGAGGGCACTGCGAATTCTGATGAAGGGTCTATGAGGGATCGGGGAACAGATTTTACGGAGCCAATTATTGGATTTCCCAAAGCAATTATGAATAATGGTTCCTCGCAATATACTTCACTCCTGGTGAGTATGAATTAGTGCAGATAGGTCGTTTCAGAACCTTGTTGCTCATGATCCTTTCATTCGTTGCTTCGATTCCGTATATCTTCGATTATCATAGGATTCTGGGATGACTGGCCAGAGAGGGTCATTGTGGGCCTGGCGTCTCGAACCAAAACATGTTCGCCATTCTTCACCCAGGAGGAAGAAGTTCGGAGCAGCATGCTTCACTGTCTTCAGTCTATACCATCCAACAATCTACTTGCTCGCCTATCTCATGAAGGTCGCTTGGCCCGTTGTTATTCATAGTAATTGGATGACTCAACCGGGCGTGGAGAAATTCATACATGAACAGCTCATCCAAAACGTAGCGTACGTACGTGGAATGACCTGATTTATCCATACACACTGGATTTTTGAAAATAGTAAATGACGACACATACACCCAATCTAGCTTCCAAGATAAATGAACTGCAGGAATCCAGCGAACTCTTTTACCCTGACATTCATTCAATGTGACCGGCGATCAGTAAACGACAGTTGTATTACCCACCATTTTGGCTACTCTGGGCTTTTACTACATGTTTCATGTTCAGAACAGACTAAGATGACAGGCCAGTAACATTCTATGCCCCAGAAATTCAAGGTAGAGAGTATTTTAACTTGATATTGCGTTTATAGTCAAATGTCTAATGTCCATGGTTGTTGGGCAGGATCAGGATTCCAAAGTATCTGCATATTATTGGCTAATGACATGGTATCTAAGAGATTCTCATTTCATACATGAAATCCAGAAAGAATATCAAAAATTTAATTCTCTCTTCAATGACCGCATCTTTGAAGAATATATCATTCTCCAAAGAATTATTTAAGAAAATAAGTAGATCATGATCAAGTAAATTTGTATATTAGGTACATAATGGCAGGCCCATTGCCTGTCCTGTATCTGTGTATTTCTCCTGCACGGGCCTCCGGATGATTGTAGGCCCGATGGCTTAATAACAACTACTCTTGACAGCTGCTCTTCCTAAACCTCGAAGAAATCTACACACTCCGGCTTTCATTGTGACACTGCATCCATCCACCCATCCATTTATCCTCAACATCTATTATAGGAGGGTAGCCTCAATTATAGCATTGATGGCCACAATCAACATGTCTTGCCCGGCATGATGGAACTTGATTTCAATTCCACTTCTTCCCCGGGAAGAAAGGTGAGGAAATGCACAATGACCTGATCATATATTAAACCACCACCCATTGCCATGAGTTATCGGACAAATTTTGTCGCCAAAAAGAGTGAAATGAGAGAAATTCTCATGTAGAAAGAAAAAAGAACGACTATCAGAATGAAGCACCTGTGCTTTCACTTCTGGACGCTGCAGTGTTAATGATCGGATTTGAGCTGGCGATCTTTGAAGTGGTCTTCATGTGAGAGGCTAGCAATCACCGGCTGAATGATCCATTCCATGTTACTCTATTCTGGGCCTTGATCATTCTGGGCGGTGCACTCGGCTGGAAATGATCTAATGATCCCACAGATTCAGCGTCCTCGTCTCTCTCAGGATCATATTCTCGTTCAAGAATGTTAGAATCGTCATGGTATACTGTCTCATGGTGACTCGCCCACAAAGTTGCATCCATTTTTCTGCCTCTTTTTTCCTCGGCAATTCGAGGAAAGCACTCTCTCCGAGGGACACGATCAGACGGGCACGTAACTTGGGGTCGGTAGTATGGGTTTGACTCGAGTTCTGGAGGGACACTCAGACCGTATGTTTGCGGAGGGTCAGGTACTTCGTACAAACGCTGAGGAGGGGCTGGTCGACTACGACGTCGATCTTGGCCACCACGAGCAACGATAGCGGTATGAGCTGAAGCACGAGCATAAGGTGGTTGACTATGATTCCGACTGTTGGATCCATGGTGAACATGATTACTTGTAGGTACTGGCTGTGGAGTCATTGACCGAGTGGACTGGATAGTTCTTGGCCGAGAGGGTTGCGGGGTCATTGAGCGAGCTGGCTGCGTGGAGCTTGAGCGCTTAATTTCCTGCGGAACGTCGTTTTCTGAATAGTGTCTACCTAGCGGTAGACGCTCTGCAGCGCTTCTTCCATATGATCGAGGGTCGGACTGCCCGTTATGCATTCCACACAGGTTTGTCGATCGCTCAGTACGACGGAGAGTATCTCTAGACGCAGATCTCTGTTGAGACGGCGTCGGCAGTCTGGGTGGGTCATCGTGTAAACTATTTACTTTCTCGCCCCTGGCTTTTAAATCTGCTAGTCGCGGGAGAGTCTGATCTGTGAGTACATTAGTATTTAGTCTCCATATGCTGTGTGTAAGAGTTTGGTTACCTTCTACATCTTCTGTTCTCGGTCTTCCACTCATTAACCGCTGGAACTCCAAGTTTTCGTCTAAGGCGTCCGCTGTGATTGTGCTTAGCAATGCATTACCGCAAGAGAACATTGAACCAAGACTCACCAAGTGTACGCAGCTCAGCTGCCATCTCACTGCTATCGGGCCTGAACCTCTTTGCCATCATAATACGCAATTGTTCTTTTTCCTTTTCTACCTGGGAAGAAAAGAAAGGAGACATTTGGTCGAATCTGGTTTGACAAGCCATATTGTTAGAAGACGAAAATTGCAGCACAGCAAAACAACTTTTCTTTCTAGAAATTGTGGCCCAAATTTATATTAAATGCGTTCTTCAGAAGTGCAAGAGACACTCCGGATGCAACCCCGCCTTTAGCTTAGTTCGCACGTACACGTCCGCTGCTGCACGTATTTGTTTCATGTTGGTCGAGTTGTTGATTTCCAGGATATTGCCACGCTCTTCATAGGGATTGGCTCAACTGCACCAATTAAAAAATATCCACAATTAGCATATTATCATGCAGGAACATGATCGACTTACGCTTAAGCATAAAAAATTTTGGTTGGAGTAATGAAAACTTGTCCTATTGAGGTAGTACAAAGTCACTGGGAGTATTACAAATTTCAACGTCGTTTGTTTAAGGAGGCTATCTTATGAAAAACATACCGATATCAGTGTTAGTTGGCACGACGCTTTAAAGGCTTTGGCCTTGAAATGTTTTCTGAGATTATGGGTACCAAGTCACTAGTTTCTCGGATATCTCGGTACCATCCAAGCGGTATATGTCATTGGCTGAGGATGGTAGTTGACGTCACGTGACATTCTATTCACTCCTCCGATGAAGATTATGGCATAGTTTGGTGGAGGAAGAAGTGATTTTGAATTTATCAATTCAGATCGACGCAACCTTGTAGGTTATCTTTTTCTCTCTACATTTGCAACCAGCAGCGAGAAGCATCTGCGACTTCTTTTCTTCTCATTCCAAGTTCTTTGTGTCAATCAGATCTTCGAAAATGAACTTAGTAGTCAATTGTGCAAGACAATGTATCGGGTTCCGATCTTGAAGAATTTAAATGGAACTCTCTCAGCTCATGTTTCTCCCAAAGGAAGGCGCTCCTAGTAAGTAGCCATCAATTTTCTTAAATGCATACCTATGGCATGTGAGCTTAATTACCAACTCTTTAAAGTTCCCCAAAGAAAGGTTTCACCTGCTATTCAACCTCAATTGCCTATAGTCGAAGAAAATTCCCCTGCAAACGCTAATTTCCCAACTGATACCTTAAATGTAATCGGCGCGACCAATGAAGCTCTCCTAGTGCCTCAACCTATATTGGAGCGATCCCACCATTTACTTCTATGAGTTCATCAGGAATGGCTCTACTTATTGTCTCTAACAGTTGTTCTTGTCGTTCAATTCCGGTTAGTGTAAATCCGCAGCATACCCACGTATAATGAACGTAGTTTGCTAATATTTTCTCGTCGTAGTTTCTGTTACCAACTCTGCTTAGCGTAAATGCTGATAGCATAAAAAAAGATTATCTAACGCATGATCTCACGAGAGCCATTCAAGTCCTACCAATTGAAATAGATAGCCTAGCTAAATTCATCCCCGACGATGCTGTTAAAGCCGAAATCTCCCTACCAAACCTTGTCCAAATCTGGACGATGAAGTTCTCTTGCTACGAATAGGGAACCCGCGACTCTGAAGTCGTCAAGACGGTTTGGCACTTGATCGAGAATTCAGAGCCACACTACGAAACCCGTCTCAAAAGGAGATAAATGGCTAATAAGATGAACGAATTGGTCGATGATTATTTCATCCACAAGGTTGCGTCTAATACCAAAAAACGAACCAGTCTATCAGTGCCTAGTGACACTTCTCGCTCGCAGCCCGCCCAATGGCAACTATAAAAAAAGCCGAGAATCAGCTATACTTACGAGCCTAGTGCTCAACTTGTCGCTTGCTTTACTGCTTGCTACTGGGCAGAGCTACACAAACCCATCTTTTCACCACAAGATTGGCCAGTCGTAGGCCTTCTGCCAGCATGGTGGCAAAGTTCCTGCCAATCGGGCTAGGGCTCAGCCTGATTCGCAGCCTAGCGAAACTCCTCTCTTCGATGGCGCAAATTTCTTCGTTTGGGGTATAGTTGGCTATATAAATCGTTTATTTCCTAGGGTCTTAGAGATATTTGGGATATTGTGGGAGTAACCAATAGGAGGGACATACGTGGAGATATCCTAGGTTTCATTGGGTGCTCGTGGTTATTTAAATTCTTCAAGGTGCTGGTTGGTTGGTTGGGATGTTTTATTGGGTATTGGGGATAGATTTCTCAAAACTTTGAATAGATATTTAAACAATCTGAATAAATATTTATGGATTATTCCGCACACCGACATTTTTACCTGAACGGGGTGTATTACATGATGAGCCAGCTTCCATTCCAAAATTAAGCTCATTGGCTAGTGAGCTAGTCTATTTAGGAATTAATGTAGGTAGGGAATTTGGGGAATGAGAATATTGTTTAATGGCCCGATGCAGATTTTAATGTATATCTGATGTGGTTTGTGAAAAGGATATAATTAGATGAATATTATGTTTATATATAACAGAAGACAAGGTGGACGTCGATACCATTCGTATGGTTTAGATCCTAACAGGACTCGAGAGCCCGAACATATAGATATTTAATTGGTACTTCTCCATGTATTCTCATATAGAGTGTCAATCAGCTCATGAGAGAATACAGATTAAGAGTGAGTCGCTAGTGCTTCAGCTACTTTGCTCATAAAATTAATAACTATAGATAGATATATTTGGCAGGTTATTAGACCAGGTTTATTCACCCGAAGGTATAGAGTGGGACGATTTCTAAATATGCTCACGTATCAATAGAGTTTGAATTTGAGAAAACTATTAATGAAAATTTTTTTATTATAAATCTATTAAAAGAAGTAAGTGGATAGCTTTTCTGAATGAAGAGATTAATGATCTTTCTTGATTTGCGGCCATGACTGGCTGTTCCACGGGAGAGCCGGGGACAGTCTGTATGCTTGCAATTGTGGTCTAGAAACACTTGATATATTATACTATCCATAGTTATAGAAGATTTTGGGTTATATTTTGGTGAAGCGATTAAAGATAGTTTAGTCTTCGATTACTCCTATAATTATATATTCAAATATTCTAGAAAAAAAACAAAAAAAACTTTGCCAGTGAAGGCGAAATCAATCATCAGGAATGAGATCAACTTAGTGATATCTAGGAAAACTTCAACGGTAAAGTAGTATACAGCATTTTGACTTGATGAAATCGCATATTCTACATCAAAATATTGGGCGGATAGATATAAAGTACGAAGTATACACCCTGCTATGAGAGCATTTCTTTGGACGAAACATGACCCGTCATCTTTTGCTTAGGAAACTTATGGTGTCACCCGCATTGTATTGCTATGTTTTCTGTGCTCAAAAGTCACGGAAGTGAATTCAAGCTGTTATTTATTTTTAGAAAATCTATGGAAAACAAATGCCCAGGAAATCCCCTCAAAACATTAGAAACGTCAGGGCATAATAAGTCGAGCAAGGTTGAACGTTTCTTATATTAGAGCTACTAATTGTATTAAATGCTTTACTCTGATTCCGAATGGTAGGGAGAAGAATTTAAAATCGGGATACTTGAACGCATTTCACTGATTGACACTTACTCTATCATAGCGTGATATTCATAAATTCAAAAGGGATGTCACCAATCTATCTTCCTTTTATCGTAAAGCGCTTAGGGTTTATCTAGGGATAGCAAACTGCTACTGGAAATAAGCACTATCTACCCAGAACTAAACGACTGATGAGGTGTGACAGACATATTGGTGCTCCAGCCAAAAGACAAGTTCCTCAAAAAGTCTTTTGAGCAACAGCCGCGGGGTGAGGACCAAACTCCTCTCTGCAACTTGAAACTCAAGTGCCATTGGAAATACGCCCCACAGTCGGGTTTCATATAAAATGTTGAGTTGGCTGATCGGCAACCAACCACTTGGTTAGCTAATGGTGTCCACAACGAAATCACTTGATGGGACAGAACACACTTTGTTTGACAGAAATGAAGATCTCTTCGTCTGAAATTTCTGACCATATTGCATGTACCACGTGTTAAGCTCGAAGTCTGAGCCGGATTCTCCGTCGTGGTATATGGCGGGGTAATATTATATGGAGTATGTACTCCACAATCGTTACCCTAAGACATATATGGAATTTGGACGTATTAAGCCTTTGTACTTACTCGTAATCTAGCCATTTTATTTCGCAAGTTTCGCTATCATCACTCTTTCGACTTTAAAGCAACCTCCAGAACCTCAGGTACGAGCAGTACAGACATGAAGTGAAACCTGTCGATGGTCCTATCAAGTAAACCACTGCTGGTTCTTATATTGTAGAATTGAACCTCCTAGATAGTAATGCCAGGCACAGAATGATAAAAGAATGTTGTTAGGTATTGATCATTCAAATTTGTCGAAGAATGTGAGACTCGATCGATTCAAAATTGAATATGCGCGACCAGAGTTTATTTGACTATCTGACACGTGATTATGCATGTGACACTAACTCTCAAGTGTTCGCTGTTTCATTACCCGTTCAGCCTTCGAACCATCCATATATGAACGTATAGATCCGAGTCGAAATATGATGTTTATGAAGGGGACTGTCGGTTGAGGAATGTGATGAAGATCAAATATGAAGTGGAGACGAAAAAGCGGGCAGGAGGAAGGATTGGGGGGAGCAAACCGACGCGTCGTCGCGGATGGATTGATCAAAACCATATCAACAGATACAACACCCTCATGATGCTTCACCCATTGCCTGCCATTGATCAGGATATTTCCAGAATCATCAAATGCCCATCGCATATGGTTTCGGAAAGAGATATTCACTGCAGCAATGCTTATGCTCCGATATCAAATATTCAATCTTGGAACTCAAGCATGATTTTCAAAACCACCAGAACTATCTTGAGATGCGATGCAACCTCAGAGAAGCATTTAAAATTATCCACTCAATGTACTTCATTTGTACCTCATCCTCAAAAACCACTTTTTGTCTCTTTCAAACAACCTGTGAGATTTTTATTTACTTGAAACAATCCCTTGATTGGCCAGTGTCACTTGAGTTTATGGCTCCCCTGCAAAGCAGCCAGTCATTCAATTAATAAGGAGTAATAAATTCCCCCAATCAAAATCCTTTCGAATTATTCCATTTAGGCATTTCATTTATATTCATTTACTTCTCGCGCGCATGGCTATTTTGATGAATTAAAACGGTTGTGGGGTATTAGCATGGAGATGCATGCAGATGCTTAAATATGAACCATTCTCAACTTGTGTACCTAGAATGAGGGACAAGATTTTCATTTTCTTCCTTTAGTACTTTTACATCTTATCTCTACTTTGTTTAACATCATGATGAATAACTTCGCCTTGTTAGCCCTGGTTGGCTGCACTCTTGCTTCTCCTACCGAA
Organism: Sclerotinia sclerotiorum 1980 UF-70; assembly: GCF_000146945.2. NCBI lineage: Eukaryota > Fungi > Ascomycota > Leotiomycetes > Helotiales > Sclerotiniaceae > Sclerotinia > Sclerotinia sclerotiorum. Next base: position 1,591,580 of record NW_001820833.1, on the reverse strand, counting down.
TCTATCAAGTCCCGTGCTACTACTGATACCAAATATCTCTTCTCATTGTATTTATACCTCTTTTTCAGATGATAATTCAAATACTAATAACTACAGCGGCGATTCATATTCTCAAACCGGTTTTGAAATCACCGGCACTAAGCCATCAGCTGCCAATCCCATTGGTAACCCAGCATTTCCAGGTTGGACTACCGACAACGGCATCAATTGGATTGGACATCTTGTAGAAACCTACAACTCCTCCCTTATTCTCTCATACAATTTAGCTTATGGAGGCGCTGTTGTGGATGCTAGTATCGTAACACCATATGAGCCCACAGTCTTGACATTTGTCAACCAAACTGCCGAATTCATCGACAACCTCTCGCCAGCACCTACCGATGTCACTTGGACTGCAGATAACTCCCTTTTCGCCCTATGGTTCGGTGTTAATGATATTGGTAATTCATATTGGTTATCCAATGAAACGGATGTCATCAGTGCTATTTTCGATAGTTACTTTGCTCACGCAAAAATTTTGTACGATGCAGGAGCAAGAAACTTTTTGTTCTTAAATTGCCCTCGTAAGTCATACTTCCAGGTGTGCCTACATAAAAATGCTGGCGAAAAAGGAACTCCAAGCGCTTTGATACTAACAACCTCATCAAGCCATCGACAGATCCCCCATGATGCTCGCATATGGTAATTCCGTCACCTCCTTAGAAGCCAACGTCATAAGCGCCTACAACACTGAGCTCAAAGCACGAGTAGCTGCGTTTGAAAGTGCTAATACCGGCCTTACCACATACGTATTTGACACTCAAGCTCCATTCAACACTGCTCTGGATGCTCCAACAGCATATGGAGCTACAAATGCAACTTGTTTTGACGCTGACGGAACTACTTGTCTTTGGTTCAACAATCTCCATCCTGGTCAAGCGATTCAAAAATTGGTTGCAGAGGGTATTGCGAAACAATTGTCGGGCAATTTTTTCCAGGCTAGTTCTTCAAATTGAAAGGTCGCTAGTTCTGTGTTGATGACTTCCACTACATCTGGTTTTCGCAAGCTCTTCTTCGGTCGCAGCTGTTTAATCGAGTCTCCGACAACTTTTACACTGAATTATCGATTATAGCTTCTTTGGCGCATCCATTGTTTCCGTCACAATCGCCTCGAGTACTGCTATCTCATCATTAGCTTCCTCTATCCTTACTAGCACTACTAGCTTGACTACAGCATCTTCGGGCAGGGATGATGAAGATGAAGAATGAACACAGACGCTTAGCCCGGATGATAAATCGTCAATGAAAATAGTTACATCCGACTCAGCTAAGACGTATCGTTAAAAGAGTCAGGCATAAGGCGGAGAAGTTGGAATCTCTTATTTATAATTTTGAAAATTCTCAAATATATTTTGTAAACACTTTGTACCAATAAATTTATTTTTCTTCTCAAACTTGGATCCCTCATTGGTTTTCAAAAAATCACCATGTTTACGCAACGAATTTTGTCTCATTAATGATGGATTAGAGCTTCCAACTGGCATAAAAAGAAGATAGCGAGCTGGTGAGAAGACATAAGGTATAAGTCTGGTAGAAACCCTTGCTCATAATGCAACCTAGGTAGAGAGAACAATCAACATCACGCCACTCATGGAATTCCCATAAAAAACAAATCCCAGCCTCCCATCTCCGGTAAATGCCCCAAATAACGCCAAGCCATCAAGCACCACCCAAATTCTTAAAACACGCATCCCATCCTGTCTTCCTACCCCATCACCCCCTACCCCTTATCACCGCTTCCCACCCCTCCCCGCCTCATCTCCCACTTCCTCCCCCACATCCACCGATTACACCTCTGTCTCTCCCTCTCCCTCCTCTCTTCCTCCTCCCTCCACTCTTCTTCTTCTTCCCTCTTTTCCCTCTCTTCCCTTCTTTCTTTCCTCATTAAAATTATTTTCCTCTCTCTTTTCCTGCGTTTTTCTTCCTCGAGATAGATTTGCGATTCTTGGTGTTTTTTGCTGGGGATGCAGAGGCGGGTACTTTTGCATGGGTGGGGCTTTTGTGGAGGAGGAGGAGGTTGGGATTTGGGTAGAGGTGGAGGTGGTGGAGAAGGAGGTAGAGGTAGAGGTGGAGATGGAGATGCTGTTATTGCGCTTGGTGAAGATGGTATATATTCTTGAGGTTGTAAAGTGCTATCAGGCGCGCCATGCGTAGATGAGCTCCCAGCATCAGCATCAGCATCAGCATCAGCAGTACTAGCACCGCTAACAACATCATCATCAGAAACAACACCATCAGAAATAGAAGTAGAAGTAGAAGTTCTTCTACTCTCCCTAGCAGGAAATTGTAAAGGAGGCGAAGATACTGATCCCAATGAATTCGAATCCTGATCACGAATCACAGTGAAAATATATTCATACGGTAGTTATAAATAAATTAAGATTAATACTAATAATATTAATTAACCAATTGAAATGTTCATGGAATAATCAAGGAATCTCTGATGAGTGTTTGAAGATATAAATAATAAAAAATTACAGTAAAGGAGAAAATTTATAAAGTAGAAGTTTACTTTACTTTCAGTGAGTGTATCTTTCGAATCATCTTTTTTCTTTCTTTTATTTCGAGTCATTGATCCATTCATCCATTCATTATGAACCAAAAATACCCAACTATGAGTCCTTGGTAGGTTATTTATAACTCTATCCATCATCCATCATCCGGCATCTATCATCTACCATCCTAGAGTCACAATCACAATAATAAAAACAAGAAGCGAGTGAGTGCTATTATTAACAACAAAATCTAAAGTAAAAAGTGAATAGTCAATCAATAAATACCTCTTCAAAATCCCAGTCTCATTTCTAAAAGTCCATAAGAAGGAAGGATATGATCACAACCACCACTCTCTCTCATCATGAAAAAACTTGATGTTGAGATTTTTGTTTTTTTCTATCATATACTACACTATACTATTCTATCCTAAAGTGTCTACTAAAGTAATCTCATCTACTAAATCATCAAATATTAGAGAGGAAATCATATAACTCGATTCTGCCCCTTTTGTTCTTAGGAGAAATTTTCTATTTCATTTCATTCATTCATTTACTGTGAACTTTAAAATCTTATCATTACCAGAACTTTCTTATAATTAATTGTAACTTGACTTACAAATTCACATTCACACTTGATCAAAAGTTTTCATAAGTACAGCACAAGATTCTTTTTAGTTAAATAAAAAAATGAAAAATTTATATTCTCAATTTCCTCATTTCGATTTATTTATTTATTTATTTAAATCTCACTCTTTTCTTTCATCTATAGATTACGGTGAGTATGTATGTAAGGAAGTAAGTAAGTAAATAAGTATATTTAGGAATGAAAGACTCGACGACCTACCATGCCAATCCTAGAATCTGCAAAGAGAAGCAGAACAGAACAGAGTAGAGCAAAATATCGCAGCGCAGCGAAAGAAAGCAGTGTAGCGCAAAGTATAAGAAAGTAGCGCAGTATAGCAAAGACTTCCACTACATAACCACACAACACCCCACCTCCTTCGCACGCCCATGCCTCCTCCTCTCCATCCCACTCCTCCCACTCCCTCCCCTCCTCTCCCTCCCCATCTCCCTCACCCTCCCCTCCCTATCCACACCCCTCATCCTCCTCCTCACCCCATCCTGCAACCTCATATCCGCAGCCGACGAACCTCTTTTCGCCAAACACCTATCGCACATCCGCGGCATGTCCAGTACTTGAGATTCCTGATCTAGACAATTGAGGGGTGAGGAGGTGGGACTGCAGGGTTCGATTGGGTGGTAGTCTGCGTGTCCGCAGGTGTAGATGTATTTGATTGTGAGACACATTTTCTAGGGGAGTTTTGGGAGTTAGTTGTTGTGGTGGGTGTGGTTTTTAGTGTGAATGATTGTGACTGTGACTGTGACTGTGGTTTGGGTGAGTTTTGTGTAGGTATGGGGTAATAGATCAATCGTGAAGAATGGAAGAAAAAGGAAAGGAAACAGAGGGAATATTTATACTCGCTCCAAAAAAAAACATACATATAATTTCTATGCTTGTTTCCATGTTGTTTAACTGATTCTCTGAGACTGTGAAGATCATATCGTTACCGTGTCTATACTACGCAGAGTAACTACGAAAACCTAAAATCTAAACAACCACGAAACAACAGCGACTAAACAGTTATTGAATCTTCCACCATGTATATTCGAGTTTTGCGGAGATGGTTGGAGTGAGTTGAATTACGTGATTCTCGAGATGACATTGCTTTGAGCCTGAAACTTTGGAACTGGATGGATGGTTCCACGTGTCCCTATTCCAAATCATCTTGGAGACAAGAAGATAAGAGAAATAAAAACAGATATATAAACATTTCTAGAAAATAGATTTCGATACTGCAAATACATATGCAGACTTCTGGTGCCTTCTACTCGATATGCCCGTCCCGTATATGCGTGATATCCTACAACTTACAGCACTAGCTGACACACTAATTTGACATTGAATCTTTACCTACCCTCCAAGGATCACACATGACAGAAAAATATCACAACAATCAGGGGATAAGATTTAATATGACATGGCATTCGTGATTGTGTATATATACCATCATGAGATCCAAAACCCCATTTCTCTTTTCCAGCTCTTTCCAATTCCTGGCAATCCACCAAGCTACATCCCTCCATCCTCTTCACCACACGACTAAATCTAATTATTATAGATTATATATTACCATCTTCCACCTTAGCTTTCCATTCAGATCTCATCCATGCAACCATTCAAATCAACGATATGTGACCCCAACCTCTAATCTTCATAAATGATATAAGAGATTCATTAACCGTCCGCCAAAATGACCAACCAGATATTCATCCTGAATATCGCGCCAACCATGCACACAAACGATCCCTGACCTTTCAAACACCAGTAAAAATAATTTGAACCCATATATAACAAACCCCCAAACCCCGATATGATGGGAATCTCCGCATACCCAAAAATTCAAATCCATATACCGATTTCCAAATATCCAACTCATTCATACAAAACCAGTCCTCCTTGTACATATATGTCTTTATTCCCATGAGCATCCTCTAATTCCAACCACCGGGAATGTTCACAGCAATCGACTGGAAAGACTCGGTATTTTCTTTAGTAAGAGCAGGTCTCTGTATCGAATGTTCTTCGTCGAGTATTTCGATCTTTTCGTTGAAGCTAGAATCTTCTTTGGGGGATTCGATCTTTTCGTGTTGCTCCTCGACAACCGGCTCATGAGATTCTGGCTCCTCTGTTTCCACATCTTCCATAACGATAGGAGTTTGCTCGAAACTCTTTCTGTTGGGGCTGAAAGGAAGTGGCACCATACTTGCTTCAAATTGTTCGAAGCTCTTCCTATTTGGGCTGAAAGGAAGTGGTGTGATGCTAGCTTGTTCCAAGCTGGTTCTCTTGATATTGCTACTCTCAACACCATGTACATCGACTGCTTCAAAACCTTCTCTTGATGGACTTCTGTCACTGCTTGGGGAAGCAATGGAAAGTTTGCTGTTTCTCAATGAATTTCTCGGGGGTAGTGGTGGTGGTGGGCCTCTCTTTGGAATATTTACAACGCCACCTCTCGCTTTTATCGCTTGTGGCATGATGACTGTAGCTTGTGCGGAACCAGCTTCGAAAACTACTGCTTCCTCTTCTTCAAAATCTTCATCATCCGAGAGGTCATCCATCGAATTGAACGAGTTTTGTCGTCTCTCATCGGTGTTAGGAGGACTGCCGTTAATTGTTGTGCCGTCAAAATCTTGACTGTGGTTTAAGCTTTGATATGGCCCTAGATCGACCTTTGTGTAGTCAACTTCTTCCGGTTCTAGTACAACCGCCTTTTCATCTTCTTCTATGATCTTGTTGTCGTCTTCGCTGTAACTTGGACTCGTACTCGGCGAAATTGTGCGGGGTGGTGATCTGATGGATAACGAATCATCCGTTTGTGTGCCCATTTCAGTAGTCTGTGTTCCTCGATCTGTACTTGCTCTTGTTTTCCATGACATGTAACTTTCTCTATTACTCCTCCCGCCCTGAGTATCAAAACTACGTCTGTTATATCTAGTGTAGATCGGACTCGATGGAGCTGGATTGTATTCAAACTGTGAGCTGACTGGTCGAGCCTTTGTTCCTGCCTCGCGAATCTCAAGTCCGGCATTTTCTAATGCCAATACTCCGAAAGGATCCGGATCATCAGGTTCAGGTATACCAAATATTGGTATCATCGAGGTAGGTGCTTGCAAATCCACATCGCCAGGTGCAGGCTCATCTTTTAGTTGTTCCAACATCGTTGCATCTACATCATCTCTACCTTCTGCAGCCTTGACGGTTTCCATGAGTAATTTCGTTTCGGATGGTGTATGTCGAACTTTTCCAGCCAAGATATCTGCAACTCCAATTCTTTGTCCATAAAATCGCTCATTTTCGTCGGTTCTTTCAATAATGACTGTTCCATCCACTTGCACACCTGCGTAAAAGCCACGGGACTTCAAGTAAGTGAATACAGGCTTATTAGCTTGTTTCCAGTTTCCATCGTTCTCTAATACTCCTCCTATTCCAAGAGGACCCGCCACGGCACTAATTTCTCCTCCCAAAGTCGCTCTTATTTTCGTGAAAGATTCGAGAGTTTTGCGATTATTGATAACGACGACACAATCATAGATGTCAACACCGACCAAAAATCCGAGACCTGCAGTATGTAATAATATTCCAGAAGGGGGTGACCATGTACCATCCTCTTTCCTTGCGATCAAAATTCCAGACCCTCCGGCTCCCGATATCCATAAGCCAGTTCGCATAGTTGTGAATATAGCCAACCCTACCGCATTTTCAATAACCTTTTGCGGTATCTTCTTCACAACCCTCTGCTTGGACTTCGCATTCGGACCATCTTGGGTAGATGGTCGATCTTCTTCGGTATAGAATCCATCCTCTGGGGGCATAGTCATGTCAGCGAGCGACTTCCAAAGGATAGAATTGAAGAAGGCCGAAAGAACTCACTGCAGAATGTTTTTAGAATACGAGCAGCTTTATCGCATTCCTTGTCTAAAGATGTCTATTCCTCGCCATAAGCATCTAAAAGCAAGGAGTTGAAGAACGCGGGAGGGCTTACCGGCCAAAAAGCTTCCGAGCCAATTTTGTTTGTCAATCGATTGACGGGAGCACCTAATTTATCTGCCCATGCCCAAGTCTTGTCGAAACCTTTCTTACTAGTGGTTTTAGTCCTATCCCACGATGGGAGCCATGAAACTGCTCTTTGCATTTTGCCTTTTGTCTGGTTGATTCCGCAATTATGCTGTGCGAAGGTTCTTTTTTAGGCTATTCGGAGTGGGATGATGAACGTGGTTATTGATGACGACAGTCTATGCGGAGGTGATATGTAAAGTAATTTCTGTACTCATGTATGCTAGCGATAAACAAAGAGGTAAATAAATAAACCAATTTTTCAAATTATTTTCAAATTGATTATAAATTAATTCGTCGCATTCTCAAGAAAATTATTACGCTCCAAAGTTAAAGTCAAAGGAGAAGAAAGCTCTCATCGTCGTCCCCAAAACAAAACAAGAAGATTCCAGGAGGAACTGAGGGGTTTTGAATCTTTGACTTTGCCCTCCTCATGCAGAAAAATCAAATGTTATTAGGCCAGGATCAATGGACGGGGTAGGATAGGTAGGATGGGTCGGATGGCTCGTAATCGGTCGTTGTTCACAGTAGAGTGAGTAACTAGAACGGTATATACGGAATGGAGATAAAGCTTGATAGGTACAATTGCTTCTGGCGTGCAAGACTTGATGCGGGCTGAGTAACGTCCTACTAGAAATTTACTTTTCGATGCTTCTTTCTGGGATTGTCACCAATCAATTCCACGGATTTTGATGATTTGCGGAAGGGGCGGGCGGAATCCAAGACCAAGTAAAGAGAAGATGTCCGAGCGGTAGGAGTGCAGTACCGGATTTTTAGAAGTTTGTAAGGTTTTGATGATGCTCAAGAAAGACGTAACAGGTAACTGATGTCATCTATTTAGATGTGGTTTGTTATTTTCGGAGAATCAAGAAGTCAAGGAGTTCAGGTGAAAGGAAAAGGAAAAGAAGAGAAGATACGATTATCAAGAGATGGAGAAGGGTGTTGAAAATATGAAGAGGAGATTAATGTAAAGAAGAGTCTAGGAAAAGACTGACTGATGAAAACCTACTTAGCTAAGTTTACGAGGTAGCTCAACACTATTTTCTCTATTAGCTTTTTTGCCCCCAATTTCCATAGCGTATGTAAATCTATCAATATTTATGGAACATTCCAATTTTATTTTCATTTAATTTTCGTTACAGAAAGAAAACAAATTTATAAAAATAACCTTGGAAGCATCAAGGTATCTTCCGTACCGAGGAGTCATAGTTCGTTCTAGAAAATTCATGGGACAAGGGCTTTCCTTGGTATAAAGGAGGTGACTTCATCACAAGGTTTATAAGAACTCAAGACCCCATAAATTTCAGGATGCATCTCCCAATCTTGGGCCTTACGATTGATTACCACGAGGGAAGTGGGACAGAGGAGCAGCCAATAGCCAACGCCTGTGAAAGGTGGTGCCATGGGAAATACAAGAGCCATAAGGTTGAATCAAGGAGCCGAAATGAGACTGACTGACTCCCTTTGGCGAGAATACTCCGCGGGTGGAACATTTCACTGATGTACTGCTGCTTTCAAGTGGATTTGCATTTCTGGAAAACTGCACGTTAAAAGGGAGAACCACACCACAGTCACAGTGAGTCTTTTGATTATGGGATGCATCCATGGGGGCCATGCACTTGGTGACGGGTTGGGGTCTAAAGCGTTCAAGAATGTAGAAACTCCTGCATTTTGTGATTCCAACTGTAACGCCAGACAGCCTCGCCTTAATATTATACACCTGATTAATACGGCTCATCCCATCGTTACATCCTGAAACTAAATAGTTTATGAGGCGAGAGTAATCAAGCCGAACCCCGCATTCATAAGCCATAAGCCATTTTGGTGATATTCGTAATCATGGCTCGTTAGGTCGTCAAACTTTGAAAGTCAGTGGAAAGATTTATCCTTAGAGAAGCTTTCCAGTCAATCCCTCTCCACCGGATTTCAATCCACCGACCAATCCCTCTCCCTTAGAATCAGCTCCTCCCAGAATTCCATTTGCGAGTCCCTCTCCATCTTTCTTCAGTCCGCCAATAGGTCCTTTACCCTCTTTAACATTTTGTGCCTGTTGGTTACCTTTCAAGTCACCTATAGAGATATATTGTTAGCGTTGGTCATTCGATAGTGCCAATGAATGTGCAAACGCAATGGCAAAACCTATTGCAACTTTCTGGCAGATAGAGGACACATTGGTAACTTACTTGCGACAAAGTCGGTGCCTTCTTGAAGACCTTCAAGGCCCATCTTCTTTGCTTCTGCCTTGGCCTTAACTTTGAATGCGAAAACGCCCATTTTCTCAATATATTCGTCGAGAAGTCCCATAGCATATGCGCCGCCAATGAGGACAGCGATCGTGGTGAAGGTCGCAAGGACGACAAGAACCGTGTTGGCCATATTGAATGTGTGAAATGAGCTGACGTATTTATGGGTGAGAGTTGTTGTTCAGGAAGAGCAATTTGATTGAATTATTCAATTACAGTGTACAAAAGAACTGTGTCATTGAATGGAGAGAATATAAGACGAAGAACACATCTCGAGATCTCTTATGTGTTCAAGAACCTACGCCTCTGACCTACCTGTCCTATTATCTTTTGTTCTTGCATATGACGTTTACATGCCAAATCTTGGAAGTGAATATATTACGCAGAATCAAGTTTATGACCGTATTCTACTTGAAGAAAGGATGCTCGTCGGGGATAGTGATCCATAATTCCAGTAAATTGAACTCATTATTTGTAGTGGTTCCATCATCATAAGGTCGGTAGACGTAACAAAAAAGAATTGATGCTGTTGATGATTCCATTGATGGAGGGATGGGATTTACAGAGTAATTAAAGCTCGCTTGAGCATTGTGAGGCCTAAGCTTCAAGTGGTTAGCTCGGACATTGTCGCGGGAGCTAGTCACGTGTAATCACTAGCGTCGTTGCAAAGTGTGGTGGTGCTGCCGGCAACGAGGTGAACTTTCCCATACGTTCCCATTGAAGGACATGATCAACACTCCGGTATGAACGGGATTCCGATATATCAGAGTTTAACAAGGCATCAATGATATTTTTATAATCAGCCTTAAGCTTTTAGCTTCAAATTTTGCCCGATTCTTTCAAAATTTTATAAGTTTACCATCTGATGCATTTGTGACGAGAATATGAGCACTTTGTTTACAACATTGTACCGGATGTAACTGTTTGGAGGACTATGTAAGCCGATCATCTTAATTGGACCTCGAGAGGCTAGTGCTTAAGGTTGAATCACATAGCTATAGTTAGTCTATATACCCTTCGGGATCATCGATCGAACTTTGATCGCTAGTTATAGATCCTAGGGAGTGGTTGAACCCGTTTTATCAGCTCTTTGGTGCATCCGTGTTACGGCGGAATTCCGTACTTTTGGTCGGAATCCCGGGAGTCATCGGAATTCCGTACTCACATACAAGACTGTGACTCTACAGAGAAGTGACTAGAATAAGTGGGATTCTGGTATAGAAGTAGCTGGCATGGTGAGGTTCTATTGTAACGTGTCGATGTGTGGTTACGTAGAAAAACCAGGGATCACATTCAAAAAAATCGTTTCATACATCCGTACAACCCAATGGTAAACCGTCGAAAATGGCAAAATATCCGTTTAAGTCCGATCAGCATTGTGTACCCATCTTATCCATTAAATAGTCCTCATGGCACTTTTTCTAATTACATACCTTGAATCTGATACATCCTTTTTTTCACGAACAGCGAAGTCCAAATACAGATTGTATAACAGTGAATCACAAAAATAAGTGGATGAGTCTTCTCAGTTGATAATATCATCTACACCCCATCCTTCCAGAGATGGGTTCCAAGACTATAATTTTGGGAGCTCTAACTGTCGTTCTCGGTGTTTCTTATCAAACAATCCTGAAAGACTGGCTTTATCTCAACTTCGGAATAGGGCGAATTCATACGCATCTCGAAGACTATCCTTACACGTGTCGACGACTTGAGCATCCTCTTTTATCCGCTTGCGAAGATCTCTTTCTTGATTATGAGGGTCGCGCAGTATATGCTGCCTGTTCAACAGTCGAAAGCCGAAGGGGCTGGATTCCTGGGTGAGTCAATATGTGTTTTTTGCATGTTACGTGAATCCTCACAAAACGTTTAGGGGAAATCATTTCAATGTATCCCAGAGAACCCTGGAAGATCACGTGTCGGTACTCAAGATTGATGAGCCGGGAGCGGATGGACTTTATGGTCTTCATCAGCTAGAGATTACCGGAGGATACAAGGGTGTAGATAATCATAACTCTATTGATGTTCACGGGTTCGACGTCGAAATCTTGCCCGATTCCCGGCGCAGATTTTGGATGATCAATCACAGACCCCCTGTGGATGAGTCGGGAAATTTCCTTGATGCAACAAAGCTAGGAGCAAACTCAACTGTGGAAGTTTTTGACTTGGTTCCCGGATCTAAAAACCTCGAGTTTGTTAAGACTTTTGCCAATCCAATTATCAATACACCAAACAACATTGCTGCAACTCGAGATGGTGGATTCGTATTCACGAACGATCATTCAGCTAAAACGGGACTTGTAAGTAGACTTTGAAGACCAACATTCTCATTATAATTTTGCTCATCTGTGCATAGATTCGCTCATTGACTGAAATTATTGGGGGAGGGAATACTGCCATGTGTGAGTCTGACAATCAATGTCATTCTGGCCCCTCCAATCGATTCCCCAATGGTATAGTTCAAGGAAAAGATGGGCTCTACTACGTAGCCTCAAGTATTACAGGCAAGATTTCTGTCTACTTCCTCGAAGCCAATCATACATTTACCCGCATTGACGAAATCGATCTCCGCATCCATATTGACAATTTATCTGTGGATGCCAATGGCGACATTTTAGCGGTCGGATTCCCAGACGTTCGAAAAGTGCGCAAGTCGCTGGAAGATCCTACTGTCTACGCTCCTACTACGGCTTTTAGGATACGTAAGCTTGATACTGAGGATGGAGGGTGGAAATATGTGGTTACGAAGATATTAGAGGATATCGATGCTAAGGTTTTGTCGGCTGCTACTTCAGTGGTACATGATCCTAAAACGGGACAGTTATTCTTTGCTTGTCTTACAGCACCTTTTGTTGTCGTGTGCGAGGAAGCTTAGGTCATCTACCCGCGGGTATGGCAATACACAGTTATGCAATCTACCTGTTGGGATTTCAAGAAACCAACTTCCCAGGGGGAGCCGTAGCATTAGCGAGCTCTACTAGCTTCTCCTCTAACAAAAATAGCCCCCTCTTCTCATAGTGTAGCAACAACAGAATGAATAATGCACAATATGATAATAGTAATCTTACTACGAGAATAGGATCACCGACGTAATACCAACACTGTCAAACAGTAACGGTATTAATGGTTCGATTAATGCTTGTACATTTTGATGATTCTCATTAGTCTCTCTCGACCCCGCACATTCTGGGCCCTAGAATCGCGCACGGAGTCTTGCAAAATAACCCTCCTCAGCTGACAAATAATCTATATATACGAAATCCAAACAGACACTCCATGTCAACAACCCCTCCTTCCCACATACCACCAACTTTCAAGCGAATTCCCTCAAAGAAAATACGCAAAATGGTTCGCCAACTCCCGGTTCCAAGGGATCAGCCTAAGCGTTGCATTTTGATTTGATATTTGGATTTAATCGTAGTAGTACTCGCTATTTTCTGAGCTTTTTCTGCGAATATAAATGGGTTTATAGTGGGCTTTGTGTGATGGTGAAGTTGGAGATGAAATGTGCTTTGTCTAGGAATTACTATTAGGAATGGTTCTGGATGAAGAAGGATTGTTTTGGGTGGGGATACGTACAAACTTGGTGGCAGCAAGAAAGATGTGTATATGATTTGAAGCGTTTTTCGAGCAACGGATTCTCATTCACGTTATTTAGTATCTGGCGCTATTCCTATAGATTAAAATCAGCTGCGTTCAATCTCAACACCAAAAAGCTGGATTCTCCACATCCCGGTATAAATTCTCATTAATAGTGAACTCACGTATCGAGATATCATCATCAGCTAAATAGCCGTTATTTGCATTCTAATCTTTCAAAACCATCTTCCTAGTAGTTTCCTCATGCACCTCTATCTCTCCATTATCGACATTTCTCCACAATAATATCGACGACGAGAAATATAACTTTCCAGTAACAGTCGGAAAGGAATAAGCGGACGGGATGAGAACGGGATGAGTGGATAGACATGAGTGTAGATAGATAGTATGAATACCTAGTCTGTGAAGATTTGATGAGGAAATACGGGATAATATAGGAGTACTTTGTTATTGTGATCGGGTAATTAGAGGAAATATTGAGGCCTTGGACTGGTCACGAATAGAAGGCGTTAATTACGCAACCGCTAGGTTTGGTATGTGGGTATGATGTTGATTTAATGCGCCGTGGGATCGGAATTCAAAACTTAAAATGTGGAATAGAGAAGAGGGAAGAGGCGTTGGTAAAGGAATTCTCGCTCACGAGACTTGTATAGAGTGATGATTTATGGACTTTTTTTTTGCATAATTTTTCAATCTCCCGGTCTGAATCAGGATGCAATTTCGCGCGCAATAAATTCTTCCCCTGATCTCTATTTCCAAATTGTGAAGGATTCACGCTTGGAAGAAAAATGTGAAGGAAGGTATCCGATGGAAAGTTTGATTGTGGAGAAAAGACTCTCCGCAGCTAACAAAAATGGAATTGGAGTAGCGCTTCTGGAAGTAAAAACAGATTAAAGTGATGCAAAGGATCGATTTCTGATAAGTAAGGAATTTTCTCATTGCAAAATTGCTGCCAGTAGTGAAGGTGAAAAAATGGGCCGGTTGACTGCTCGCTGTCATTCTGACCACTTTCTCACGATGACCCATTAAACCTAGACTTCCACCGCGAATGAAGCAAATTTTGTTCGAGCATATAATTTAGATGAGGAGATTGAGTATATTTACTTCATCAGTGAAATCTGGTACAAGTATTTCGAATATTGTGGCTAGCCGCGAGACAAACTCGCCCGTTGTATATTAGCCGCCGGGATAGCGTTTGCAGGAATCTAGCAAGGACAAGGAATGTTTGAAGAGTGGGCGCTGACATATATGAGTTGAGAGTGTATCTCAGATACTTCTGAGATACATTATATGATATCCATGCTAGACCTTCACATGTTGAAAGTGAGGAGCCTGTGTCCGGGCCAGCCATTCTTATGTCTTCGGCTTTGCAGCTACTTGGAAGAAGTCTCTCTCGCCCTTGTTTAAGTCTTCCAGCATCGGTTAATATTGAGGTCTTGAATTAATGGCAGGTCCCAACCAGTAAAGCTGACTTTCTAAGCATTGATTGTCCACTTCTTTCTCATGGCATCCTTCCTTCATATCACTTGGATGAACACATAATATTTACCCGGGGACATTATGGTACCCGTGGATATTTCCGGGTGACAATCGTATAACCCCTTTATAGGGCAGGTAGCCAGGTCAAAGCCACCGGGAAGGGTCCAGGCGTGAATCTCGGGATAACATCTGTTATAATATAACTAGTTAACTAAAAAGCATAGGATAGGCAAGACGTCTGAGACAGAAGCATAGTAGAGATGTAATTTTGGCGAAGTATTGAAGCATGAAATTCAATATTAGTGAAAAAAGATACCTTGCAAGTGGAATTATTTAGCTAAAATACCAGAAATAAAAGCCTGGAGTACCTCGAATATAATATAGCGTGCATCTTTAATCAACTGACTTGAAACTTTTCAAGTAAGATCTTATAAAATCTGTTACTATTGCCCTAGAATTGCATTATGTCACTTCTATCTAAATCACTTCTACAGTTTTTGTAAAGGTATCATGGGTGCATAGCAGATAAATTATGGCTATTTCAATAGCCTCCCTTTCTGAGTACACCTAATGCAACCAATACCTTTACCCTTTCTCTATATTATTCATATCATTTTACGAATAGTTTTATGAATAAATGCAGTTTTGTAATCAAAAATCACAATGACCTAACTCCCAAAACCAAAAATTAGTAGGCTGTGTTCCGGATGATGTAAGACATCAATTCGTTTCGATCTAAACCGTAAATACTATTTCAATATTGAATAAGAACTGAATTTGTATTGTATTGCTTTTGGCAAATCAAAAGATATGTATTAACAAGCTTTAATGAATAGTGAATATGTTTTCCTATAGTACAGCAGATAATCATAGTGAAATGTCAGGTTTTCTCTAATTTGAATTCAGACAATGGAAAATGATATTCAATTATTTGTTGTACTATTGTCTGGATATAATCTCTGCTTCGGGTATAGTCCTCTAGTTATCACCGTATCATCCTTCCGTGGTACGCTTGTCAAGATGTAGAAACTACGCTGTAGGAAAATAAATCAAACATATCTTCTTAATTTATCTTTTGATATGAAACTTTCTACAAAGTCTTAACTATAACTATAGCTATCTAGCAACTTGTCTAGGATAGATAAACTCTTTGACACAAAGACAGGATTTCCACTACTTTCGCACATAACCTTGTAACGGATATACAATACATCAACCAAACTCATCAATAATATTCTTCACCGAAGAATCTATTTCCACAGCTGATCAATAACACTTATCCAAATATTAAGCTACTAGCTTCCCCACCGGTGCCGCCCAAACCATGGAGATACCTAAGATGTTGACTCAGCGTTCAGTCATTGTTCACAGAATCCTCAATCCGCCTAGTAACAATGGAAGAGCCCTTCGACAATTTTACTCCAGAAACTACTCCAGCCCCAGCTCCATACCCACCGAGCCAAAGGCAATGACTCAAACACCTACCGAATCTACTACAGCGACTTCCGAGACTCAAAAATTGCAAGATAATTCTCAAATGACCGCACATAGCTATGTTTACTACGAAACATACAGAACCTCTAATTTTCACCCCGATGTCTACAATGCTCCAGCGCAACCAAAATCCGTCAAGAAACTTCCAAATGCGGATCTCGCGACGAAGAAAATCGTAGCTGAGCACACTTGCCCCATTACAACATATAACCATGCGTACTACAAAGAGTTCAGCATTGCGGGTTTTAATTCCATCCGAACTTCCCCTCCGGCACAACCCGAGCCCGCTAATCAAATGGCTAATAAACCAGCCGAGGGGCTAGGCAAGGGACCTACGAACAAACCTGCGGGTGAACACACAAGCATTGGTCATGAAATTAGCAGAGCAGAAGCCCTTGCTATTGCCACGGCATACATCCCAATCATCCAAATCCAGGAGACAAAGAAAAACCAAGATTGTTCGCTCTTGGATCATGATATAGAGACATGTGCTCAAACAATCGAAGAGCTAGAGTTTGAGACACTTGGGATTACTGGATTTCAGAGAACTCATGATGAAACGGGAGATGATGAGCTCAAGACAGAGGTTGATGGTGGAAAGGTTGATGAGCAGTCTGTTGAGTCTGGGGATGGAGATGCAGGATCTGTCTAGGGATAGAGATGCAGGATTTGTTCATGCTGTTCTGTTCTTAGATTTTCTTTTCATGGAGATTTTTAGTGGGATGTTTTCTGAGGTGGTAGAAGTATGGTTTGCTGGTCATAGGTGGAAGTGGACTGGTTTAGGAGTTGTTTTTATTCAGTCAACTAAAAAAGCTTCGGAGAGTCTCTTCGCTCTCTGATATACTAATATCCTGATTGATACTGGATGGGAGAAAAGCTCACAGGTAGCAGAAAAGGAGTTAATATTTTCAAAATTCCTAATTTTATTTTATTAGCCAAGAGTATAATTAGCAAATTCTTTCCATACGGTCCAAAACATACGGGTGACTATGAAAAAGGTGATTTAGTAACCTAACAACCCCATTTTTACCGTTTGCGGATATTGCGGGAAGCGAATCCGCAAACATCCGCCGAATGAAGTTTAATCTTTTTTTGTCATCATGACTATTAGATGACCTCACCGTGAGCGTCGAGCGATTGCTAGGTTCTTATCAATCGAGTTGCAGGAATTTGGAGCTTCCATAAAGGACATCGAAAGGCTTGCTCTTTCCGTATTTCCAATTCAGCATCAATTCGATATTAAATCACATCACACAAAAATTAAAATCATGAGCACCACAATGAAAGCACTTCGTCTTATCCTCGAATATCCTGGAGGAACACCTAGATTAGTCTTAGAAGATGTCCCAAAACCTATCTTGAGACAAAACCACCTCATCGTTAAAGTCTATGCTTCAGCGATTCATCCAAGCGATATCCTCAATTCTAAAGGTGGCTTCCCATATACCACATTTCCGCGAATTCCAGGTCGAGATTTTTCAGGAATCGTAGTGGAAGGCCCCTCTGATAGAATTGGAGAAGAAGTTTACGGTACTAGTGGTACCACTATTGCCTTCACCGAGGATGGTTTCCCGGCTGAATATTGTCTCGTTCCCGAAAATGCTGTCGCACCAAAGCCGAAAAGCCTCTCTTTCATTCAGGCAGCTTGTGTAGGTGTTCCATTCACGACTGCAAATCTCATGCTTTCGCGCGCGCATGTGAAGAAAGGGGAGATTGTATTGGTCACAGGCGCGAATGGTGCCGTTGGGTCGGCAATTGTGCAGTTGGCTAAGAGTATGGGATGTCGAGTTTTATCTGCGACGAGAAGTGATAATGATGATGTCAATACTGCTACCGACCCAGAACTCAAAGCTGTTGACAGTTTGACGGATGGCAAGGGTATTGATATTGTGGCGGATACTGTAGGTCAACCATCTTTGGTAAAGGCTGCCATCAATAAACTTGCGAGAGGCGGTAGGTTGTCATTTATTGCAGCGCCGAGAGGCGGAGCAGATACAGGGTTGACTATAGATATGTTGAGTTTTTATAGAGGAGAAAAGTCGCTGGTTGGGTGCAACACATTGGTATGTGGTGCGGAGGAGCTCGCGGTTCAATTAAAAGAAATGGCGGAGAAATTCGAAAAGGGGTTATTAAAGGGTGCAGAAGAGGGGTCATGGACGGAAATCAAGTTGGAAAATGGCGTTGAAGCATATGAGAAAGCATCGGAGAGAAAGGCGGGAAAGTTTGTCATAGTAATGAATTGAAATTCAAGTCATGGTTACAGACAGGCCTGCAAGCTCCGAGTAGACAAGCACCATTTAGCGTGTTTTAGCACACCCAATTTCATAATGTGTGTCCAAAACTAACCTTCATATTTTTTGATCAAATCATTTCAATCAAGAAAACTCAAAATTCAATTTATGATAATTTCATTGAATTATATTCAACTTGAATAAAATTTATATCAAATAATAGCATATGAAATAATTTGTATTTTGAATAAATTATTAAATTGATTCTGAGTTATTATAATAAAGATATAATTTTGAAAGATATAAATTTGAGTGTTTTTATTGACCAAGTACAAAAAATCTTTTTTTTTCAGATACATGTTATGAAATCGGGTATATGTACCCCACTCTAGGTGATGTCACTCTGTAATACCACGCACATCGTTGATGAACAATGAACATCAAAGATTTATTAAATGCAAATCACACCATGCATGCAACTATTCAAATTGAAGAGAAATTTGAGAAAAAGACCTTCCATTTATACCTAAAATTTCTGCATACATCACATTTACCAAATACGAAGCATCGCCATATTATTGAGATTGATATGCAAAGGAACGGCAACATGATGTACTGCTACTCAATGCCACATCCTCAACTGCCACTAGAGCTGCCATTTCGATGTTACTCATAATGCTATCTTTATGGATTTCTTTTTTCTTCATTTTTCTGCCATAAAACCGGGGACCAGTCAAGATCCGAAATCTGCAGATGGATAGATGCCGATGACGGTCAAAATACGGACTTATCAGCCCCTCACACAACCCAGCGACGCTCAAGTACCATTCACATCTAGAATGATTAGAATACTAATCCACCAAGAACTACAAGAGAGAAGTAACAATTTACCTCTCCCTAAAGAGGCCGCGTAAATGATGTATTCATTCTTTGACTAAAGCATGAGCAGTCAGAGTTGGCTTTCGGCTTCAAAAATGCCCGGCTCTAATTTCATTCTCAAGGCAAGAAGGACCAAAATCCAACAGAATCCTGAAACTACAGGCCCTAGTCCACTCCACAGCCAATTCAAAAATCCACGTCTAAGTAGCCGCAACACAGACTTTGAGCTGATTATCACAATCACTAATTTCTGCATCCGACAATGCTCCATTATTGATAGCATCCGCACAAGCATTATGTTGAATCGAACAGGCCCTATCAACAGCATCTTCAATATCGGTGAATTTGTCTCCGTTCACGGAATAAGGCCTATCTGGATCGCTGGTTCTTTCAATATTTGGAGGTTGAATACCTCCTATAGCTGCTGCTGTTCCAGTTGGTATGGGACCAGTTGAAGTTGAGGAGACAAAGATCATGGTTGTGTTGGCTGGGATGGCGCTTAGAGTCAGTTGTGCTTTGGGTTTAGGCGCGCTAGAGGCGTTATTATTGGTATTGTTTTGACTAGATAAAAGTGCCGGCGGGGTGGGTGCTAGAACGTTGCTTGGATTGACTACCTCCCTTATTCATGGTAAGCTCATGTATGTCTTATTAAACTAGAGGTTTAGCAGTGCCGACCTACATAGATCGAGAAGTATTGCTAGCACGTGGTCCTAGTGCTCGACGATGTAAATGAGGTGATGCGTAGCCCAAAGCTTCGTCCGAAAATGTAAAAGACGCGAGAAGACAAGTTGAAATTACCGTGAATTTCATGGTGTAGACTTGGCAATAACAATTAGTTAAAGAAAAGTTATTATTCGTAATTTGCTCTAAGCTTAAATGAAAGGAAGCGGGCACGATCCACGTGGAAAGAATGTATTAAGGTGTAAAATGAATGTACTTTTGACTTTGAGAAGGCGACCAAGGTTTCGATTACAGAAAATTACTCATCAAGAGAAGAAAGATGTTCCCCCGCAGTATATATACATATATAAATGTGCAGCATCGGTACTAGAGCTTGACAGAACATATGTAACGCTCTCCGGTCATATCTCTGGAGGTTTGTCTTCAGCTGTCAAGTTTTATTGTACACATCTGTGGCACGATATCCGATTGGGTGCCCTCGCAGGATAAAGCTTGACATTCGCTTCATGTAAGCTTTGTGACGGGGAGGGTTCTCCTTACCTTAGCTTGAATATTCAATTAACCTGATTGAGGGTCGAATCTTGACCTTAAGGTGCACTATTGTTACGACTGAACCTGTGCTTCCCTTATGCAATTAGAGGCTGCACCCAATCGAAACGGAAGAAGATCTATCATCTATCCGCTTTTTCTGAAAGCCAACCTCCAAAACCACGTATGTCAGGGATTCTAATCAGACGTGCCGTTAAAGCTTTGCATGATGACGAAACATGCAAGAGCGGGCAAAGATGCGAGGCCGAGGAGGTCTGAGCACCTTAACCACCAAAGGACCTGAAACTGGAATATGAAGATTCTGAAGCATGAGAATGACACAGCATCTTATAAGATTGAATGAAAATAATATGGCGAATTACGACGTCTAGTTCAATGAAATGGCAAAAGTCTGGATCGCTTCAAATACGATTTGGCCACGGGAATCATCCTTTTGTATAAGACGACATTTATCAATGTTTGACTTCTTAATATAAGGGTCCACTGGCCAACCGAGTAGTCTAACCTAATTAGTCTATATATCAGCAGAATTAAGGAAAAGAAGGAGATAAAGTGAAGGAATGAGATGAAATAGGGGACCGAGAAGGAGAAGCCACAACCTCGTCTCTAATAAATGAAATTTTTTTGGCTGGAAATCGGTGGTGACGGGGGAATTGAGATGAATGGAATAACCCTCTTCAAAGTTGAGGAAAATCCCATCTATGATCGGAGATATGCGTAGTACTCTCAAAAAGAAATAGCTCCCATGGTCACTTGGCCAATCACTTTGCACCAATATTTTCATCGCTGTGTTTACATATGGTTATTTGATCATACCACAGATATTGGTCCCGTTACATTCAAATTACGAGAGACACTTACGTCTCCGCAAAGATCTTCATTCCAGATCATATATATCAGGACGGCATTCTCGAGGCTGGAAACTTGTCGGCCATGAAAAATTTGTGGATGTCAACCACGAGACTAGATTATTCCACAAAAATTTGTAATCACTGCTTGCCATTCCATAGCTGCCATTCACTGTTTATGCTAGTGCATGAAAAAAGAGTGACACCGTCGCCTTTACGCGCTGTTTTAGGTTAATTAGGGATGTGCATTCTGTAATTGCTTAAAGCATAATAATATAGCTTGCTTTATGTTATTAATAACCCCATTCTTTTTATTATATAAACATATTTTAAAAAGGGTTTTTGGGAGGTGATGAGTTAAATAAAATATATGATTGAATAAACCAAGAAGAAAGCTTTTTATTTAATCTAATTTATTTATTTTCAAATTCAACCAAAATTATAATAAATAAATGATTGGATAGGAGATTTAATAAAGAAGGATATAGAAATAGTTTTGGAGAGATCTGAATATATTGATTGGCTTTAAGATATAACTAAACTTCTTCAGAAAATAAAGCAGATAATAATGATGCTATACCCTTATTTTGCTTTATTATAATCTAGCTCTGCTTTACATAAAGCCCCATCACTAGCTGTTTGGCAAAGGAAGTTCCTGATTTCTTTTTGTTGCGTGGATTTCTAAATACATGTTTCCTTAAACCATCATGCATCGCCTCGATATATATGTAATACGGTATGGTAAAGTTTGATTACCACAGGAATCGAGGATAGAAGTACGCTGTTTAATGCTGCCGTCTGATTATTTTTGTACGGTCTAAGTATCTTTCTATGGTTCAATTGCTTCTCTACGGTTTAACCATCTCTCTATAATTTGACTGTTTCTTTACGTTCTAACTATCTCCCTACTATTTGTTGATTTAGCGTACCTCCTTCGGTTCAACCACCTCTCTACAGCCACTATGTCTCGAGTGTATATAACACTTGATCATAACCCAAATCTCAACCTTATCCTCTTTACAACAAACAAGAAGTTCTGTCGATAGCATCTGAGAGAATAATCCAAGAATAAGCAGTACCGCACTGAAGCACTACCAACTGAAGAATTTTAAACAATTTGTCGTCACTGTGGTTTACCCCGCTACTCTAGCAAATCAATAATCTCCCAGCCATCACAGTCTGACTTTGGGCTTTGAAAGACAATCTTTCGCCATGTCTTGTCAACGTCACCCTCGCAGAAGAATTGCCAATGGTGCAAGCCCTTATGCAATGCCAAAACAATCCCCACATTTTTCAAAGTATATCTTGATATTTCCACCTTTTATTGTTTTCAGATTTACATGAATCGTAGCTAATATAGTTCCAGATTTCTCGGGGATGAGATTATCACTTTTCGAGTAGGCGACGAACTGCTACCTATTAAGGTCCACAAAAACGTTATTTGCGAAAAGCTGGAGGTTTTCGATGCCATGCTGCGCGGAAACTTTAGTGAGGCAAGCTTCAAAGTTATAGACTTGCCGGAAGATGATTTCCACGCCTTTGAGTTGTTGGTAGAGTGGTGTTACACGAATCGAATATCCATGCCAGGTTCAACAACTTCATATGATGCTGTAGGAAGAAGAGTGGAATTGTACTGTTTGGCTCACAAGTACTGTGCTTCGGTTCTGCAAGACTTTGTGACGAACTACATAATTACATGGCTCAGAATGAATGAGCACCGTACCAAGATTTTCAACCCAGCATGGATTTCACGCATTGGAGAAACATTCGCAGCAACCTATGATGAATTAGCGGGGATAGATGGACTCCCGGGCCCCCTTCGTTTTCTCATCGGGTTTGTGAACAAGATGATCGTACTCGCGTCAAAATCAGGCGCCTCAAAATTGGCAGTGATGCGTCTTGCTAACTTCTGGTCACAAGAACTGGAACATTGGGGTTGTGTGTACTCCGAAGTTCCTAACACAAGGCGATTATCAGGGCAATCTGACGCAAAAATCGCCGAGGAACTGAACCCATCATCAACAGCCTGCTGCGAATATCACACGCATTCCCGAAAAAATATGCTTGAGTGTCCATTATTCAAGGATTTGAAGGGGTCGGCAAAATATTCTCCAGACGCTTTCGTGGTCGTGACGCATCTCAAGCGCCTAGGCAAAATGGCTAAAGAGATTGAGAAATATGGTTTCCATGGTAGTTCATTGCCACATAATGGTCCTATTAGCGCTAATCACCTAATTCTTCACACCAAATTCGATACGAATGGTAACTTATTCACAAAGGCGCAAGAAGTGGCCGGATTCAAGGAATTGACCGATATGGGAATAATATCGGAACCAGTAGGAATACGCCGCAACTTCATGTTTCTTAATGGTCATAGTGTTGAAAAGCTATGAAGTCTGGTAAATATATATGGTTTTGTGTGAGCTTGTCCTCGTGGCCGCCAGAAGCGAAGAATATTAGGCAATACAAGATTAGATAGATTTGGGCTCAGCGCATGGAAACTTGCTGGAACAAATAGCTAATTTCACGGAGCATGGGAGAGGATTTCATATACATTTGATGGAAACGAATAATCTATTTCTTTCATAGGGGAAGGCTTGTAACTAGACAGTGTTATTTCAAAGCCGAGTATGGAGTTAGCGTGGTAAATAGAAATTACATGAATCAATACAACTTTACAACATTTTCTGAAAATACCCCGTAAAAAAGTGAAGTGCAGGAAAGACTCATGATCTAGTTAAATACGAATATCTCGGTGCGGATATTGAATGTGAATTAAGCGATTTACTAAAAATGTATAGAATTAAAGGAGACATAACCGGAGTTCGATTACATCTTTTTTACTATTTAGGAACTCCCGCATTTAAGTTTGTTAGAGAGTCATATAATTTCAAATATGACCGTTGTCTGGTTATCTCTAGTTTTGAACATCTGGATTTCGATTTCAGTTCTGAATTATAAGATTACCATGTAACTCTAGACGAATCTTATCATAGTAGAACCCATTTAAGTTCTTCGCTCTAAGATGTGCGAGAATCCTAAAGCCAGTAGCGTAAAATTCCATTTAGTATATTTAATCCATTGTCTCCAGTCTATTATTCCACAAAGCCACCGCCGAGACACTCAACTCACGAAGCGGGAGTCGCCGCAGCCAATACTAGCGTCCCAAATTCATCCAACTGTGATAACCACTCATCAAGCGAGTGATCCTCAGGCCTAGATTGATAGTTTATTAAATGCCCATATGTGAGCGGATTGCTTCTGATTGTACTTAAATACTCGTTTTCCCACGCTTCGTTTGTAGTCGCTCTCCATAGTTTGCGTGAACAGGGGAGCGCTAAACGCAATAGATTGTTTCCATCGCATTGGTGATCTGGAATTCCGGAAGCGAGGTCGAAGAACAAATCGATGAAGAAGATTATTATTATTGTCCTGGGTCATGATAGGGTAAGGTTAATGGGTTGTTTTTCTAGAATGGTAGATTCATACGGTGATAGGGCTGAGTGACCTGCTTACCGGCGTAGAGACTCGGCTAAAACCCATTTTTTCCACGAAGGTATGCTGTCATTGGAAATGTTATTCGCTAAGTTAATAGCATGCGTCGCAACTTTCTATTGTCTCATCATGAGCTCAACGACACAAAACCATAACAACATATAAAGTGAAACTGAAATCACTTACAATCATTGTATAAATTAAGGGAGCATCAAAACTCGTTGCTTCTTCATTATCTTCTGAAAGGCGAAGAAGAAAATACACGGTCATAGCTTGTAGAGCAGCTACAGCATCTTCTTCATTATATATTGAATACTGTCACTGTTATCATAAAAATCCCGTCAAGTATGGATAAGACAGGTAACAAACCTCGGCGCAGAGCCTATTAATCTCCATCCTAATACATCGCCAGATATGCACAGCATTGTCCTCCGTCTTGTGACTTGTCCAACGGACCAGGCTAGCGCATACACCCAAAGCCCCGGAAAGCGAATTGCGATCGTTGAAATGAGGATGAATGAATGGTGGAGGGATATCGCTGTTGCTAGGAAGCATCATTGACGGATAAGTTGGTAGAGTACATAGTATGTGTTTCCTGTTTAGTGAGAATTGACTCCTGGGTGATTTGCGCGGTGCGAATGCTATTGGGGCTTTTGGAACTGGTTGGTTGTACATTCTATAGTATGGCAAGCCACCTCTGAGGTGAAAGTTGGTGGAAATTGGGCTCGGTTCTGGTTGAAGAAGTTGCGGGGAAGATTGTATATAATAAGGGGCGCTTCCGAGAGAAGGAAATCCTGTATGCTCTGGGAGGAAGTCCGAAAAATTCACATCCCAATTTTCACCTGGTAAATCTAGTGATAATATATCCTGAATGTTGATATCTGAGCTTTGCAATGCGTACGGACTGATGGCAGTTTCATGTACATCCATCAATGCCGACGTAGCAACGTCTGACGAAGATGAGACGAAAGGTATTCCTGCAACCTGATTTGTGCCATTTTCCAAGAGCTTTCCAGCAACTGGCTTTGGTACATTAGTCTCTAAAATTCGAGGTCCCTCATAAACACAGCTGAGGTTCTTCGTTGTGCATCGCGAGCAACGTTGACGTAAATCGCACTGAGTTTTAGCCTTGGTACAGGGCACACACGAGCGCTTTCTCGACTTTACACCCCCTTGGGCCTTCACTCTTCGGCAATAAAATATGTGACGAAGTTGAGATTTCCCTATATTATATATTAGTATTTTTTGTAAACTTGACGAGAAATGTCTAACTATTCCCGCAATCCTTTCCACAAATATTGCACGTGAATTTTTCGCTAACGGTTTGTTTTGGTTCCATGCCCGGCAAAGATTGTTCAAATGCTTGATAATATGATAAAAATTTAAAGATCCGGAGAACTTTGGTATTTCTACACAATCAATTATGGTTTCTGTTATTTAATGTGTTGGCAGCGACGGAGTTCCGTGGACTATTAATAATCAAAATTAAAAGTGGAGCTCAGAATTAACCTTCCACTTAGTTTCTTAATGTGTTTCCAAAATATGATTTTTTAAGCTATGAACTTTCTTGGTGAAATTATTTAGTTTGAATAATCCTTTTTGATATAATTCAATAATAGAAAAATATATGAATAAGTTTAATTATTTATTGCACTGAAAAGTTTTTGAAATATAAGATTATCCTGATTGACATGAGAATAGATTGCCACGATTCAAGAGATTATATAAGCCGATCGCCCGGACCTCGAGCGACTAGTGTTCGAAACCGATTTATATTTATAACCCCTTTATAAATTGAGTTTCAAGATTTGAACAACAGATGTTTTTCACGTAAGCTCTGAAATGTAAGGTTTTGAAAACATGCTACGTAGTATGTAGGTAGGTGAGGTGTAACAAAGTGAGCTAACCGAAAACATTTTGTCAATTTGTAATATACTACCAATGTACTCCTTGATTAGTGTTTGTCTTGACAAACAACGATAATTCTGCCACGGATTTCCATAGATGCTTTACAAAGAGGAAACCACATCAATTCTTCCCAATGTCACAAATTTACATATATACATGATGACAGTTAGTTACTTTCTATCAATCATAATAACACAGAAAATCATCTCTCGAATACATAGGAAATATCTCTAACTATTTCAAAAATGTCTCCAATCACCAACAACCAAGCCGCCTGGGCGCCTACCGAAAATGCGAAACTTGAAGTGGGACCTGGTCCAGTACCCGACCCAGAAGGAGAACGAAGTAGTCATTGAAGTAGCCTACGCGGCCGTTAATCCAATGGATTGGAAAGGTTTCTACCCATCCAACCCCATGATCAGGGTTTACCGTCTCACTGAAATCATATCTAATAGATACATGACCACGACCCGCTTAGTCTCCCTTATCCCTGGATCTTTGGTGGAGACGTCTCGGGCACAATCGTCCAACTCGGATCCGTCGTAACCCGTTTCCAGATTGGCCAACGAGTCTTAGGACAATGCGACAGCCTTTTCACACGAACCGTTCAACATTCCGGATTCCAACGCTATGCTACTTGTCGCGAGGTTCTCGTTTCTGTGGTTCCGGACAGTGTTCCGCTGGCAAGTGCTGCAGTGTTACCACTTGCTACCTCAACAGCTGCGGCGGGACTCTTTAAAGTTTTGCAATTGCCGCTTCCAGTGCTTGAGCCTGTTCCAACGGGGAAAAGTATTTTGATTTGGGGTGGTAGTTCGTCTTGCGGGGCTTCGGCTATTCAGTGAGTGCATCCGCGATATATCAAAGCCCAGACTCATATTGATAATATTATGAAGATTAGCAGTAGCAGCCGGCTACACTGTAGTCACCACTGCTGGAGCCCAAAACCACGATTTTGTCAAAAGCATTGGCGCCACCCATGCTTTCGATCATAAATCACCAACCGTGGTCCAAGACATCCTGAAAGTACTAAAAAAAGGCGACTCCGTATTCGATTGCATTGGAGAAGCTTTTACTCAAAAGTCCTGTGGCGAAATTAGTCACCATATTGATGCCGGGAAGTTTGCTTGTCTAGGGTATCCTTTACCAAATGAGTATGGTGTTGAGTCTGTGATGAGTATGTTTTTTCTTACGCACATTGTTACAGTTGATTTGACTGACTTTGCTGTAGCAAACGGTATAGAGCTAGGGGCTATGCATTTCGATTTAGGTGACGCGGTTTGGCGGAAATACCTACCAGCGGCATTGGCTGCGGGAAAGTATTTAGCTAAGCCCGATCCGGAAGTTCTTCAAGGCGGATTGGAAAGAGTGCAGGATGGCATGGATATCGTTCGAAAAGGTGTATCAGCGAAGAAAATTGTCATTGAGGTTGCAAAGAAAGCATGATGGTTTGACAAGTCACTCTTAAGCTCGCCAGCCAGATTTTTGCTCATTCCGAGTGCTTAATCTCTTCAACAGAATCTTGCTTGGAACATGAACCCTAAATAGCTGCTGCATCTAATCTTTTATTATTATCGAGTTTTTGAATTTCTATATAACAAGGACTACATTAAAGATATCATTCTTGACATCACACATTTATCCTTCAAGTGTAAAAAATAATAAACATAATCACATTTCCTCATCATGAACTTTGACTCCAGCCTTCTTCTCTACATCCTTCTGTTCGTCCACAACTTCTTCTTTCTTCTCTTCATAATCTAAGAAGAGTCTATCCGGAAAGGGAAACAACGTCTTCCTTCTAGGAGCCGGCTCGTCATGCGCCATTCTCCAAATATTACCCGTAACATTCTTTCCTAAGGTTTCCACCACGGGCGTAAGTATTGGTAACGATGCAAATAAAGTTCCGTAGCAAATAATAGCTGTGATCAAAACAACCGACCAATAAGGAAGCGAAGTATAGGCAGCCAGATGCACACACACCACACTACCAAGAGACCACCATACCAGACCATGGACCAAATAAATAGTGAATATATGCGGGAAGAGCATTAGCCAAAGCTTCATAGATAGGAAATATTGAACTGGGTAGCAATTTTCAATCACGAATTGAAGGCCAACAGCGAATACTATTCCGTTGAAACGAGGGTTGAAATATTCTGGATATCCCGCGTTCGCTGTTTGTGCGATTGGAAGACCGGTCTCGGGATCTGGATGAATACCGCGCTCTACGATAGGTAGAGAGAAGCCGGTCCATGCAGCGATCAAATCGTTTGATAGACCAGCAATAGCAAGCAAGAAACCAATAGTTATGCCGGTCCAGAGGACAATAGCATGTTCTTGAGCCACTTTTTGTATTTGAAGGTGACGTCCAAATCAGTGTAAAGAACTCCAAACCAGAAGAAAGTGCCCCACGATTGAGCGTACCAGTGATTCACAATACAGAATGCATAGTAACACATGCGCTTCCAAGGAGTCTTAATCTGCCTAACCACGATACATCCCAAAAGTGTGATCCACGAACCTTCAATCTGTACCGGGATAGTCCAGAGCACACCCGTACAATAATTGTAGGTGATTTGTGGAGCTGCGTTAGGAAGCAGGTACACCAGTTCGAGGACTTCGGAGATGTAATGAGAAAAGTCTGTGTATTCCACAGCATAGGGCCATGTAGTCCAGCTGATACTAGGAAGATACTCTAGCCAAGTCAAGGCGCCGACATCCATCAGAAAGTACTCGAGCAAAGCGCAAGCCGCAATCGGGATCATGACACGGAATGTTCTTCCGGTGGTCTTCTCAGCTATACTTCCAAGATCTCCAGTGCGTAGGTAACGACTGATAAGGAAACGAGTAGATGTGATGAAAAAAAGTCCAAGGAGAATCTGGTTGAGGAGATATGATCCAATAGTCTTCCGAATTGTGATTTCATAACTGTAGTGCTCAAGAGCTCCAATCATACCCATCGCTGGTGAAAATGTAAAGATAAAATGAATAAGAGTCACCATTAATGTGGCAATGGATATAAGACCTGCCAAATATTCGATTCGCTTGGTGGGCGGTGTACGAGCATTGATGGGTGTTGCTGGGAAAGCAATGGGGGCTGGAACTTCTGACACAGCGTGATTGGGAGGTGCGGGCCGAGAAGTTTCATTATCAGTAGTTTGGGTGGCACCGGGCATTGGCCAGTCTTTGTTCTCCGATGTTTCTGCTGGCTCTTGGTTGAAGATGAATGAATTCTTCATAGTCACATCGTCTAGGTTTGCACGACTGTCTTTGCCAAGATAAGCTGAATGTTTGGGTGTTACGCCTCTCGAATCGTTCAAAGTGAACCCGCTCATGTTTGAAGTTGAAGGTTGTCGAGATGCTGCGAAAGAACTATCTGTCATATATTTGCCTTCTTGATTGATCATGTCTTTGAGTGTGAGGGATGAAGCTGTGGGCGTAAATCCAACTGGTGTGATTTCGAGATCATCTTTTTGATTTTTAAGTTCTAAAGATGAAGATCTCGTCGATGTTGTTGGCGTGGTTTCTGAAGACAGAAGAAACTTGGAATTGGAAATTTGTGGTGGCAAGCGGTGACAGCCAAATACTTTTGGTTCCTTTGGAGCTTTGGAATCCTTTGTAGGCCATCTTTGGAATGTAACGTTGCAAAGTAAAAGTACAGTAAGGGCGACAGAGCAAGAGAGACAAATGTAAGCAAAAGTTCGAATTCCGGGTTCATGGTGTGTTGGCTTCCATTTCTTGATAGAATCGACACCAAAATCAGTATAGCCCCGCAATGATATGTCATCCATCAAGCATGCATCTGTAACAGCGCATCTATTGTCAAATTCTGTGTGCTGATCTTTGGTCATGGTCGATGAGTTGAAGAATGACCGAGTCCACCCGAGATTGGCTTGAGTTTTCTTTGTCGGTGGCCCCTGGGAAAAATATGAATCTCCGTTCGACCAAAGCTTAAAGATTAGTGGTGATGGAGTGACTGGAAATCTTTTAATGCTTTCATTCTTGGCCGAGACTGATCGAGCTAGTACATTCCCGATATAAAATTGGACACCGTCCTTCGTCCAGTCCAGGCGAATTTCCGTGAAATCCCAGGGATTTATCTCGGGACTGTAAGAGCCATTGTTGGCCAAAGTACTGAAATTAAGCCCATTTACACGATTAGGAAACTCGTCTCCCATCAAAGTATTGATCCAGGCATCTGTAGGCTTTTGGGTGTTTAGACTATTGATTTGAATATTTTGTGTCTCGTTGTACTTT
The DNA here is from genome assembly GCF_000146945.2 of Sclerotinia sclerotiorum 1980 UF-70. NCBI lineage: Eukaryota > Fungi > Ascomycota > Leotiomycetes > Helotiales > Sclerotiniaceae > Sclerotinia > Sclerotinia sclerotiorum. The sequence continues at coordinate 1,560,707 of NW_001820833.1, read as the reverse complement.
AGAAGCATTGACATTCCCGCGCCTCCAGTCCAAGCTTGAGCGGGACGAATCATTGATCTGAAAGAACCATATTGGATATCAGATCTCAGAGTCCGAATAGAACCCCCTTTGACAAGATGCTGTTCCGTTGGTGGATTTATTGTGAACTCCAGTGATGAGGAGTTCCCATTGCCACTAGATGTTGAATTTGTAATCTGGACATTTGTTGGATCGGCACCTTGCCTATATCTCGCATTCCAGCTTTTTTCGTAGAGATTTGCGTATTCTTGGTTCTGGAGAACCTCAGAAGGGAATGTAGTCGTTTCGTTAAAGTAAACAATCAAAAAATCAGTAAATAGGTTTTCCGTCGCTGGATCATAATAACCACAAGAGCAATTAGAAGTCGAATCTGCCGCGACTTCATTTATGAAGCCTAGCGCAAAAACAATGAAGTAAAGAGAATGAAAATACATATTGATAGAAGCATGCAAATGCAAAAGCAAAAAGATAGAAGCGGATGCCAAACTCCAGTGGCTTTCTGAAGTATATGCAAGAACTTTATCACACTTTTCATCTTAACGCCAGGGCTGCACATGGAGCTAATCAACTCCTTTAGATGGAGATTCTGAACAATGAGCTATCACATGGAACTACCAGTATGTTTGCTAAGCATTCGGGCTGATGTATGGATCAAGCTTAGTCTTAAATTTAGTATAAAATGATAAAAGGCTTTAAGCTGCTGTTTTATTTACATTTGAAGCTAAAACAAGCGTGCAAATTCTCAGCACGTTCGCCTCAGGGTTTCCAGATGCTTGCTCGTCGGAAGTTAGATAGATATCAGCTCAAATCCCCACAAAGGCAATGCCATGACGCTTGTTCTCATTTTCCAGTTGGGCTAGCGCTCTGGGTTTACACCGCTTTGGTCCCACTGTGATGGCATTGATTTCCTGTCTCACAAGATCCACAGCAACGACTTCCAGTTGTAACTTGTTGCAGAGTATCCAATAGTGCGGAATGCAATCCAATAATGAGGAACTTTTGAAGTTCCTGAATTTATTTGAGATATTTAAATCAATAAATAATGAATTGTATTGACATATTTATAACATTTGAATATTCAATACTCCAAAGAATTTCTAATCACTAAAAACTAATCTTATCTGCCAGTCCGGACTATTGGTTACCCTAACTTAATCTTGTTGCAAGTAGGGAGTGTATGTCATTTGTCGATTGATTTCCCCTCGGCTTTCAGATCGCACTGAAATGAGCTGATCAACTTGAAATTTGAAGCTTTTAGTTTGTAGATCTTGAGTACAAGAGAGTGTCGATCCGGTGCTTCTTTTCTGGTTTGCAAGCGGACGTCCCATATGTTCCGGGCATAAGTTTATCCAGAGCCAGATATCCCAGGACTACCTCGAAGATCTAGATGACGGCTTGAGTACCATGAAAAATAATGATCATCAAAGCCCGTGGGCCTCGAGGTCAAAAATCAGACGCAGGGGTCGACAAATGATGTTGGCAGTGCAAAAATACGGGGTTTTGGGTCTGAAGATGGAACCCAGTCTACTCCGTGTTATGTCTATTATTATATTTGGCAGAATTAGGGCGGTGGGAAGGGCGGTGAGAATGAAAAAGATCGGACCACCAAGTGGACATGCATGCTTTCTTGGCGCGTCGCGGCTCCTTGCTAGCCCCTGAACCTCTTCTTTGTCTTACCCCTTACCCATCTTCCGCTTCTAATCCCACCTTTAGCCCCAGGTCAAACGAAGCTTCATGCTATAGTCGAGGCCTTTTGACGAAGATACAATTTCGTCAGAAAGGGAAATCAATGGTTTGTGCGAAAACGGATGAGTTGCTCTTCGGCAATTCACATATGGGACACTCGGTGATTTTCCTCATGGGAGCAGCTCAGTAAGCTTGTGGCACTTGGAATCCCAGATCTACATCTACCCATGCCTCCGATCTTGTGTGTGATTTTTCTTAATGTTGAGGCCCGCTCCTAAGCATATTCAACCGTGGGTCATTGTTTCTTGGCATTAATCTTTTTGAAAAAATAAATGACATGTGTATCAAACGCTCCGAGGGGATGCCGCCGCTCGCGAATAGACAGTACTAGTAGTGGATGCTGATCTTGCTTGTTTTATGCTGTCTTTCCCACAGAGAATCCAATGAGTTGCTACAGCACTAAGCTGTTCGTCTCATTCCCAAGTCAACTCTCAACACCGGTAAAGCTAGTCTGAAGCCGGAGCTTTGGCTCCAACTGGAATATCAATCTCATATTCTGCTGACATTATATAATTGATCTCTGGGCGTTATTTCATAGAAGCCTCGATTGCTATTCGCACAACAACCTTTTGGTTTTTTGACCTTCCATTTGTCCCTGGTGGTGCTTCTTCTGTCTTTTCCTTAACGGCACACATTAGCAGTCGCTGAATCACCTTTATCCCATAACACTTTGAAGAAATGGCAAATTATGGTGATGAAACCTTCACAATCGAAGAGCTTCCCAGATACAACACCCGTCAGTCTTTCACTCCTGGACGTGATGGCTCTCCGGATTCTTCTGTAAGCAGAACAAGTAAAGATGCACATGTCACCATCCACGATTCTCCGAGCTCAGCATCACAAAACAGCATTCGCGAGAAACAAGATGCTTTCCAAGTTTCTGCCCAAGAAGAACTTGTGCCTCCTCCAAATCGCGGCGAAAGGTCCAAAACCTCGACCTCTGTTGCCATTCGCAACACTTTTGGAAGATGCTCCAATTTTATACATGAATGGACCCCCTTCATGCTTGTCAGCTCTTATTTCACCACATCTATATTTGCATATATGCTATTTCCAACAAAACTTCTAGAAGTTTTCTGGTTCATATATAATTTTACCAATTTCATCATTGCTGCTTCCACGGCTCTAGAGGCATTTATGGGCTTAGAACCAAATCGACAGGCTCGTGTCGCAGTTACGAAGGCTGCTGAAAAGGGCTGGAAGTTCCCTACACCAGACGATGATCTACTAATCTTGGACATGGTCATTGTTGCATATCTTCCTAATGAACAAGACATCATAATGGATAGAATTAGGTATGCGTGTGAGAATTTGCAGTATCCGGTTGACAAAATTCGCATCAACATTGTTTACAACACACCTGTTCCAATCCTACCCCTCGAGGATGAGATGTGGGAAGCAGCCACCAAATATCCCCAGCTCCGAATCATTAAAGTTGAAGGCTCCACATCGAAAGCCGACAATCTCAACTACTACCTCAGCCTAGACACCGGCTCTGACATCACTGCTATTTATGATTGTGATCATTTTATGCACCCACACAGCCCAAGATGGGCAATTGAACGTTTCATAAAGGAGAAGGAGAAGGTTGATATTGTTCAGGGTCGTTGCATTGTTTTCAATAGCGCCGCTTCCTTCCTCACTAGTCTCATCAGCATAGAATTTGACAAAATTTATGCCGTTTCACATCCGGGAAGAGCCACCATCTGGGGTTTTGGTCTATTCACGGGGTCCAATGGATATTGGAGAACATCATTACTACGAGAGATGAAAATGGATGGAAGTATGCTTACTGAAGATATTGATTCTGCGCTTCGAGTCGTGGCTAGAGGAGGCAACACTATTCACGATTTGAATGTTGTGTCATATGAGCTAGCACCCACAACATTCCCAGCCTTCTGGAAACAACGTCTGAGGTGGGCTCAAGGATGGTCTGAGTGCACGCTTCGGCATTCGATTTTGACGTTCAATCGCGCAAGAGAAGGGAAAAGAATCTTTACTACAAGATTTGGACTTCTCAATTTATTGCTTATCCGCGAGACAAGTTACTATTTGGTCACACAATTCTTCTGCCTGGTTGCTGGTTTTATTTTCCTCAATTTCCCTTTGACCCCAGCAGCGTTCTGGAAAACAGTTTTCTTTCAATATCCAGTTTCCGAGTGGTTTTTCTTCGTCAGGTAAGATTATTATATCCGCTCATCCAACTCCATTGCTAACTGATCAACAGTATCTTTTGTTTGCTAGGCACACTTTGGGTCACTAACCAAGTTAAATCCGAGTTTGCGTCAAGAATGATGATCATCAAGTTCTCAATTGCTTATCCATTTTATTTATTATTCTTGGCAACAATTGGTATATATGGACATGCTCGTCACGTGGTCAAATATTCATCTTGGAATCCTACTGCAAGAACATAGATGGTACGATAATTTTACGAATAGATACAATTTAATGGGAGGAATATATTTAGACTTGGTCATTATTATCAAGTCGGCGTTTCGAGCAAATTTTTGAATTACATGATACTGTTGCCAGCTTGTTAGGAAGGTGGCAACATGAGGCAAAATCATCAACAAAACTACTTCGATTCAACCTAGTTTAGAATAAAATGCGCATTCCCAAAATCTTTCACCATGACGCATCACCAACAAAGTGACCGATCTGAAAATTTAATGCCGTTTTGCAATTCACACTTCAGCAACTCAATGTGCTATGATTCTGTTGACTAGAAAGTAGATACCTATCTTTGGTTGATTTTTGCGGGCCGGGCCTCTCGAGGCTTTCGAAATGCTTTTTTGCCAAGATACCCCCTACCTTACCGAGGCCGGTAACGACCCTCGTGTCAAAACCCTCAAAAATAGATTCCTGTTTGATATAAATGTGTAGTAAAGTTAAATTGTATACACATATATGGTATAACCTTATATATGGTAATGAAATATTATTTATTTACGGACATCTATATGTTATTACTTCTTTGATACTCGTAATATTTGTAATCCTAATATTCCAATATATATACTTGTTGCCTGGAGAAATATATTTTTTAAAGGTTTTGGCATGAGAGTTGTTGCCGGCCTCGGTATGTCACATACCCCTGATGGTCTGGCTAGAATTGGTGGAACTTTGAAAACAATGGCATGGATATCAACCGTGCACTTTCCCACGCTCAACATCATTCCGTTTCGAAGATAAACTCGTCGATCCAAACCCCCACTCTCAGACCCAGATGTCTCAGATGAAAAAGAGGCTCTTTTTGATATTGAAAGATCGACAATCACATTCGAGAAACCGCGCTACCTATCATTTCACCGCGTCTAGAATCCGAAAAAGGTATTGGTAATTTCCTTTATCACGAATCACTATTCTAGAAATGAACACAACTTCTGAAGATCAGATAACAAGCCGCCGAAGAAAAAAACTTCATCCCACCTTTGACTTAGGTTTATTTTCGATATCATGCAGAGCTACTCAATGTGGTCCGATATCTTGCCGTCTTTTGATTCCTCCCCATGGGCGACGCCTCACCGGCTGGGCGTTACTCGTGCGCAACCCCTTTAGCCACAAATGCCACGAGCAAATATGAAATGCTCATGGGACTTTTACCGTGCGAGCCCCTTTAGCCACATATGCCATGAGCAAACATGGAAGTCTCACGGTACTACCTACCGTGCGATATACCGAGAGTCCCTGAATCTAGGGTGGATCCAATGCCGGGACTAACAACACTAAGCTTTGATCTACCGGACCTTTGAAATTGACTAGGCCGAGCTAGGCCATAGTCAAGTGGCAGAATTCATAAGCGTCATGACATTTTGATGATCATGATAATCATGATAATGCAATCAAACTGAGAATTGTCATTACGCTAGGTCAGTGGGACCTTACCAACATGACACTCCTCTAGAGCAAACGTGGAAGAATGTCTTATGATGATACGGCACGGCATTTACAGAGTTCACGGGCGGCTGAAAAAGTGATGACAATGCCAATGCAGAATATTGATGGGGCAGAGGGTAGGAAAAGGCAAAAAAAAGTTTGAGGGACCGGGTGGATCTTCAACAGAATTCCAAGCTTCGGTATCGAGGTCTGAAGGAAGCAATGAAAGTTCTGGAGACGTGGTTCCCCATATCCACATCCACGTCCGAAAGCAAAGCTCTTTAACTTCCCTCTCCATCCAAGAGTTGGGATATTTCGACGGAAAACTGATTTCGCTATGGCTTCTACCAAATTTTCACCTGTGAAAGACTTCTACCAAGAGCCTACTTCTCATCAAATTCCTTCGCAATCGCACTTCGTTGGTGTCAGGGGATTTATTGTACTCCAATCTTTCCTCTGGAGTTTTTTGAATGTCATCGCTCCCACAACTGTTACCGGTACGCCCAATTCTGATAGCCCTGTATATCAAGAGATTCTCCGGAAAGTATTTTCCGTACTCTTCTGGAATGAGTCTCTAATCTACAGCGCATTCATTCTGCTAAGTGCCCGCACAATTTGCACACCCTTTCTAAACAACCCCTCGCACGATTTCGTCGCATCATCATCTTTCCGTCGAGGTCTCCGACTATGGTTTCCCTCCGCAGTTTCCCTCGCAATCGTATACATCATTTTCACCTGCATCGGAACATCCTACATCGATGATTTCAAAACCACTACAAACAATACCACCATTAAGACACCTTACATGCTTCCAAATGCCCTTGCATACTTCAATGCTGTCTTCACTCTCTTCTGGACGAACAAGAAATTCGACGCCCAAGCCGCAAGCTATGCGTTTCCTTCGCAAACACTCTGGGTTGTATCTGTTCTTTTCCAACAAAGCTATACCGTTTACATGACAATGGTTATCATCCCATATGTGCGCAAATCATGGAGAGTGAAAGCTTTTATCGGGTTTATCATCACGGCGTGGTGGGTTGATAGCTGGGCTTGGTATTCTATTACTGGTCTTCTATTAGCTGATATTAGCATCAATATGGATTTCCAAACGCGTGCGCGTGCTGGGATATCTTTGGGAACTTGGAGAGGCAGAAAGTTGAGGCTGCCTGTTTGGCCATTGTACAGTATTGTTACCTTGGCTGGTGTGATCATGATGTATTTGTGGGCGGCATGGAGACCCCAGGACGTGTACAAGGAGGTTAGGATTCATACCGGAGAATATTCAACTGGTGGGTTGAATGACGTGGTGCTGGAAGCTGGGTCTCCAATGGCGAGAGATGATAATTATTTATTCCTGCTTGGAACTTTCCTGTTCTTGGAGACCTGGAGTTGGCTACAAGCATTGTTCCGCAATCCGCTTCTGATGTACTTGGGAAAAAGATCATTCAGTAAGTCCTCACACTCCCTCATCCCGTCCATCGCGTGTATACTAACAATTTTTGTAGGTTGGTTCCTCGTTCAAAACATCATTGTCTATACGGTTGGCATTAAGCTCTTTACGCATCTCACAGAAACAAGAAATGCATCCTTCGAGGCAGCAGCCACAGGTTGCTTCTTCGTATGTTTAGTAACTGTTATCCCAAGTGCGGAAATATTTTATCGATTGATTGATTTTCCTTCTCAGGCATTTGCTAGAATTACATTTGACTGGATTAGAAAATAGATGGAAGAAAGATTCAATGTTTTATGTTATCGCGAATATAGATGATTAGATTTACTATGTCTCATGTAGTCTTACCCTCAATAGGAAAAATTAATAATACTCTATACTACTATGACCTCTCTCAATTTTATCCATTAATTACCCCTTTATTCATCATAGACAATATAAACATCTTAGATCACTCATTGGAAAAACAAGAAACGAAGTATAATCGAACGGAACTCGATTTTTTTCTCTAGATACTATATGCAAGATTTATAAAATTACATGTTCGACTCTATTAAACATTAACTGAATTACGACACCTTTTTCCATCACCATCGTCAGGATCAAGATAACACAATACTAATTGTGAAATCTAATTCCCTCCGGTCTTTTCATTTATTTTTCTGATTTTTTCCCCCGGCTCGTTCCTTACCCTCCTTTCTTCCTAGCTCTTTTTTTTAACCCTCTTTTTTTCTTTTTTCTCTCTTTTTCCCCCTATTTTTTTTGGGTTTTCTTCCTGCTTTTCTTCTCCTTTTTACACACTTTTTTTTGCCAAAAAAAAAATTTCTTTTCTCCTTTTCTTTCTTCCCTCCTATCCCCTCCTCCTTTCCCTTTCCATAAACAAACTCTTTTCCCTTTCCATAGAATAAAATCTCTCTCGTCTCAACCTCTATTATTTTTTTCATACTCAGCGAGCTTGCGTCTCAACTCCTTTGTCGCCGCTGGATCCATACTGAGGTTGTCCTCAGGCATAGTCTCCAAATCCTTGACGTCATCATCATCCAGCGCCAATACCGTGCCATTAACATGAGCGCCATCATCTACCACCTTTGTAGGATCCGCATGCCAATCCATATTAGCCCATTGCTCACCTACATTGAAATTCCTGTTTTGTAGCATATAGATCATACACCTATACTTATGGCTCAACATGAATTTCAAACCGGAACCACGATGCCAGCGAGAATTCCAGTCAGTGTAAACCCAACCTTTCTCGTTGGAGAAAATCTTTGACGATTCAGGCCATCTGCCGGAGCAGAAGAGATAGTTTGCTATGTTTTCATCCATGTTTTCGGTCTTTTCGCGGAGGGTTTGGCAGACTTCACGGTTTTTTCCTTCAATATCCGGTTTCATAACACGACGATGTACGAGTCCGTCTCGCGCTGTCTTTTCCGGGAAGAGGAGATGTTGTCCGCAAATTATGTTCAAGTAGCGAGTCAAAGGGGCCATTTTACGTGTTTGCTACGGATAAGGTTAGTTGTCGGTTCATCTACGGAAATGAATGTATAGGAAGGACTTACTTCAGGGCAGTGATGCTGAAACATCTCCCAGGCACGGGGGTTTGCTTTTGTTTCTTCTCCCCAATCAGTAGAGCCGAATCCCATACCCAAGTTCGTCAAATGGGTTTCAGTATCCATGCCTCTATAATCCTGTCCGCTAAAACAAGGGAAATTTCGAGATTTTCTGGGTTTATCGGCGATTCTGTTGGTCTTGCTGGTTGATACAGAAAGCGTAATAGCCGACCTGTCCCCGCTGAATGTGAATTCCTTACCATTTACATAATCCAATTGAGGCTTGTGGAGCTTTTTGAGTTCCCGAGAGTATTCCCAAGAATTTTTCTTGATATCCTCAATGTCAAAACCATGTTTTGCAAGTTTATCCAAACCGATGAGTTGCTTCTCGTGATTTCCTGAGTCCATCATTGTGTAGCAATTGACTTGGCACAATGTATCAGGATGATCCTCAGGACAGAATCTTTCACTGGCGAACTTTTTAGCGTGGCATCTCTTATTAACGGTTCCGCGATTGAGTTCAGTTTGGCATTTCATGTAACATTTGTTACTCGCCCAAGCAGCAGAAATAAAATAACCTGAGAGCTTTTGACTGAAATTCTGAGCTTCTTTGGAGATATCAATGCTGTCGAGTCTCCGGATGATAGCTTCGTAGTCGGCGTTGAACATCCAATCACTCATTGTTTTGCCCATTCCTTCAACATCTTTAAATCCGTTGAGTGACCTGAATACTTCACTGAGATTTTGCATATACTGCTTCATAATTTCGCTTATGTGGAAGCCAGCGTCGGCAATACGGGCCATATTGTCGTTTCCAGTGCCAGCAATTCCATCCATGTGGCCGCAGTATAGATCGCTTGTGTATGATTCACTGGTGAGGCGCAAGAAATCAATGGAAGATTCTCCTTCGTTACCTTGTGGGTGCTTTTTACCCTTCCCTACAGTGTGCTCCATTGGCAATGTAAAATCCAAGAGTTGTTTCAAAAATTCAGTGAACATAAATGGGTTTGCCTTATCAAGGCTTGTCCAAGAGGGCGGTTCGAGTTTGGCGTCTTTTGGGTCGAGACCTGCCTCAGCCTGGACAAACTTTGACATGCCTATTCTTAACGCCTTGCCAGTGTATTGATATACCAAATTAATGAACCATTTCTTAATCTCGCATTTGAGAATCGTCTCCACGTTGTCTTGTTTCGTGAAGTCGTAGATGATGCTGTCTATTCTTGCCAGTACAAAGTCCTGGGCGCGAGCAAGTGCGTTCTGCTGCTTGTTAGTATGAAGGGACTCTAACAGTAAATCGGTACGTAGAAATACTTACGATAGTGTGAGTTCCGGAGCGGAAGACCAAATAGTAGCTCATACCGGCCCAGTATCTAGCCTGAGCTTCTTCGATTTTCTCATCCCTTGTCATACCAGGTTCGGATACATCCACGAATTCCAAAACTTCAAGAGGAGTTGGCATTGCAGTACAGCCATTGTCGAGATCGCAGAACCAATGAGGCTTGCCAAGCTTTTCTTCGCCGTAACGAGCCGAGAGACTCTTTCCGCTGTTAGAATCTTGCAACGCCAAAGTCTCCCAATCCTTGTATCTCCGAGCCCAATCGAACTTTCCCATATTGGGTGTGTCCATCTTGAATTTACCGCTATTAGAGATGCCCACAAGCTCTGGGCGTGACCAAGTCTCTTGTCTCTTTGCAATTTTGAGGTCATCAGGCGAGCTCAAATCTTTGAAATTGGATGGAGAAGTGGATGAGGAAGTAAGGATATTTTTGACTGCTGTGGGGGAGAAGTCGAACCAAACATGACCAGCTGCTGGGACTTTGGATTGGGATACCAAAGGATCATTTGGAGGTATGGTATCCAAAGACTGTGGCGAAGGGTCATGCTTAATCTCGGCCGTCAGGGCGCCCGCAATGCAGGCGCCCAACGCCAATACAGGCGTAGGTCTTACAATCATAGGTAATCCTTTTGATCAAAGTTGATACTTAATTCCGAATCCTAGAAGCTGAGAAGATTTAAATGTTCTTAATACGAGAACAAGTGTGGAGTAGAATTATAAGGCTGTTGTCAGATTACTTCTATGTAATACAAGAGAAACTTGAAAGGGGTAGATGATACGTACAGTTTGCTTGTTCTGAGGTTAACTGTGGGCGTAAAGTTGTAAAATTTGTGAATACTGTGGAACTTTAGAGGTTGGAAGGCTGTTCTACTTTTGATCTACTATGTTGTTGAAGGGTGAAGTCTCAAGTTAGAGGGAGAAAAGGATATCCGTTACAGATTTAATAAGGAGGAGTTGACTAATCTAGCATCTTCAAGATCTATGATGCATCCTTAGCGCCGAAATGATATAAGAGGACAAAAGCAGGAAATGATTTAGATTTGCAGATCATTCCCTAGTCATTCATAGTGAGGTGGCACCATCTTGCCAGTTCGTCGAGCCAAAAAATGAATGGATGGGAAATAGCTTGGAAGATTTAGAATGCGATGAAAGTGATGACAAGCCGAAAATAGCAGTGATGGGTTTATGATGGTCTAGTCTGGATTTCCGACAGAACTTAACAAAGAAACAAGTCTTATTGGAAGAGAAAGGCAAAGCGGGCGTGAAAGCCGTTGATTGTAGACATTGAAGCTAAGGATATGGGTATCATCATCAATCCTGCTAATTTGATAACCTTGAATAGCTTGTTAGAAAGTCTCGCACTGAAATATATGAATATCACTAATGTTGAAATGATGATCGTTAATTGTGCTCAGATAACTAAGATGAACTTAAAGCTTGTTGATACAACGAGGGGAATTGTTGGCCCAGTTATTTGTAGGCCTTAAGAGTCAGTTATTGGTGTAAATATGCATGCCGTTTTTGTTAGAGGACATCATCCTATGAGTGGCATAAAGATATACGGAGTCTTGCGTAAGGAACAACCGCTTCCCAATCAATCCCTTCCCGAAAGGCCTTACTAAATGACTCCTAATGAGAGTTCGAAGGATGTTTCAACAACAATATTTTGCATTGAGTTACTGAGATTCCCATAATCTCAGTTGAAACACATCGAAACCGGTATTAACTTGAGATGTCACCACATTAAGGTTATGCTTAGCAAAGTCTCTGCAGATCTAATTTGTTGACATTTGATGTGGCTGGAGTCTGGGATTTAGTGTTCATGCTAGATGTTAGTTTTCGTAGCTGTGAAGAATACACTCCTCACGAGAAAAGATCATCCCACTGGTTGCAGATTAATGGGTTCGGACTGATCCCACCAGCACCAATAAAGCTGACAACTGACCGCTAAACGATCAAAAGCATCAATAACTAGGAAAAGAGCAAGTCTAAAAGGGAAAGGATCTGCATTGATTGGTTCAATGGGTAGGCTAAGCACTGTATCCAATAGTCCAGCTCGTCTGAGGCTTTTAAGGATCTAGTCCGGACTGGATAAATATTCAGACTGGTTATGCTATATATGTCACTATTTATTATCCAAAAATTAACTTTTCAAAGGCAAAATTGATATTTTTGATTAGAAAACGTGATATATTGAATATATCTAGCCCGAAATGGACGGACTGGATAATTTCATTTTTTTTGGACGGACTACTTGAAATTTCTTCGGACTACTGGATACACTGAGGCTAAGTGAACTACTTTCCGAGCTAAATTTACTCGGAGCAAAATCTTGTTATAAGACTTACAATCCAGTCAAATCAGTGTCTGAGAACCAAGCCAAGTTGACAAGACCTGATTTGCTCTTATCATCCTAACATCGTGATCTTAAAGAGACCTAGCTTCGAGCGTTGAATAATGGTTGATGTGCTACCTACGGTACACCAAATAAACGAATACCGTTAAGCTGTCACCAACTTCAATAATTGCGCCACAACCGTCTACTTCCCAATCCCCACTTCAAGCTAGAACAAGCAAGTACCTGGATATCCTCGAGTTAGGTACGACTCTTGGGTCCCGAAATGCGGGGTATGGGGAACATATAAACAAGTTGCTAAATGTACTAGCATGAAGAGGCTCCGAAGATCGGAAATTCCAGATTCAATTGCTCAAGTTCTTGGTTCTTACGACTTCAGAAAAGTGGATTATCATAATGGTTAAGCTATCCACTGTACTAAACCATACCCCTCAAGGGCATGAAAATCCATTTATATATAAACTATATACCATTTCCGTACTAGCCTCTGTCTCTACTTCAGATTGAGTTCACTCGTCATAGAAAGTGTGATTGAAGAGTTCAATCTAGAATTAATTACTACCTACATGCTTGCAAACGATATCCTTTCTCCTGAGATGTCGATCATCACACCTTCCATATACGTCACGTATAGTATTGATGGCGATCCAGGCAATGAATTGCGTTCCTCCCAAATGATATGCCAAGGATACTTAACAAGTCTTCTAGCCTCCCTCTTTGACAATGACCTTCAACATCCAATTCCGATAATGTACATACTCCTCCCCTTTTCTCGGCAATGTTTGTAATTACAATACCAAAAATTGAGCCCAGGATATCGTCCTGGTTACGGTGGGCATAGTGACTTTGTTACCAAATAGTTGCGCTCAGATCTCGGACCGCCATTTTTGTCACTGGAAAGTTGTCAGTCGTATCTCCGCGCAAATCGAAGATTCAAAAACCATACACTTGAACGTGATCAAGACTGAGAATATTCAAAGCAAGAAAATTATCTTACTCGGAGACATCATTATGCCATGCATCCCGCCCACATATCCGTGGGATGAAGGTTATCATAATTTTCAATGAGATATGCAAGGTATATCATTAAATCATGGCCTTTACTCGGCGTGTGCAATGCGGTATCTGGAGTAGTTTGATAACTGATATTTGCAATTTCAAAAGAATCTGTAGTTTTAGGTTTTTGGGAATCGAGCTTCTGGATACAAATAAGTAGATACAAGTGATTCAGGTAAATACCTTAACAAATGATACTTCTACAGTCTGCAAGTTGAAATTAAAGAAGCACTGTCTTATCCTTCCTTTACCATTGTAGGAATGCATCCCTCGATTGAGACAGCCTCTATATTGAGGAAAGTGATGAAATTGCACAAATGGAAAATGCTAAAGAAGATTGGAGAAGATAGCTACTGTAATAATAGTCAGTCTAGTGGCTTGTGTCATAAACTGGGATCTGTGTGCGGTGTTTGTATTGAGCCAAATGAATGGGGTACCGCCTACCATTAATTACGTTTGTATATCTCAATGATACTTGTATCTACAGTGCTACGGTGGACGCTCTCTGGAACTTGAGCGAGTCACGTACGGTAGTGAAACGGTTCAGTGTTCCCTTCCCTTCTATTGGGTTTCTTGAGACCAGAAAGAGCATCAGATTGAATTGATTGATTCTCTAGCTAAGCAGTTAAGCTGCGAGTATATATTCAAAAAATGAAGGAATAAGGTTAGGTCTTCAGCCTTCAGAATTAAAGTGCTTTGAAATCAAAATATTGAAAGCAAACAAACAGTATACCGAAAAGGAAAGAATGAATTAAAAGTTGAGTTTTGTTTGCTCCTTATATGCATCATGCAATATATATGCATATGCTGCCAAGATCCCAGGAGGTCAACACCTTCAGATCTCGAGTAACTCTCGTACGGTACATTTATGTGGCATACCTAGCAACAAAAAACGATAGTGAAGAATGTTTACAGTCAGAATTTGAAAACTAAATCTGTTCGGTTTGATAATTAAGCAGGACTCCCCAGAAGGCCTCTTCCTTAAAACCTCAACAGCATCTCCCTCTGACTTTCACATCCGGCTACGACATTCTACATCACACCCCCGATCATTAGCAAGACCTCAACCACATACGTAAAATTTACCTCTGCCAGGCTCATCGACTCCCCCAAAGACTTAAATAAATCATGGCACATTTAGAACCTAACGCAGAAGCACAAGCACCTATACGTCGACGCATGTTTGGTTGCGAGTTCACTTACGACAACATTAACCATTTCCAATACAAAGGATATTCCTTTGATCCTCTACAAGAACCAGAAGTTTTCCATGAAAAAAACAATGATATCAATTACTGGAAAGCACAGCTAGCTTTTCGGGGAGCGTCGTCGGCGGGTAATGATATGGTGGGACTTGTTCAACGATGTATTGAGATCGATCCTCTAGATTTAATGCATCCGCGGATTAGCGATGCGTGTATTGACATGTCGAGGGAATAGGATCAGATATGGGGAGGAGATGAGTGGGAGGAGGATGGGGAGGATGAGGAGGCGGGTGAATGGGAGGATGATTGGGAAGAGGAAGTAGAGGAGTATGAATTGTATGATGAGGTAATGGAGGATGAAGAAGATGATGAATACGAACAGTATTATGAAATTGGCGAACATAGGGATGAGGATGAGGATGATAATGGCCATGCCGGTGGAAATTTCGAAGGAATAGTCAATCTTATTGGAGGCGGTGGCGGGAACTTGGATTACACTTATCGTTCATGGCGTTTGTAATGAGGTTGTCTTTCGAGGCAATACAGCGCGGGAGAGGGTATTTTAGGGTAGGAAGAAATATGTGTATTTGAGGCACAGATCTACGATGGAATGGGTAGCAATATAGGAAGAAATAACTAGTAATGCCGTGCCATGGAAAATATATCACATCAAAATTCAATTTCGTAACATACTCTCAATTCATATCGATCCTAATGTGATAGTCGAATAAAAAAAGGAAATAACGAGTACCATATATATATCATATCATAAGCTAAAAAAAAAAAAACTTCGAAATCTCCTATCTAAGCTCCTCACTAAAACACAGTTGGATCATGTCACAGCACGTGAAATCACATGCCTTTCACATGACTTATATTTTTGTTGCATATCTAACCTATGTAATATTACATGGGTACATGGCATTTGGCGGTAATATTACCCAGCCCTTGTGTTAGTCACCGTGCTCAGTAATAATAACAATTTCTTCAACCATCAAATAATAATAAATTTCCAACCCTGTTGTTCAAAAGACAATACAAACAAGAAAGGATCGGGTCGATAACTATGCGATTCTGCTATTGTTTTTGGCAGTAGGTATGCTTGGGATGGTCACGCAATTTGGTTGGATCCTGTGAGAAAACAATTGTGAGGATGTAACTTCTTACTGTCTGACCACGAGTGTCAGTGCATGATGGGAAGTCACGCTATGCATCATCTAAATACAAGTGGTCTACGCGGCAGTCATTGGTCCCTAAATCAGTTCATTTTTGCTCGAAATACCTTGGATTTCTAATTCCAGTCCCGATTAGAAGCTCCAAGTTCAAAATTCCAATCCACTCTCACCATCTTCCAGCAACTTTATCATACATTATCCCAGATCCTCACGATTCCCACTTCTCAAACACTAAAATCTATCAAATACAAAATCCCATACACCAATTCTAAGCCTTCTTCTCCTTTCGTGCCAGACTGCCCAACAAGGAGCTCAATTCATCCGCACCCGACGATGCTCCCCCGCCACCGATAAGCGATGAAATCTCGCTCTGCAAAGAAGCAAGTCCTGAAGATGTGCTCGTTCCGCCGGCTAAGGAGCCCAGCGATGATAATCCACTCTCCAAGGAACCGATTCCGGAAGATGTACTTGTGCCACTGCCATCGAGGAGAGATCCGAGATCTGGTAGATTAGATGTAGATGTGCCTGAGCCGAGAAGACCGTCGAGTTGGCGCTTTGGCACACTGGTTGGCGCGCCTGAGATGAGGGGGAGGATTGCAATGATGAGGGAGGTGTGGAAATGCATTTTGATTTGTTGGCTGTTGGAAGGCAGAGTACTCGGGGGAGAATGGTAAGAAAATGGGTTGACAGGTCGAAATTGGAACGTCGTATTAGAAGTTGCAAGGTGAGAGTCAAAAGTTTGATGTTTTCTTGAACTGGAGAGTCTTCAGAAAGGAATGTAATGATCGGATGAAGAGAAAGTGATGGCTGCAACGTCGAATCATGGCGAACATATATACATCAGATATAATTACAGGAGGCAGAAAAAGTAAGTATATCCCCACGTTTCCGCGTCATCCAAACATCTGCTAGGGGCGGACAGTGTCTGCAATTGATTACTTTTATTCTCACTAAATTTTACGTTCCATAATTATATCGGACACTTTTCCATATTTCAAAAGCAACATTTTGTCGATTGCTGAGTCTAATTCCAGGGTATTTGGATGCGTGCTGTCTGTGTTCGTGCGAGCGGGAAAATGGGGTTTTGCACCCATTCATTTCAAACTATTTACTGGTTTAAGGAACCAGAATAATTTATAGAAGCAGGTTTGTATCTAGAATGATCGTTTAATATCTTATGGAGGAAATCGTTAATTGGCTTCACTTGACCAAGAGGCTCAAATCTATCATGGATATTCACCTATCCACTCACGAATACAAACTCAGTCAACGCAATCAAAGCAATTATTCATACTCATTGTACTAATTCCAGGAAATATCAGTAAAGTAATTTATACGTTCTCGGAACACAGTCGAATCTTTCTAGCAGGGTATAGGTGAAAGTTCTCGTCCTCTCATCGCCTCATCTCAGTCACATCGCATAAATTCCATTTCTCCACGCCGTCCCATTACATCCCCAAAATTTCCACCTCAAAACTCAAGCACCACCAGTTAACCCAGAAAGAAGATCTGCGCCGCCCCCAGCACCCGCAGCACCCCCAGCACCCCCAGCACCCGCACCACCCGTCAACCCAGCAAAAAGCGCATCCTACAAAATCATCAGCACTCATCCTCAATCCAAGCAAGTAACGAAAAACGCAAAAAGCAAGTAAAAACTTACCAAACCCCCAGCTCCCGTAGCTCCTCCAGCTGCCTTACCGCCAGCTGCTGGCGCGGCCCCTCCTCCAGTAAGTCCAGATAAGAGATCTGCGCCTCCTGTCGAGGTACCTGTTCCTGTTCCTGTTGCGCCACCGAGAAGATTATTGAGTTGACGTTTTGTCTAAGGTTTGTTAGGATATTTATGATGTTTATGTGGAATTGTGAAGTGCGAGGGAGATACGTACTGGTAAGGCGAGAGTTAGTGGTAGGAGGGCGATGAGGATGGAGACACGCATTTTTGGGTATTAGGGTTGGGGTTGTTGTGATTATCGGTTGAGGATGTGGATGTGGATGTCGAAACCGGTTCGATGGGTAATGATGATGATGATGATGATATGCGATATTGAGTGAAGATGGAAAAAGAAATATTAATCAACGAAACAAATAACAAATAAAAAAAACGACAAAATCACCCACCTTTCCCTTCCCCCTCTACTTATACAAATAATCATCCGAACTTCCCCATTATATTTCATCTTTCATTCACGAGGAGTTTGAGAATCTTCCCAAAAATGTATCTCGGACCTCTACCTATACCTACCTCAAACCAGATAATTGACGTAAGTCTTACTACTTAGATAGTGTACCCATGACTAAGAATATCGGAAAAAGAAACACATGTGCATATATAATCTTATAAGTTTGTTTCCAAAATTGAAGATCTGATCTGAGGGTCTGGGGTAAAATAAAGATGGAATTTGGTGATATGGCGGGGAGTGGAGTGGAGTATGCTCTGTATGAATGAGGTCTTTTTGTTTGAGAGATGTGCTCGGATATCGATTTCGCGGGCTATGAAACTGGATGTGGTGGATTTGGGGTTTGATGAGTCTATTTCTTTTTGGGGGGAGAGAAGGGGTTGTTTGGATGTGCTGCTGAAAGATGTTGATGAATTGAAATATATAGAGATTATAAAGGTTTCTTTTTTTTGGATTCTTGATTGTCGTGGTTGGTCTTGATGTGTATAGTAGTATATTAATCTTATAATATCATAACCCCGAATCAGCAGTGTGAAATCATTTATCAACCACAACGAAAATCGGAACATTAATAATAAGATTATAAAATAAACTGTAATAAGAGAATATTAGAAATACTTTCATACTCGTCCAAACACTAACCTGACATCTCATGTTTTGGTGTTGGCTCTCTTGGTGTAATAAATGTCAAGGCTGTCTGTCTATCATCTATTGATTTCGTGCTATAACCTTATACATGCTGTGACATTGGATGTTGGAATATATGGTGCAGGCGTTTGTGCTCGGATGTTTGGATGGATTTTCTACGCCTGCGTAGAGGGTAGATATTTTGAGAATGTATGAAGATAATATTAATGAGGACTCTGTTACCCAAATATAGAGAAGATTATGGTGTGGTGGTTTTGGTATGGTGGTTTAACCTTAGAGTCTGGATGGAAAGGAATAATCTTCAGATATAAGGTTACTCCGTAGGACGCATTCTTCTCAACTCCCTATGATCACTCGCACATCGGGTTTTGGGGATAATTCCACTATTATCTCTTATCTCATCCTCATCCTCATCGTCCATCACCCATCAATCAATTTCTTCTTTCGAGGCGTGATATGGGATGAATAGGTGCTTCAACTAATTATATGATATGAAATGATTGAATACTTTGAATGTTTCAAAGAAATTGGATAACGTGGTTTATCATCGAGTGGCCCATATCATCGAGTGGCCCACTTTCACCTCAATTTACACTTTCAAACCCATATTATTCAACAACAATTGAATCAATTGATTGAAACTATTAAGAATCTAATAATCTAGGATCTATTACATTATTTTGACAGGTTCTTGCATTATGTCCTGTCTTTCTGTATTTACTACAATATCGATTAGAAGATGCTTCCCTATTAGAATTCCCTTCTTTTTGATGCTCATCGCGTTGAATCTGAATATCAATCTCTTGCTGAGATAATATATCAAGAGCCTCTTGTCCAGTGAGCACTCCTCCTTGACGTAATTGGGTTTTTTTCGCGCGTCGACGCTTGTTTAATGCTTCATTTGCTGTCCGAAGTGTACGAATCTCTGTATTTAAAAGTGTGTTTTCATGAGCTAATCTCTCTGTACCCTTAGCTAGAGCTAGTACAGTCTCGAATATAGGTGTAGGAGAGCTTGCTTGATGACGAGTTATTCGAGATTTAACTAATGTTGATTGAGAAAGAGCTTCAGTTGGGTTGCGAGGGGTTTGAGAGATCCATTGATCTAGGTCGAAAGAGGGGGGGGTAGGTGTGCGAATTCGAATATCTAATTTCGAGAGTACAACTTCAGGATTAAATGGGATTAAACCTGTTCCTCGGAATCCTGATTTCATATTCTGAGAAGTGATTGATTCCTCGTATACAGCTTTAAAAGCTATAAAGAATTCAACCTTCGAAATATGATTGATATATGCCTTGATAAATCCATCAATTTGACCACCATATGAACGTTTTAGATTGCTAAAACAGCCAACATCAAGTGGTTGAGTTAAATGACTTGAATGCAGTGGTAAACGTAAACATATAATATCGTTCTCTTTGCAGTATGCTTGAAAAGCTACTGATTCGTGGCTTTCATGCCTATCCAGTACCAACATTCGATATTTGCCCTTTCTTCGATTCTTAGTATGCTTGTCGAAGTGTTTCAACCATTCTAAACCCGTCTCATTATTCGTCCACCCATTAGATGTAGGTTTAATAGCCCATTCCACAGGAAGATTCGTTTCGGTGTACCAATTGAAGAGATGAACTTGTCCTTGAACTACTAGAAATGGGGGAATAGTTTCATCCTCTCCATTTCCGCATATTATTGCTGTAGCTCATTCTCGATTGCCTGGCTGTACTGTCTTGCTTCTGCCATTTCGTTCAGCACTAGTTACTACCATTGCTGCACATATAATCCCCATTATAAAGCCTGTTTCGTCGAAATTGTAGAAATCTCTGTCCAAAATACCGTATTTCGCTCGCATATTCGCAACTAGTCGAAACCACTCTTCAAGAAGCTTAGGATCCTCACAAAGAGCTCTTTGAAAGTCATAAACACGACTAAAACGCGTCTTTAATTCGATTCGACGCTTTACGAATCGATGCGCCCAGAGCTTCCCAATGCGTTTCGCACCCCTCGATTCGAGAATATCATTCGCCATATCTTCCACATTCTTTAGTTTAGGTGGAAATCCTCTTAAATCCATATCGAGTATATATTGAACAATCACCTCTTCTTCTAATTCTGTAATCTTATGACGATTCGCTCGAGTTTCTGTACGAAGAGGTAAACCTTCCATTCTATGTCGAAGAGTCGTACGAGGAATATTATAGAGCATAGCAGCCTTTCGAATGCTTAATTTTTTATCTTTATGAATAACTTCGATAGCAAGGAGTATACGAGCTTCTTGATTATTCGAATTCATTATAGGTTGTTGATAAAACGCGTGTTGAAAGAGACAGGTGTAAATTGAGGTGAAAGTGGGCCACTCGATGATAAACCACGTTACGCTTCCAGTGCTTTCAATGTTTTGGTAAGATCTTACGAGAGTCCTGAGAGCATGAATATCATTTGTGGTGTAACACATTTGATTGGTTGTCTGATGTGTAAAAGTGGTCCGGACAAACCGAGAATCCGCGGAAAACGATTTCCCCTCTTCGTCTGTTCTCCCCATGGACAACCTCCCAAACTACTGGTAATTTGATATCATCGTGAGCGAAAGCTATCCCAAGTTCGTTACGGATTGAAAGTTCTCAACTAAACATTGGTTGGATATCGTTAATTGTCAAAATTTATATGTTTTTTATTGGCTGTAACCTTATATCACCATGAAGCGATCATTATCGAACAATCCTTCTCAGGACGGTCACAGGGAAAAAGTAATTCGGCGGCAGGATCCTGTATCATGTCAATTTTGTCGGACGAAGAAACTCAAGGTGATGAAGATGAACCTGATATGGACAATTAATCATATTCTAACCTTGACAGTGTGATCGCAAATTTGTAAATTCATCATCTCTTAAGCTCACATTCTTCTCAAGCTCATTGTGGTCTACTAATACTGATCCACTTCATCCTTGAAGCCATGCTCAAATTGTCACTCCCGTAAACTGTCCTGTGTATCGGCTGCACCTCATGCAGACCCTCCATCTATTCGTTCAGACGCTTTTGAGCCCAAAGAACCATCCATGTAAGTGTTTACTACCTGCCTCTGGTTTGGCGTTCTGTCTAATCATTGCCACGATAGTCAAGGAATTGAGGAGTTGAATATCCGTTTAAAAAGAGTGGAAGAACTTCTTACAAAAAACTTCACTCCACCAAGCGGTTCAATAGAAACCTCATCTGGTACTTCTCACTAATGCAAGCACCCCGGTACAAAGTAAGAGCTGACAAAGGTCTAGTGATTTCAAGGCAAGAGACCCCCGCAGAAGATGTTCAAATCACAAATACAGTCTCGTGGTTAGAGTCTGATGCCTTCGAACACCGAAACCTTCATGCTTCAACCAATTATGTAATTCACCTTTTCTGTAATTTACCTCCGGAAAGCTAATCGAACAGGACCTTCTCTCATACGATGATGAAATTGCTCAAACCTTCACTGCTTCATTCTTATCTGCTCCGGCTGTTTCTCCGGGAGCAAGTGTCGATGCGCAAGCTTTGTCTTTACTCCCGTCTAGGAAGTATGCAAGGGTTCTCGTGAAATATTTCGTTGAAAATGTTGTATGGATTTATCACATCATTCACATACCAACCCTTGAATCTCATCTAGACAAATTATACAATGATCTTGAGCAGAACCAACAACCTCAATACGGCCAACTCGCCCTTCTTTCCGCGGTCTTCGCGTTGAGTGTCTACTTCCAAGGAGCTGAACCGCTGTCGATAACTCGTCGTTGGACAATATTGGCTCAAAAGGCCATGTGTGCTGCCAATTACATTGGAAAGCCCACAATAGAGTCGATCCAGGCGGTGTTATTGATAGCGCAACATCTATTGCCTAATATAGGAGGTATTGCAACATTTCGAGTTTTATTTACCATTGCGATGCATTCGGCACGTTCACTTGGATTCGATCAACTCGACGCTGCTCAAAGCAAGAAAAGAAGAGATGGAACACAATCAAATTATATCGAGCTCGAAATTAAACGGAGAATTTGGTGGCACATCGCTTCTACTGATTGGCAAGTTTACTTGGACATTTCTGCATGAAGTATCTGACATATTGTAGGATAATGTCCTTCATGGGTGGTCCGCAAAGCGGTACATACATGATTCATCCGCAACATATGAGATGTGATTATCCAAGTAATGTTAACGATGTCGACATTCATCCTTCAGGAGATTATAACCAGCCTCTGAATGTGGAAACCAATATGACTTATTACCATTTTCGATTGCAACTCTCGATCATCTGTCGGGAAATTATTGACGCTATGCAAAACCTTGGCTGTGAGATGCATGAGTTGCCTTACGAAACAGTGTTGAGTTTTGACAAAAAGTTATTTTCAATCAAATCCAATTTTCCTCCCTCGTTTCGCTTGGATGCCAACAGCCGAGCACAACACAAAGACCTCGACACGAAATACCCCTCCTTGGCAGTACAAAGAACGGCGTGGCATTTCGGACTTCAGACTAGATTAACAAGACTTCATCGACCATATCTTGCACGAGGTGCCCATGACCCACGGTACTCTTACAGCCGGATGGTTTGTCTTCGATCGGCTCGTTCAGTCATTGAATTGGGAAGAGAACTTACAGACCGGGGCGAAAAGCAAAATTTCCGACCAGTCAGAATGTGGACAGTAACCCATCATATCTTTGTAGCTACTGTCATACTGGTAATGGACTTCTGTCTGAATAAGGACGATCCACGATCAGAAGAGAGAAAAGCAGAAATAATGGATGCATTTACGATACTTGAGAGTTGTCAAGAAACCAGTACAATGGCGAAACGAGGCCTGCAACAACTACGAGATATCCTACGAAGAGGAACATCATTTCCCCAAGAATCTTTGACTCAAGTTCAGATCCGCAGCGATGAGTTATGCGATGTTTCAAACTCTGTAAATTCCTCTATGCAACAAAATCAGGATTTCCAAATGCCAGAAACGTCGGCCATGTTTCCTGGTCTTTATGTCAGTGATCCCTATTCACGAGTGGATTGGGAAAACGTTGATTTCGATACTATCGAAAACATCAATTTTGATGTTGATCTGTCTGCTAATGACTTTTCAACACTTTTCTATAATGGAATGACTTCACAAGGGGGTTAACTTCTATTCGCCAAGGGTATTTTACCAATGCCTTTGGCCGGCCGAATTTGCACTTTGAATCCATCTATGGGATGAATTGACTTTTTAGGTGATGTCCAGTCTCCTTATTCTAAAAACGTTTCTGCGGTTCTCAGGATTATCATAAATAGAACTGGAAGGATGCTTCGGATTCCCTCGAATTCATATTCGTCACGTGTCACGAACCCAATTGGCGCCCCAGCCACGGTCAGATCTGATTGTCCAACAATGGTTAATGGAAGAAGAGTGGCATAGCGATTTAAATCATTGGATCATTACCCAATCCTGTATAATTTAAGGAGTATATTGTGTGGTCTATTTGATTGAAATATGGCATCCGTTAGTGTTGCTTGACAAGTGGTCGCTTCCGAAGGTCGGAACGTTTAATTCAAGGAGCGACAGTAGGTTAGTTGGATAAGCGCCAACCTATATGGCCAACTTTGAGCCTCATAGTAACTACAGGCGTTTCGATGTTGGAATTCGGTCGTGATTTACTGTCGACAATCCAACAATTTCCAACACATCAGTTATGGAATAAATACATGGTCAACCGCAGTTCATCACATCAAGGCAGGTTACTTTCACAAGTGTATTTCTTTGACAACGTTCTTTGCACACAATTCTCTCAGTCTATCATTGAATCTTTCATCTCTATCCCATCCAACATAAACGTCATAATGCCTTCCTTTGCTGAAACTCCAACAGCCGCAAACATCCAAACCGCATTTCAGTTGCAGCATCTAGTAGAGGCTGGTCACAAGAATGCAAGTTGTATTGATCAAGAGACACTTAAAGTTATCAAATCCATTACCGATGCCCAACCAGGAAAAGATGCAACATCCCTACGCACACCAGAATGGGCAAATACAAAAGAAGGCTTTCAGAAAAAAGTTTCCTCATTCTTAGAAGGACTTGCAGAAAATCTTAAAGTTAAAGAACTCAACCTTTCAGATGAATCAGACGATAGTGAAGAAGATTCTGATTTGCAAGAAGAAAGTGAAGAGGAGAGTGAAGGAGAAGGAGAAGAAGAATATGATTCTGAATATGATAGTGATGAATACACGGAATCGGAGGATGAACGTAATACTTTGGATCGAATTAGTGAGGATGAAGATGAAGATGAAGGGGCTGAGCCGAAGAAATGTTTGGATGCTAAGCTTGGTGAAGGTATGGTCTTTTTTCCCCCCGCTTCTTAATATCCTACTTGTGAATAGACCATCAACTAACGAAATTAGGAATTATCCTTCATGAAATAATCGGTCGAAAAGTAGCCCGCTATGGAAACAAAGTCCTAAAGTCAGGACGAAATCTCCGTCTCTCCGAAGCAGACGCTATGCGCTACATCGCAACCCACACCAGTATTCCCGTACCCCGCGTCTTGGACGCCGTCACCGATGGAAAACTAACCAGTATAACCATGGAATACATCGAAGGGGATCGACTCGACAAAATCTGGAACTCCCTCGCGGAAGAACAAAAAACTACCATAGTCTCTCAAATCCACAATTACCTCACCCAACTCCGCAACCTAACTGGAAAATACATCGGCGGTATAAATCGCACCCCCGCTATCGATTCCCGCCGCTACGATCTCGAAGGAGGCCCTTTTACATGCGAAGCCCAATTCAACGATTTCCTCCTCTCGGATGCTTATCCCCAAGTTCCCAAATGTTTCCTCACGATGGCGGAGAATTCTCTGCGGACTAATCATTCTATTGTTTTCGCGCATGGGGAGTTAGCACCGAGGAATATTTTGGTGAGAGAGGGATATGTGGTTGCGGTTCTCGATTGGGAATATGCGGGTTGGTATCCGGAGTATTGGGATTTTGTGAAGAGTTTTAATGCGTTGGATGCTAGGTGTGGGAGTTGGTATGATTGGGTTGGGAAGGTTTTTCCGGTGGCCTGGGAGCAGGAGTTTATGAATGATCGGTTTGTAGGGACTTTGGTTCGTCATGGGCATTCTTAGGTGGGGGTTTTGGGGAGGGGGAGGAGGAGGAGGAGGAGGAGGAGGGGGGATTGATGGGTTTTTGTGGGATGGTTGGGTTATTGTGGGATTAATTTGGACTTGGTGCTAATCTTATAATTATGTTGGAGTTGATAGATAGATAGAATGACGACGGATAGTTGGCGTTCCAGGTAAATTACATGTATTGTATTTATATATCCAGGCTTTGAAATAGATCACTGCGCGGTAATCATTGTCCGATTCTATAAATTATCCTTGTGATTCGGAAATTCATGCTTGAGATATGGAGTACCATATATTGTGCTGCTAGATATCTAGATCTTGGGTTGTTGATTGTTGATTGTAAGATAATTATTGTTGAAAAGAGGTTTTAATTTTTTATGGATAGAATGGATATGGGAGCACCTGGCAGTAACTTCTGTATGTTGAATTGAGCTTCAGGATTGATAACTACTTTTATCTGTAGGATGAGGATGAGAACAGGAGCTGGAAGTTGGCAATTAAAGTAAGGAATTAGGATTAGGGAAATGAAGGAGGTTTTAACGATGATGAAGAAAAGAATGGATGGATGGATGGATGGATGGATGGATAGATAGATAGATAGATAAATAAATAAATAGATAAATAGATAATGTAAGTTTTAATAATAAAATGAAGAGTGGAAATGTGGGTAGGAGATGAAACTTCAATATCTGTAAACTATAAACCAACTATATAATTTTCATTTCTAATCTAGTAAACAAAATAAAAATTAACGTAAGATTCACCTCCCACTCTTATATATATCCATCTTTTTCCTAAGCTTAGAAATGGTATATGTATATCCGCTTACATCTTCATATAAATAGATTCAACAAGAGAGAAAATATGAGTAATTGTATCTGGCAAGAATGGTAGATTGTGCTCCTTGCTGCTTAAGATAAGTCAAGATGCAAAATAAATAGTAAGATTAAAATTTCGAGAGATTAATTACATTTCCTACTCTCTGATATCAACGACATGATCCAATCTTTATCCCGCAGTAGCAGCTGTACAAACAAAACTCCTATCCATTAGTATACCAAGAAATATTAAAGAAGCCCATCTCCATCAAATATGACCAGAGAAGACAGAGGAATTGAATACATCTGTTTTCTCCATAAATCTCCATTTTGCTGCATTCCCTATACCCTATCCAAGAACTAGCTCTCAATTAAACAATCCCACAACCTTAAAATCCCCAATCCTTCACCCATCCTCCAACCATTTCCTTGCTAATTGGACTCAATTCCCTAAACGAAGCACTCGCAGCTTTCGCATTATCAGTAGTTATAACCAATTGCTCCTCACTAGCTACCCATTCAAAAAAGTTCAAAAGTTTAAGTGCCGGAAATTTCTCGAGTTCCTCTCTTGATTTATCATCATGTTTCTTGAGTTCTTTGAGCCAATCCTTCAATGAAACTTCTTTGGTAACCTCGAGTACATCTTTGACCGTAGGAAGAAGATCCGTCCAATAAGCAGATGCGGGATTAATGAGATTGAAAGTTGTCGAGCCTTCTCTCGTACCACTTCCCTGCATCAACTCAATGATAATTTGTGATACACTATCAATTGGAATCCACTGCACGAGATTCTGTGCTCCAAGATTACTTGGTATCAATCCTAGAGCTTTGGAAGTTTGCATCAAGATTGGAAACCAGTCCCGAGTGTTCCACTTCTTCTTTCCGTCACCAACTGGACCACTAAGTTGTCCACATCTCAATATATCAATTGAGATACCGCGTTGCTTTGCAGCGTTGTTCAGTATATTCTCTGCTACGAACTTGGACTGACCATAGCCTAGCGTTGGCAAATCGCCATCGGTGAATACCTCCTCGGACACAGGTGTTTTGGGCCGAAAAGATGACCAGTTCCCAAATGACCCTACAGAGCTCACAAATTGGATTGTGACTTTGCGCGGGGATAATATGGACCAATCTATGAAATTTCGAATACCCGCAATGTGAATCTTTTCGAAAGACTTGATCGATAAATTGAAATCGACCGGCCAAGCATTGTGTATGATAACATCAACGGTATCAAGAAAGCTTTGATGAACGGCAGGAGTCAAGCCAAATCTTGGTTCACCAAAAGATACTTTGACAAACTGGACCTTGGCCGCTCCGTCTAAGCCACCGGATTCTTCTATGGAATTGTTTCTCGGTTCCGTCCAACCACGGTTAAAGCATAGAATCTTTGCGACATTGGAGTCGGCAATTAGAGTTTTAAGAAGGTAATATCCTAGGTAGCCCGTCGATCCGGTGAGAAGTACGTGAAGACCTTCACCATGAGGCTTGTGGACTGTTTTTGCTTCTTTGGCTGGGAAATTACTGGAATAATTCTGAATAAGGTCTTCCAGATATTTATTAGCTGGGGCGAGCGCAAGAGATTTCTTTTCTAGGCGACCGAGCTCTTCCGAAACGCATTTGAGTGGGTACGCCATTTTGAAAATAGCTATCGAAAGCCTTTTTATTGTAGAATTTTCATAGATGAATCTTGTTGTGAGATTCGAGAGTTGCCCGGTAGGCATAAGAGGTTGGAAACTTGATTGGATCATATTGGATAGTTGAGTAATCTTAAGGGAATCTAGGCCGAGGAGTGAAAAGTCGTCATCTGCAGGTAGAAATTTGTTGTTGGCTTCAACCGTTGTTGCTTTTGTTAAATTTTGAAGATATACCACACAATCATTAATAAATTGTTGAAAGGTTTCAGAGGGGATCTGCATCACCGGATCACTGGGTAAACTGTCCCAAGAGCCCACATCGATTGATTTGATCGGAGTGGTGTAGAGAAGATCAATCTCCCGTTCATATAACGCGACTGTCAGAGATCTTATAATTGACCCCTTTCCTGTTCGTGGAAATCGCTTCTCAGACGTAGCGACTAGAATCATATTTCTAAGAATTTTTCCATGACCTGGAGCCGCCTCGTTTGCTTGTTCGACCAAAGGCCATACGGCATCAATAAGAACTGAGTCAGAAAGTGTTTTCTTTGGTTCAATAAGTAGTGAAACTTGTGTTCTTCCGAGACCAATGACTAGAGCCCCAGTCAAAAGTTCGTGCGCGGATATGATGATTTTCCATCCTAGCCGGATTCAACTTCTCTCCGTTTGAAAGAACTATAACGTCATCAATACGACCAGAGAACCTGTAAAGTGGCTTGCTCGGATGTTTCTCAAAAATGTCCCTTGTTCTCCACTCTTCAAGACTAGGGAAAATTGCAAATACTCCTTGGATCCAAGCATCTTGTGGTATTTTGCGTATAACGAGCTCATATCTTCCAGGATCATCCTCAAGTGGTTCCATTTTCAAACCCCCAACATCAAAGTTAAATCTCATCCACCCCCAATCTTCGTCGCTTGTTTCTTGCTGAGCAAGTGATCCTGCTTCGGTTGAACCATAAACTTGTCCCAATCTGACTTTAGAAGCAAGGAGATCACCTGTGGTAGCTGAAAGAGGTCCACCAGAACTGATAATGATTTCTAAATCGGGAAGCAAATCCAAAAATTCTTGGTAAAAGTATTTCGCAATATCATCGGTGATTGACGGGACCTGGACAATTACTCGACATCTAGCCTTTTTCACAATATTGCAGACCAACTTGGCGTTAATGAGGCTGTCGGTAGGCCCAAGGACGGCAACAGCCTCATTAAACAACGCAGAAAATACAGATGCGCAACCACCGAAATGAAAGAAAGGCATGCCAAAATAGACACGAGTATTTGGAACCTCACCAATGAGAAATATACCAAATGGTTCAGCGTCTGATTTGATGTGGCGTAATTTCCTCAAAGCGTCGAGAACAGAGTAGAACCTATGGGTATGGTAAATTGGCTTTGGTGACCCAGTGGTCCCAGATGTGTGGTGACAGATGATTACATCGTCTTTAGCTTCGTCCCAAGTCTTGCTGTAAAGATAAGGGGGACCTTCCTCCTGGGTCATCTCATCAAACTCTGGTATCTCGAAGGCTTTCATGGCCGGTCTCGGATGTACTAGTCCTGTTATGTTTATGGGCAGTTTTCCGGAGAAGAAAAGACCATTGACATTAGTTCCAGTGAATAAATCGGTAAAATTTTCTTGCGAGTTACGAATCGATGGAATTAGAATCTGCGATTCTCACGTTCAGTTTATACAAACAATTTATAGAGCGATTCCACTTACGATATAGCCGATTTTTATGGCAGCAAGCTCCATAACGAGGTATCTGAAGTCAGTGATTCCCTATACATTTATCATTAGTGCCTCTAATATACGGTTCAAAGAACATACTATATAGGCTATTGTGTTCTTGTCCTCGCTTGGTGGTCCCAGCTTCTCCAACAGCCACCAAGACATGAAGTTAACAGCATTTGCAATATCTTTGTAGGTGAATTCGAAGAATCCATGTGATAGATCTGATGATTTTGCAATCATACCCATCAGTTGAGTTGGATGGCTTTCAGCCTTTTCATCAACTAGTTGTGGGAGAAGTCTACATCCATAAGGGACGTCATTGTTGGTAGGTTCTGACATTTCCATGACTTTTCTATAGTCAGGCTTTCGTGGTAGCAGAATAATGCTCTTGAGAGGAATAGAAAAATGAGGGAAAAGAAAGAAAAAGGAGAGAACTCCATAAGGCTATGTACTGAAAAGCCAATGCTTAAGTCACTTTGGCCTATAGCATTCACAATCATGGAAATGATTTGCGTTATTGAATGGATGACAGGCGGCACAAATATCAATGCCCAAACCTAGAATGATGTGTACCTCGTGTGGCACGAACGGAAAAGATACAGGAGAATAAACGCAGATAGCTATAATCCCAACCACTACGGTAATCTCTCGTCCGATAAATCATATTTTCTCCTTGTGACTGAAGGGTGCTACCAAGCTGTTGATACATGGAAAACAGGAACCCACCACTTGAAAGACCCGAATTGAAATGCAAAGCACCCTTGTATGTATCCGTAGCTAAAACAATGTGCCTGGAAAGATACAAAATCCCAAGACAATCATCGACATACTCGTTGCCAACCATCAATTAGGAGCATTTGGGATAAGCTCATCAGATCGAATCACCGCGATGGTTTGTGGTAGGACTGCCGACCATCTAACACGAAGGCAATTCTCAATCATGATTGAACGAGTGAAAGTGTCAATGGGCTAGGATTTTACCAATCGCATGTTGTCCTTGAAAAGGTCAAGTTCATTCCGAGATTGGTGGATGTAATAAGCCTCAAAAATTTTTACGTTAAGGTTAAGGTTAAGGTTCAGCACTGGGTCAGAGATGTTGATGACTAAGCACATGATTGATAGTCCGATAAGACAACTGAGACTAACTCCATGTCAACAAACAAATAACATAACTTTACAGGAGATACCTCATCTTCCTATTCTGCACAAGAGCACGCATATCTGAGCCGATTCTCTCAGTGAAACGAGGCACCCTTGCCTTTCTCTGCTAAACTGCACCTGCACGAACACGAACACGATGTATTGCTTACCATCTCTAAATCTACAGCACTACTAACAATTCGTACATAGCATGGCATATCTATCTATACGCAAATCATTTTCGGGCGGCACACGCTAACATTCAACCCATTGAGTTCCTACAATCATCCTCTGCGCGGAACTTTTACTTCCATCCATTGCCATCCATCTGCTTGCGCTCCGCTGCGAAACCCGCATTTCCCACGGGACGATCTTGCATAGCTCTGCCACAGCTATATGGACCATGAAATTGCTATAATTGGGGCCGGGATTTGCGGGCTTAGAACTGAATATCCCTCAGGAGATTGTGCATTATCAGATAGAATGAACTAATGCAAGAAGGTGGTGCTTTGGATATTGTCATGCTTCAAGAAGATCAACTTAGCTGCGCGGGATCTCAATTAAACCTGGCAGGCAGATGTTCCTCGATGCATTGGTTGATGTGCCAGTCCTTCAGAGGTCAAAACAACTGTACAATCGAATTACCCACGTTTCCAATTCTTGCCATGTACAACAAATATCGCTTTCGACATGAAACGTCCACAACAGCAAATATTTGATGGTTCAAACAGTTCGGTACATGTGTATCATTTGTCAAATGAGTGCTGTATCGGTGGGTTACTGGCTTCCATGCCTCTTTTTTGGTAGCACATTATTATCTCGGAGTTTCCCGTCAATCTCTAGCCTGCCGTTTTTCGACTTCTCGTTACCCTTCTTCTTTTTCTCGACTTCATTCATTGGCAGTCGGTGTTGTTCTCTAGGTTCAGGTCCGTCAACTTCTACCTTGCCATTTCTTGAATTCCCAAGGGCACTCTTCTTTTTCCTTTCGACCCCATCATCTATTGCTACTCGGCGTGAGTCTTTGAATTTCTCATCACCCTCTACTTTAGCATTTCTTGACCTCTCAGGAGCCTTCTTTTTCTTCTCAGCATCATCTATTTGCGCCAGGTGCTCATCTTTTGATCTCCCATCAATTTCGACTTTTCTAGTCTTTGGCTTATCCAAAACGGGCTTCATGTCCCTTTCAGTCTCATCTATTTGCACCCGGCGCTCATCTTTGAGTTTCCCGTCAATTTCGACTTTGTTATTTTGTGGCTTATCCACAGAAAGTTTCCTTCTCTTTTCGATCCCATCAACTGGCGCTCGGCGTTCTGATTTCCAACCAACTTCTAACTTACTATTATTCGACTTGTCCAGGGTTTTCTTTTTCTTTTCAGCCTCCCTTAACAACACCTCTTGTTCATCTTTCGAACATAAAATGGCATTGTCGATCTTGAACCATTCATCCGGAAAATCTCTAATTGACCAGTATTGGGCATATTTGTTTTTTGATGCCAACAATCCAACCAATCTTTTCAAGTGCTGTGCTTTCTTATCTGGTGTCAGCAAAGAATGTGGGCTAAAAGCAGGTGCGCTTTTCTTTCTCATA
This sequence comes from Sclerotinia sclerotiorum 1980 UF-70, assembly GCF_000146945.2. Taxonomy (NCBI): domain Eukaryota; kingdom Fungi; phylum Ascomycota; class Leotiomycetes; order Helotiales; family Sclerotiniaceae; genus Sclerotinia; species Sclerotinia sclerotiorum. Next base: position 1,528,076 of record NW_001820833.1, on the reverse strand, counting down.
TCTGCTCGTGGGTCAGCTCGAATAGCTTTCTTGTAATCTCTCGCAAATTTATTGCATTCAATGAAAGTGCTCATGTCTTTATCCTGGATTTTCAAGCACATCTTTCCAGCAGTGTCGCTTGTGAACTTCCATCCATTTTCTTCGAGTTGTTTGATCTTCGCCTTCTCCAGCGATTCTAACTCTTGTTCCTCGAGAATGCGCTGAGTGACCAAATCTTTCTGTCGACCTTCAAGTAAGATTACCGCAGGCTTACCTTCATTGGAATCATGACCATCGGAACGATAGTCATACTCTGCCTTTAAGTGGGCTTGTTTGTCCGGCTGGGTAGATTGACTCGGAGGAGCGTCATTTTGTCGAAACATGTTGGTGCATGGATGGAATAAATTGAATTGAACTCGGTAATCGACAATACGGACTGGGGGTAGCAATGGATCCTGATAGGAAGGAAAACGATGAACTACTAAGGGGCGTTGTTTACAAACAATGTCAAGGCTGATTCAACGTGAACCAGCGAATGTCCGTATTTTCAATAAGTTGAGCTTAAAGATTAAATTATATTCGGCCTAGTTTTAGAAGCGAAGGTCACCAGTTGTATGTATGCCAGGACTTCCTGAATATATACATGTTTTTCCCTTGGTGTCAACCAGTAACGCAAAGATTTCATGATTGATGGATGGCATCGCTATCGGAATCGCAAAGGGCCACCAATAGGTTAGAAGGAACAAATTGCACAAATAAGCGCGCGCTCTTTTGTAAAGGTATCATGAAGTACGCAAATAGTAAATCACAACGGCCATATACAAGCAACCAAAATGGTCCTTTGCCTGCCCACCTTACACTCGCAAAGACGGAGACGGAGACCCCGCAAAAAGTTAATGTTCAGCCTTGTAGGGCGGCTTGTATCTTTCAGATCAGATCGGTAGGCGATGTAATGATGTAACTTAGCATCAAACGTTTTCGGTTGCAATATGGTAAGATCTGGGATATTAGATGGAATGGCGAAGATGATGAAATGGTGAAAATGGTGTTCTTAAGTTTCTTAAGTAAAACATGGTGGTGGGATGTGCACCGTTTCAGAGTTTCGATCGTTTTTTTTTTTTGCTGAGAACAGATGAATCATGTATGATACCTCCCTGGTCCGTTGGAACGTATCTGATGTATGATAGGGACCAGATAGTGGGTGTAATTCGATGGTTTTGATAGAGGCGTTGGTTAGTTTTTTGGTTTGTTGGTTTGATATACTAAAAATACCTATCATAAGAATATACGGAGCTATAGATGTCCTAGCTATTAGGTATAAATAGGAGTAGGAGTATTGATCAATTTCTAAAAGGAACTCTTTGAAATTGAGTCGGGAACTTATTAGGTGTGACTCTAGCGGGTTGTATACAGTTTCAGTCGTACGATAGTGATAAATCAATGCTAAGATTACCTTTTAGCCAGACCAGAGTAGATTGGACGACACGTGATATTTAGTCCATCGGGTCGCTTAAATTACAGGGCCCAACAACTTTTCCAATCTTAATCAATCTGTGTGCTCCGTACTCCACCCTTCTATCGATTCCAAACCCCTTCGTCCCAAAAATAAACTCCAGTCGGAACATCTCTAATCCAGTTTTTTATTTTATGGTTATTCCAACCTGGTGGACAATTTACGAAAGTTGTCAACATCAAGTCAAACATACTTATCAGCATACGCATCCCTACAGCTGAACTGCTATACACATTCTCTTACAGCCTACAACTCATTACAAGATCGACAATCAGCATCACTCTGCGTTTCGGTAATGTTTCAATGCATAATTCCGTGCACTTGGCGATCCACCAAATTTGTAAAGCACCTTTCCTCCCAAGATCTCGGCATCCCCTGATAACTTGGCAGCGGTATATTCAGAATGAAAAACGTCTTCCGTGTGATCGGGATAGGGAATTGAATTACATGATGCTAGTGCAAATCAACATGAATGAGGCTATGCTCAGTATGGGTGTCCTTGAGCTTGCTTGGCATTGGCCTATACCTAAAAGCCGTCGTGGCGGACGATCGGAATAGATCTCGTAACTATTTTTGATATTCATCTGATCTTGTAGGTTTTTTTTCACTCATTCTAGGAGCATTTTCAAATTCACTCTTTTGCTTTCTCAACTCAGCCTCAAATCTTTCTCAGGAATCAGTCCCTCTTTTATTCTAGATTTCATACATACGTCAAACTGTCAAACTTTATCATACCTATTCGTACTTCTGTGTGCATGTGCATGTTCTATTCTCCTTCTATTTCTACATTATGAAGCTCGACTCTCCTTTAATCTATGCGGCAAGTCTCTATGTCCTTGCCGGTCAAGGCGTGGAGGGTGCCATCACACTTGATATCACTTCTACAGATTCAATCAAGACAGCGGCAAGTAACATAGCATATGATCTCATGTCATATTACACCGGAAACAACACAGGAGATGTGCCAGGAAACTTACCAGCACCATATTATTGGTGGGAGGCGGGAGCGATGTATGGCTTTCCCTGCTCCCCCGAGGATCAATACTAACCATTTTTTAGGTTTGGAACCATGGTAAACTATTGGTATTACACAAACGATACAACCTACAACGACAGTGTTCAACAAGCACTACTACATCAAGCTGGAGACGATGAGGATTTTATGCCCTTGAATCAAACAAAAACAGAAGGGAATGATGATCAAGGCTTCTGGGGAATGGCAGCGATGACAGCAGCGGAAACCAAATTTCAAGATCCTCCAAGTCCACGTCCTGGATGGTTAGCACTTGCACAAGGAGTCTTCAATACTCAAGTCGCGCGATGGGATAATTCAACATGTAATGGTGGATTTCGATGGCAAATATTTACTTTCAACAATGGTTACAATTATAAGAACAGCATTTCGAATGGTTGTGTCTTCAATTTAGCGGCAAGACTTGCATTATACACCGGGGAATCGAGCTATGCGGATTGGGCGGAGAAAATATTTGATTGGGTATACGGGGTAGGACTTATCTCCCCAGACTACAAGGTATATGACGGGACCCAGAATTCCGACAATTGTACGGATAAAGATCACAACCGTTGGACCTATAATAGTGGGATATATCTCCTTGGAAGTGCTGCTATGTACAATCATGTAAGCTTTACAAGTTTCCATTAGATTCTTTTGTATATACTAACCAATTTAGACAAACGGCAGCGCTATATGGAAAGAACGGGTCACTGGCCTTTTAAACTCATCAACCGATTTTTTCCAGAATGGAATTATGGTCGAAGCCTGCGAAACCGGTACATGCAATAACGATCAACAATCTTTTAAGTGTTATTTTGGGCGATGGTTAGCTGCGACAGCAAAACTTGCACCTTTTACTGCCGAAATCATCATGCCTTTATTAACTACCACGGCAACAGCAGCAGTAAAAACCTGTACGGCTGGAAAACGGGGAAATTCATGTGGTTTGAAATGGACCACAGGAGAACATGATGGAATTACAGGTGTAGGAGAACAGATGTCAGCATTAGAAGCCGTTCAGGGTCTTTTACTACCCCAGACCAGGGATTGGGTTAGTCAGGTTCAAGGCACGGGTACCAGTGAGGGTAATGAAAATGCAGGGACTGATTCAAGGATGAATACCGATGGAAGTGAAATTACACCTGTCACTACGGCCGATAGAGTCGGGGCTTCGATTTTCACCATGGTGATTGTTGCGGGTGTTATTGGTGGAAGTGGATTTTTATGCATCGAGTGGTTTTGAAATCCTGTGGAGGAAATTTACTATGTTTATTCCTCCATGTGAACATATTTTGAAAAAACTATTGGATTGTGTGTCGTCGCACTACCTTGGTTAAAAGCATATCATCGGCGTTTTGTATCGGGATAATTGGATAAGAGGGAATCGGATCCTCGGCAAAGAATGGCGTTGTTATATCCATTTGCTGCAGAAAGTAGCTTTTGATATTTAGTTGGCGTTTCTTTGGTTTTTTTCTCATTTGTTTAACTTTTTCAAAAGACTTTTTTTTACATTTTTCTTTTTTTTTTTTGCATCATCAGCAAACCGTGCCTCGGTATTATTTTCGGGCGTCAATCAAGAGTAGAAGTTACTACTCATTGGTATTTGGATAGGATGAATAGGATGTGTAGGATATAGATGTGTAGGATATAGGGGGTGTAGGATATAGATTTAAGAACCTCGCGTGTCTGTCACATACATACAATACATTAAGAGATAGGTATTGGAAATAGAAAATAGAATATACTTGATCTAAATCTGAATCTAAATCTGAATCTGCCTTCATTTTAACATGTTCCATTTTGCGCTTCTTTTAATGTATGATTGAATGAATGAGTGAATCAATGGCATCGGCATATTTTATTTTATATTAGATTTTAAGGACTTTTGTGAGTACTTGAAAGATTTTTATCAGCGGGTAATTATATATAAGTAAGATGTAATATAGATAGATAGATTTTCTATGTACCGGTCCCCTTTTGGATATTTGAGATTTGGGATTCCTATGAATTTTTTAAGATATCTTCTTAAATATCTAAAGATAAAAATAACTTACAAATTATAATAAATGATATATAAAATCCTTAGTTGAAACAAAGTATATATTCCTCATGATATTACATCAGTCAACCACCAAAACCAACTCAAAACCCCCCTCCTTCCCCAAACAACCGATATCTCTTCAACTCCACCTCAGGAAACAAATCCAATTATCTAATTAGTACCTAGAATACACAAACTAATGTATAAAGCAAAAAAGTAACAAAATCAAAAATTATAAGATTAGGATAAATATCCCTAATTTATTAGAAAATGCGAGTAAAAAACACCAGTCCAGCTATATATGATATGATATGATATTCCCATAAATGATAAAAAGACTAGATTGGGGATCAGAAGACTGTATAGGAAGGAGATACCAGAGACGGAGGGAGTCGAAGAAACCTTATTTTCTTGATCTTGGTTCTTGATGCGGAGGAGATGGAGATGGTATATATATTATGACCAGATGATCTATTGCTAATTATAAATGAGAATCAAGTTAAAATTACCTGGTAATCTTCCCTTAATGAGTAGGTAGGTAGTTAGTTAGGTAGATATGAAGATTAAAAGATTAAAAAATAAAAGAGTGAGTTTCTTACACCTGTATCATGAGCAGAAGTGAGTTTTAAGTCCCTCGGAAAAGGAAGGAAGATACACGGTACCCGCACCGGTAAAAATTCTTCTTGTAAGATTATTTAATATAGTAATTACTCTCCCAGTTTTAAGACATTTCGAATTAGATATCACAAACTACAAACTGCGAGTCTGCTTCAGATAACACGATGAATGTCAAAATATTCCCTCCGCCAGCCAAAAAAATCTCTTGATGATAAACACTTTATACAGTTTTCCAAATACTAATTTTAATAGTTAATTTGAGTAAGTAAGTACGCCATGGCGTGTATAAGTTTTACCAGTCGATATTGTTTGTGGAGTGAAATTTGTTGGGTGACTGGGGATGAGGATCCAGATAACTAAGTAGTTTGAAGGAGTGGTCGGGGAATGAATGAAGTTGGATTTGAGGGTAAAGCAGGAAGAAGCAAGAAGCTTGGGGTTGAGTTTGGAGGGGAGAGAAGGGAAAGAGGAAAAAGGAAGGAAAATACTAATGATAGTATGAATATACCGGTGTCTATCGATTGACGTTGAGTCTAGGAGAATAAATGATTCGAGTTAATTTCTGAACGTTCCCCTGAATTCATCGGATATGGGATCTCGACATCTTTTCTTCCGTAGAGGCTGATTGATGCATGTCTTGTCAATTATACAGCATCTCATTGCCTCCGAACTAGCCTTGATACTTTGCTAGTATATTTGGTGTAGCTTGCGTCGTGATTACTTGTAGATTTGAGAAGAATAGAATAGATTCAAGTCCATCATTTGAAGGTTAGGATGTGTATTTGATTAAAGACTGATATAGAGTGATCTTACTATCAGGTTCGTTCATAAACAGAAAGATTATTGATTAAGCAGAAAACAAACCAAATATAAGTAAGATTACAGAATCCATACTCATTCTTTCTTGAAATTTATACCATCAGTCTCTACCACTTCTTCCTTTCTCATTCATGATCCCTCAACATCCAATAGCAAAATCAAATAAATCATTTCAAATCGAACCGAATCTCAACACCAAACATCCACTTGTTTTTCTGGTTGTACTTTGGGAGTCGGTATCGGTTTTTAGTGTTGTTTCCAGCCCAATTGTTTTATTGATCGGATTAGAATTCAAAGGGGAGAGGCGTCTACGTTCAAGAAACGAAAGGCTCAGATTGAGGACGCTATATTTTGATGATCCATTGGAGTTGAGAAATTTGACTTCTTTCTTGAGATATATATCAGGATATATAGAGGTAAAGATGAATGATCTCGATCAATAAACACTCCTATCTATTTTATGAAACAAAATACAAAAAATAGGATTATCTAGAGATATTTATCTGGAGCATTCTAACACGCCTGTATTATTTGTGGTCATCAGACAAAGAAATACAAAGCTAATGTTCTGATTGATATATACACACATAAGATGTCTGGGAAACGGGCATGATAGCTGTAGTGTGTGTAAATAGTAAGAAGATTACCCAGTATTATTCTTCGCAAAATGATGAGCAGGCGAGGACACTTGTTCTACCCACATAACTTTATAGTTTATGACCCAGAGATTCTGAAGCAGGCTCATGTTCTCTAGGAAGACAATCAAACATTCGCTTCAGGATATGGCAAACGGAGTATAAATATTTCTTTGCCTTTCCATCCCCATTTTTACCTACCTCTCCACATTCCATTTATATACCATAAGCTCGGGTCTCTCCAACTTGGTCCAATCGAGGACTTCAGTTGCGGAGATGCGAGACCTGGCATGGCTCCTCATGTCTTAAAGTTTGTGTACATGGCAAGATTGTTGGCTGCCACACTACCTCATCGGTACATGTATCCCTTTATCGATGCTTGTATGCCTCTGTATGATTTGTGTCTCGTTGTGTTGTTAGACAAGCAGCCCCCACAAACTCGTTACTATCTGCTCATGTATGCTGCATTGCTGGCAGATCAATGTACTGTAGAATCAACGTATTGTGGATTCGAGGAATCGAAAAGGGCAAGATCTTATGGGGATTTTGGCATTCGAATAAACTCTCTCGGATCGGTGCAGCAGCGGGAAAGAGGTCTTTTTATGGTATTGTCGACCGTATGTGCTGTGTATCTAGTATATGCAAATAAATATATTCTGAAACCAGCTAATGAATGGACATACATATAAGTCGTATTGATGTATATTTTCTCGTCTAATTGGCATTACAAATGAGGGGTAACGAGATTGACTGTTGAGTCGAACTTGAAGAAGGCTGAGAATCTTTGAAAACCTCCCTAGGTAATAAAAATGGCCGTTGAAAGTCGATGAGGGGGAATTTTCTATCCGATCTAATCCCTGTGAACGGACTCCATGGCCCAGTAGCACTGTCCGTATGGTGCGCTATTATGGTGCTATCGTGGCACTATTTTCCACTATTTTCCACTAATGTAACTCTGTGCACATGTTCCTGCAAAAAATGCATTATCAAGTGCCATAATGAGTTAGAATCATCTCCGAGACTGCATCAACAATACACTACTCCCTCCGTATAGAAAAAATAAGACAGTCACAGGCATCCTACCTTAAATGGTCGGTGAATAGCACGAAGCATCATGAAGGTATCCCCATTTATGAAAAAGATTTGAAAAAGTCAAAGTCAAGAAGTCGAGAAAGGATTAGTTCTGTCACCACGTCAGAATTTTGTTAACATACATATCCTGTCCACCAGTCCAATGAACTGAGGGGTTATCATCAAATTGCTTACCGGGGATTTTTATCAGTGTCTAAGAGTCTAAGACAAATGCTGCCATTGATGCATCCCCATCCTGCATGATCAACTCCAGTTTTATTGAATAGAAGTTATTCTAAACTTCCTAATCTTATCCTCGTATATTCATATTCATATTATTGTACAGACTTCGGATTCATCATATTGTACATAGCGTCAATTTGAATCTGTACATATTAAACAACGAAAACGATCACGACAACATCCATCGACTTGACTGTTTGTTGGATTCTTTCTGCGGCGAAATATGATCGAATTAAATAATTTGTTGGATGAGAGAGCCTTTGGTCACGATTTGGAATCCCTACAAGCAGCAAATGAATACCTCGAACGATTACTCTTCGCGACGGCCAGAAAACACAATCAAGTATGGGAAGAATTAGAATCAATGAAGGAGTCTTCCGGTCTTTACGACACACCATTACCATTCCTCTCGTTCCCTCGGGAAGTCCGCGATCAAATATATACATATGCTCTTCAAGCACCCCGCGAAGCATTCGTTGGAGTTCGACACATTAGGATGCTCTCCTGCGATACATTTCCCGATTCAACACATTATCCCTTCAAACCTCCTACGCCCGGTTTACTTTTGGCCAATAAACAAATATACGAAGAAGCAGTGCAAGTGTTATACTCATGCAACAATTTCTCCTTTCACAAACCAAGGGAACTTTTCGATTTTCAGAGTCAGGTCGGCGTGTACAATTGTGCTCTGGTACGACAAATGAAGATATCGGTTGTGTTCGAAGACGAATCTACGCAGATCCCATCAGAATATGTAGCACCTTGTGATTACGAGAATATACCATCACATTGGGCGAAAGCATTGATGGAGTCCAGGCTTATGAATAATATTGTTGGAATGCAGATTGATGCAAATTCAGGATCACATGAAATGCGTTTAATGACTATGCCTCCAGCATTGTATCGCGCGATTCTCGCCACTTTTTCTCGAAATCGAAATGCAAAAACGGCCCCGGAGTTAGTTTTGAAAGGATTCCAAACACAAGAAGTTGAAAAATTTCCCAGGACTTGGAAAAAGTCTACGGAGCAATGGTTGGAAGTGGAATGGGCAGCCGATGATCAAGAAATGGATGAATCCGAACCATTTTGGAATTCATCTGATGTCGATCCTGCTGATACACATAGTTCATGGGAAGATAGGGAAGTATCTGCTGATGAAGACGGTGAATCTTTAGATGAGAATTCGTCGTCTTTAGAAAATTCTAGTACAGGCAAAGGAAATGTACCGACATTATTTAATGAATTGGGGGAATTGATGGGATCGGATTATACGGATTCAGACGCCGAATCTGATGTGGGTTCCGAAGATTCATTTTATACCGCGGCACCGTGGAATGATGTCAAAGAAGTATTATTGCAATTTAGGAGTTTTCAAGAAGCTGGTCAACGACAACAAGGGGGTCTGTTAGGTATTTGATAGGAATTTGCTAGCGGAGAGGGGGAGGAAGCATTTAAGATGCCATTTCTAACAGATAGGAGTATTTTGGAATTGGATTCCCCTTTCTACTTTTCATCCTCATCCTTCTTGATTATGCGGCGCAATGGAAAGAAAGGTCTTCACATTTGTATAGGGGAAGAAGGAGTTTAGGTTTTGGGGTTCGGGAAGATACGCTTAAGTTCAGCACGGAAGTTTTCCACTTATAATCAGCATTAGGTTATCCAAGCTTGGTTCAACATTATTCTTCAAAAGGAGTTTGGTATCGATATCCATTTTATTCGGAAATTATCCTTATATACAAAATTTATTTACATACAGATCAGATAGCATTTTTGAATTATCAAAATTTATTTAGACGGGATTGTCCAATGTTTTTCTATTTTGACGCATTCTGATGTTCTTCTGAGCGGATGTCAATAGATATACAGAGTAATAAAATTATATATCACCCGCCCAGACTCACTCATCAATGATCAGATATAGAAATCTTCCTCGTTCTCTCCTCTCTTAAATTATTAATCTATGTAAGAACATCAAAAATTGTAAACTGTACCCTCAATATTCAATGATCCATCTTTTCAGCCATTTTAACTATTGCTATTCCCGTTTCCGAGTAAAAGAAATATTTAGAAGTAATATAAAGTATCTACAAGTAATTACAAGGAAGGATATATATCACCTTCCTTCCTATTACAATATACTCATTACATCTACCTATCTTAGATACCCTAAGTCTTACATACAAATGTATACACGTATATACGTTGATTTACTGATTGGGATTACATTTGCATCTTAAATTTGTGTAGTTCTAGATGCTATTCTTATATATATATATATAGGTAAAGCAAATGCAATTCCTGTATACACTTATTGTTCTACGCCAGATACTTGTGAGGTAAGATTACGAGTTAACACCTTCTTTCGTTTCTTGCTGCTTTCGTTTCTGTTCTTGGTCGTGAATATGAGAAGGAAGTTCCTTTCTTTTTGCTTGTTTTGGCTTGTTTCCTTGCCTAGAGATGAGATATTCAAATCTTGGATTAAATAACTTCCCTAAGTTGATCTGATGTGATATATAAAATTGGCTGTTTTTGGCAAAAGAGGTTTAGTACATATTACCCCTAAGTTTAATGGATTGTGGGGAAGCGAGGAATGGGGATTTGTAAGGCCATAAAAGTAGGTGACTTATATGTATCGAGACTCGGGAGGATATCCTTGCTCTTTTAGTTTGCGCTGAGTACGACTGGTAAATTAAGGAAATTTTAATGATCAGATCGGGTATTTTGGAGGATCGGTTGGAGGAAACTACGTGTATGCCTACTATCAGATTGGAAGGATTCCGTAGGTCGTGAGATTGGGTTGGCTTCTCTGGGTGGAATTTAAATCTTTTGATTTTTAAACATGGTAGAAAGGAGATTATGCGGAGGCGCTCTTGTTGAAAGTGGACTTTGAGGCTGCTGATCGAGATCCTATATAACAATGGTGGGTTGGTCTCTATGCAGCTGTCAATAGTGAGCTTTTTTGTCATGTCATACTACCTAACCCATAAAAACTGACTGAGAAGGAGGTAGCACTGACGCTAACTAACCGGTGGCAACAACATCGGGCTCCATGACTTTCCGAAGAGCGTAAAATCACAGGTTCTTGATGGACACCTCTTGGTGAAAGATTGCGAAACTAGACGTGCTTTAGTTATTCTAAAGTTCGCTTGGTTGTCGCTTCGGTCGATGAAGGGGCTTGCAGAAGCCGAAAATCAGTGGAAGATTCAGTTTAGACTCTCCTTCTCAGTAGATTCTGGAAGTTTGAAGATTTCCATTTTAGATACTCGACTGCGAAGAATCCTAGATGGGTTTTCATCGATATAAAAATGTGTGAACTTGTGTCAAGTTGAAAACGAAACTCGCCACCGTAATCAATAGCTTTGCTGGACACTCGATAGCCCGTGAAGGCCTTAGGCGCGCATGGCACGTTGCAACTCTTGATTGATAAAGCTGCGTTCTTCACAATCCTCTCCTTGCGATAATGAGGTCTTCTCATTGATGACCTTTGCTACTCTGTCGCGCATCCTGGAGCAGCTGCATCGGGCGTGATATGGTAAAACCGGTGCACGTAAAGATAGTCGCAACAGATCCCAGATGCCTTCAATATGCTGCTATCGTTTGGTGTCGCCATGGCTGAGCGCCCCTTCAGCCATGTTCCTGACGCGGACTTCGCGAGTGGGTGGCCACTGGCCATCAAACAGAACGTAGAAAGCATATTGATATTCAATGGTTCGTGGATTTATCACAAATATTCTTAAATAAAACGCTTTGGGACTCGCCAGATCCGAAGCTTCAAAACATCGTAAAGACTCTCTAGTTGGGATTTGTCGTGGCCAACACGTGATCATTATCAACGACAGATCTATGTTCCTGTCAAAAATTGTTTTTCGTCCGTGACCGTCTCCAAGACATCTTTTTGACGCCCCAAAAAATCTGCAACATTGCCCCGAACAAACATCCTTACTCCGCTATCCGATAACTCCCGATCTGGCATCTCTTCCGAATGTACCTATCACGGGATTAAAATTATCACGTGTAGATAAGGATGGCATCAGATCATGGATTGACCAATAATGACCTTGAATTCAATTCTCCTGATCGGTTCACTCAGGCGGGAACAGAGAGGAAGAGAACGAGAAAGGCTTGCCGGATTTGTCATTCACACAAGGCAAGATGTAGTGGAACAATTCCACATTGTAAGAGGTGCGAACAGAGAGGATACGTATGCGAGTATGAATCTACAAGTAGAGGGATGAGGCGGAGCGTGCCGAGGCAACAACCGGCAGGGACAAGTCAAAATGGTGATAGCCCTGGACCTGGGGCAGACGCTATATCTGCTGGTGGGAGTCCGATGGATATTGGACACGGGACGGATGGTTCATTGTGAGATTGTCCGGGAAGGGAGAAATTATGTTGAAAATTACTAAGTCTTCTACTTTAGGGACCTCGGAATCTCCAAAGCTACCATCAAGCTGTACATAGATGCATATTTCGAATTTGTCTCTTCAACGCCTGGGAAAGGCTTTATCCATCGAGCCACATTTCTAAGAAATTGGAACAATGGTGCTGTGAATCCAGCTTTACTGGAAGCCATGTGTGCTTCATCCATAGCCTTCGTCTCAAAAGACAACGAAAGTCGTGCTACGGCCCAGAGATGGATGGATGAAGCAGAGAGATACGTTTGGCAAAGTTTAAGTAGACCCACTACTGTGTTAGTGGAAGTCCTTCTCGTCATTATCTTTTATCGATTTGAGCATCGTGAATACTTCAAATCCCAAGCACTTACAGCTGTGGCTGCCAAAATGGCATTTGTGTTAGGTCTGAATTATGAGAATAATGCTTTGTCGACCTTGGTGAGGGAATGTAGGAGAAGATTGATGTGGTCGATTTTTCATGTTGATAGACTTTCTGCTGGTGGCTTTCCAGAATTACTGGTTTGTCCTTCGCATTCGATGCATATTCAATTACCTTGTAGTGAAAAGGATTTTGATCTTGGTATACCAGGAGAGACTGCTCCTTTGATATCAACGCGGACGAACGAGGCTGAATCTATGCATTTGGGTTTGAGGACATTTTATTTTCGTATATCTGATATACGGCATCGTATTTTGGAGTAAGTTTTGATTCATCGACATGCTTGTTTGATATTTGAAGCTGATGACTCGCTTTAGGTATACGCGGAATGTCATAAGGGAAAAGTCCAATCCATACGATTCGCAAGATACGTTACAAAAACTGGAAGAAGAGTTACAACAACTACGTTCCTCACTGCCAGCAAATCTTCAATACAACGAAGATAATCTTTTCCTTCGAGCATATTCACCACAGCTAACAAGATTCGTTATGTTCCATGTTTTATGGCAACAATGTCATGCAGACCTTTACCGATTCATGTTTCCAGGAACCAAGGACTCGATATCCGATACGGTTCTAGAAGATACCCCTCAGGAATATGTGCAATACTGCCAAAGAAAAGCATTTGAACATGCAGTTATGATATTGGATATTTGTAATACAGTACAAAGTATCGGACATACATTGATTAGTGATATTGGTATCGCGACGTGTGTCTACCAGTGCAGTAATATAATTGTACGGGCAGCAGATATTGTAGGATTTTCAAGTGAAGATGAGAGGGTTAGAATAATGGGGAGGTTGGAGAAGGTTACAGATATTTTGGAGGGGTTGAGGGAGGTTAATACCCACGTAGATGATATTGTGAGTTTGGATTTACCTCGGATCACTTTGCAGGATCACAAGCATATGCTAATCAAAAATCGTCTCAGTACCGCAATGTCAAGGAAATGCTCCACCTCTTCAACACCAACCAGACCCGCCGTCTCTTAGCAAACCCCGTCCTCGGAGCCGCAACCCCGTCTCTCTTAACCTCCGGCGTAACACCTGGGCCCGTGTCCCTCGACCACATCAACTACACGAACGGTCACAACACAATGCAGAATCATAATCCCCTCCACTTAAGTAGCACAGGGGTTCTCGCGCCAACAACCGAAAGCGCTGCGACGTTGAGTCTATTGGAAATAGGAAATGGAAATGATCAGTATGCAGATTGGAATTCAGGAAATGTTGATGATGGTGGTCAATGGATTAACGGAATTGATTTTGGACAGGCGGGAATGGGGAGTGGGATTGGGATAGGAACGGATATGGTGGGAAATGTTGGCGCCATGTTTGATCCGTTCTGGGGAATTCATAACACAAATGAGGGTGGCAGTGGAACGGATCATGGAGGTGGAAATATGTAGTTTGGATGGTGTGTATTGTGGTTATAATGGCGGCGGGGGTCTGCAGAGCCTGCGCATAGGCTGGTATCGGAATATTGTTTAGCACGCGCATCTAGTACCTTATGTTTCAGTTTCACAAGTTTTTGAGGTTGAAGCTATGGATTGCGAGTTACCTACGTAGATTTAGTCGTTGCAGACTCTCAATGAATAATATACCCTAATAGTTGTGTAAAAATGTACTGTTATGGAAATGCACGCTGTATTTTATTTGCGAATGGTTATAGACGATAAATAGTTTTGTTTAATATGTTTAATTCAAAGGTTAATTACTTTTGATACCGTAAGAAACTAGTAGTCCTGATAAAAAGCTATGAGCGCTCCATCACAAACCACATCAAAATCCCACCAGATATTTCATGAACAATACCTTCGGCGAGACTGCAATGGTAGAAAAATTGCCGTATCAAGCCCTTGAACTTAGCACCAATCTATTCTCTAGCCCAAGCAGCCGCTCGATCGTGAGACCACAGTAAAGTTTCTTTAGCAATATGCATATTCACCTGCTTACGTCCCCCTGTCGCAGCAACTAACGTCAAAACCCGAACGGTCTTGAGTTCTCTAATCTCATTCTCAAGAAACTCTTTAAAAATCCGGTCAAATTCTTTTTGAGACTTATCGCTTCTGATACCATCATGACCTTCATACCTATCAAACTGCAGTTCCAGGATCAGCTCTTGCAACTCGCTGCAGAATTCGTTGATGAAAGGTATATAACACTTCATACTCTAAATCATATCATGATTGCATTCGTGACGACACAAATCTCTCGTGCATTGATGCATTTTAATGGTTCCTTTAAATCGTAGTTTCTTCACCGAAGCGCTGTTTCGAGGTCGGATATGATAGAGGAAACGAATAAAGGGGTCATAATAACACCAGCCCGGAATTGCAGTGATAATTGCTTTGTCCCGGAGCTGCTGAATCGCTTTGGGAGTTGATTCTTTAGTTATACCAATTTTGCTTGGATCGGGTCTGTATGAATTTCCTCCAATCCATGAAGGAGGATTATTAAAAGTGGTATCAGATGCCATATAAAACGTAAGGATGTTCATACCGTACAGCAATCTAGAGCCAATCTCATAGAAAGTTTGACAAGTGTGAAGAAGCGTTGCGTCGACTTGGGGACGGAGAATCCTACGAAGCTCAATGTATGGTCCCTGCTTATCATGGAGTGTTCTTCGCATAAACGATACGAGTGAATTATCGAAGTATGCGAGATACCATGGCATTTCACATCGGGAACTATCTCCGTCATAGACTAGTCCCTGTCCAGGAATAGTGGCACAGCTAGTGTGATGTGTCTCCGAGTAATTATTCTTCCAATTTGAAGTCACAAGTTTTGGGCAAATCAAGCAGCTGGCAAAAGGGAGTAGGGCGTGTCTGAAAATATTGACATGAATCTCTATGAAACGTTAGCTAGTGAGAAAATCATACATCTATCTAGGAGCGGCAAAAAAACCGACTTACCTCGCGGGAACTTTGAGAAGTATGTTTTATGATCTCGTGGTACATTCCATTGATCTTCGCTCTGGTTTTTGTGTACTCTGCGAGCAGATTTCATGGCTGCAGTAGTTCTGTCAATCTCTTGTAGACAAAGTGAACTTTGGGGTTTATTCAAGAACAATTGACGCTGGGCGTCCATGATCACCTCAAATTTGGACATGCAACCATCTTTGGGTCGGAAATTGTGATAATCTGAAATTCATTAGCACGTCAGACCTACTTCCAAGCTTTTAGAGCGGATTTTCTAAAAGGTGTAATATACCATGGGTGATAAAATAACGAGCGCTATGTGTGAACTTTACTCTATATATCCAATTCTCAACGACATACTTCCGGAGTGCAGTTTCGGGATCGTCCTGAGGATATGTTTCCTGGGCTAATTTCGCGTAACCATCTATAGGAGGATTCCAGCTCGGTTTTGACTTAACGTTACCCATGATGTGTGGAGAGGATAATACTTGTGCAATGTTAGATTATTTTGGTGGATATTTCTGGAACGTTTTGGGGGTTTATCTGTGCCGTAGGAGTCATTATGATGTTGTGGAAATGGAGAAGGAGAATCTGTAGATGACGGCGCGAGCTTATACAAATAGTAAGCTACAGCAGCCAAGATCAAACCGTAAATAATTAGCTTCAATGTCTGCCATATTATCGAAATATACCCAGCCGTACCAGAAAGATATGACAAACATGATGGTTGTTATATCGAGAAGCTGCTACAATGGGCTCATATACGGAGTACGGTCCTACGGTTACCAAAACTCTCTCCACGGCTCGGTGGCCAGTAGTGACAGTATTATAACTCTGCCATAGCTTGAGCAATCATTCAATTCTTAATAGCCCAAGAGCGAACGCAGTAGGGAAGAGTAAGATTATTCCCTCCACAAGAAGAAAGTGAACAGATCATAAGCACATCAAGGCAATAGACCGCATTGAATATTGGCGCTTTGAAGAACAATGGAGATGGTGGCAGTTGATGTAAAGTTTGTCTAGTCAGATACTATCTAGTCTGACGAGATGAGTTCGTTGAAATGATATCTCTTGACGATATATCTCATATGCTTATACCAGGCTCCAAGCACGAAATATGCTCAACCATAAGTGAGATCAATCTAAAACATCGGAGAATGGCGTCGTTGTGCAAGTTCCCAAAGCTCACATGTAATCAAGTAAAGCAGATATTAGTCTGAGATGATTCAAAAAGGGTATATTGACATTACTCATTAACATCTAATTTTAACTATTGCCACAGTTCTAAATACCGGACCATCATTCATTTCATCCAAACTGTCATTTCCATTCCTTCCTTTTTTTTTTTTTGGCCCACCCAAATAAAACCACATGATTATCCATTAGCCTCATTATACATACATTTGTCCACATTACCGCTTGCGGGATTTCCAGCCCAAGTTGGAAATGGTCTGCTAACTCCACTTCCTCCTGCAACAGCGAAAGTGAGTAAAAATACCATGACTTGGGTTCCACCGTCAAGACCGGCAGAGACCAAGTAATTCCACTTGACGAAAAACTTTGGTCTCCATTTGCGGAGGTAGAATTGGCCGAATGCTCCGATGTAATAGTACATGAAGACACTGGCGTTGATACCGACGCAAAGGTATCCGAAATACCAAAGGATGATTGAGAGGTTGAGGTAAGACCAGATACGTTGATGAGGGAAATATCGGTGCATAATCCAGAAGGGTACGGGGACGAGGAATCCGAGGAGATATGCGATGGTTACCCATTGGTAGCGAGCACCGATAGAGAACATCTTTGGAGCAATAGCCCAGGCTATTGCGAGTGAGTTGAATGACTGGACGTTGGCTCCTGACCAAATTGGTGTTCCTTCAATGGTGAGAAGTTTTGGAGTTTGATTCTTGACGATGCTAAAATTTGTTAGCGTGTAAAAGAATCAGGGATGAAAAGAGAGAACTTACGTGATCATCATAACATAATTGAGACAAGCACCAAAGATACACCCGATAATCTGGGTTGTGTAAGTGACTTTTGGAGAAAGCTTGTTTTGTTGAGCAAGTTTCAAATCTCGGAGAAGATACTGCCCTTGTTGAAGAGCATTGTAGGTGAAGGTTGTGAAATACATATTTGCTAGTTTGGTTATTAGCAGTGTGATAAAATACTTGATGATGTAACTTACCAAGGGGAGCTCCAGGGAATAAATATCCAGCAAGGGTTTGAGCAACAGGTTCGATATTGAATTGAAAACCAGTAATGGCATACTGAGCGCCAAAGAACAACATGAAAAGCACCAAAAAAAGCATAGCCACAATCAAACCCCACCATGGAAGAGTTGACTTCATAGCATAAAGACAAGCCATTGAAGTGATGAAGCTTGCCAAGAATGCTAAGAAGTACCACAGATCGGGGACTTCATCGTAATCCAACATAACTTTGTAATGTGGATCAATGTTGGGGTCGTTTCTCATAGCTTGCTTTTCTTCTTCGCTACGTGTGCCACTATTGCCTTTCCAGAATATATAATGAGATGGGGTAAGCATCTTCTTGAGCGTAGCTTTGTTGGCCCAAGCCCATCCAGCTTTAATGTCATCATAATTCCAAAGGAACATGTGGACAAAATTAGCAGTAAACCCCATATTGGATGTGATGAGGTAGACAATGTAAGTGGAAGCCATGTAAGGAATACCTCCAGCTTCAAGAGCCTCCTCATTCACGGTGAAATCGTCGTTGAGGATTGTCGTCTCATTGAAGGTATCATAGTATGTGGAGTTAGAATCGCCATTGAACAACTGTTGAGACAAGAATGGGAAATCTTGCGCTCTCCAAATGTTACCATAGTACACGGCCATGAAGAGAATAATGCAGCCGAGAGTACCGACGAAGCTGTTTACCAGGGTTTGAAGGGGCAGCCATAGCGGGGATCCAAAACTAGCGACATAATTCCAGTCGAAGGAAAGAGACAGGAAACCAACACCCTCGTTTCCGTTTGCACCTCCGAAAAGATTGGTGAAGACAAGGTTGTGTTGGTCTGCAAGACAGAAAATTGAAACACCAATAAGAAGAGGGAAAATGTACTGTGTAGTGTCAGTAATGCTTTGAAGAAGCTCATACAATTAACGGGATTTTCATACCTCGGGAAGCAACTCCCAAACCAATAGAGCGAAGAAAATAAGCCAGAAAATCTTCATTCTCTTCTGGTTGGTTGCTTTCTCCTTATGTAAAGTTTCCAAAACAGTAGTAACAGGAAGGTTTGCTGGATAAAGCATCTTCGTAGGCCACAGAAGACTACTCCTCATCATACCTGCAATGCCATATCCAATCAATTGTGAGGCTAAAGTCAAGAATACACCAGCAGCTTGACTGGGGTATCCTCCGTACCAAAGCTTTTGTGCTGCAAGTGCTTCTGTTGATAGAGCCGAAACTGCAGCGGCCGATGCCATTATGACAGCGGCAGCATGTTCCTTTTGATTGAATGGACCAGGATTAAGGAATCGACCGACTGCACCCCGTCTTGGAATGGCAAAAGCCATGAATATTCCAATGGCATATGCGATGACAGTTAAGAACACTAAAAAAAAATTAGACGTATGCACAAAAAAAAAGCAATGGATTAGATATCATGAACTTACTGACTGATACATAAATGACTTGAGGCTTGAAGTAGAAAATTTCTTGGAGTACAGCTCCGAAAGCCGACAGACCCATACCTGAAGACTCATTAGCATAAACATAATAAAATGCTAAGGACTGTACACACCAATGAAAAACATGCGGAACGTCCAAGGGTTCAAAGTTGGGTCATCTTCGACATTAATGACAGCAGTAACAATATCTTCCGCAGTCTCGAGCGCATTCACTATCCCCCCGCGTGCTTCTTCATCCGTTTGAGAGAAAATCTCGCTTTCGTAAGGCGCCTTTCCGAACTTGTCATTCTGGACATCTTTGGAATCAAGGGATTCGGAAGCCTTGTTGATAGATGGGGCTCCATGTGTCTTTTCCTCGTAAACAACGTCGGTCTCTCGTGGCGAGTCCATATTGAAAGCCAGTGCTCGCAGCAGATCAAAAGGGCTGAAGAGAGAGAAAACGGCGGACCAGCGACTTATGTAGAGATTATTCCCGTGCTACTCTCCGTGGGACTACTTCGGATGTTGTAAATCTATCTTGTAAACAGATAAGAAATGAAGCGTGCCATTGTGCTGTGGAGCAAGCCGAATATGGTACAACGACTCGCGACTCGTTGTACTTCTCCAGGGTCCTCGTATAGGTTTGAACACACAACCCTTGAAATTCAGTTATACCGTCTTTCAAGGAAGCTAGAAACCGGTGATATGACATTTACATATTCACCTGCCTTTTCTGGGAATTCCGATAAGCTAGAGCCCCGCATTCAATCTGGACAAGCAAAGCTTAACTCTCTTCAAAGATGCAGGCCGCAAAGCTTGATGGAGCTTATCAGGTAAGCCCGGCCGTGCGCCAAACAGAATCCTTCACACGATTCCCGCCACTGTGGTTTAGGCCCAACCTTCCATAATTGGAATATCTAGGCGTAGAGCAAAAGCCCCGTGTAAGAAGTTACTAGACAGTATCCAATCAACTCCGCCATAGAAAGTTGAGGATAAATGACAGCAGCTGGAGCATTTTCCGCCACTAAAAATGACATTGCTGGAATCCTTGTGAATCCCACTTTCGATAGACTTAGCGATAACGGGGTTGAAATGCTTGTATTGTTCATGACAGCCAGTAATAGAGGGGATCGTCCGTCCTAGACTTGACGAGAAGCGTACAATACAAGAACTTGTTATGTGCCGTTCCTGAGTTTGCTGCATACTGTCAATATCCTGGGTGCATGAAACAACCGTTGGTAAAAGCACATGTTCAGGTCAAGGTCAATGAGAATTGAGCCGAACGAGTAAAGGAAATATGATGATGTTAACGGCCTTACCTGACTCTATCTTGCAAGCCACTCATACTCTTGTGTACAGGCTGTTAATGATCGATGCTTTGTTGGCCGAAGAATATCCTGCGGGGGCACATTTTTTCAACGTGGACCGTCAGAGTAGTATTTAATTAGCAATTGAATCTAGAGGCCGCATTGCCAATAAACTCTATCAGGAGGGTTTGAGAAAAGCTTTCGGATGTGCCATACTATATGTACGAATGATATAATGCAAATATGCAATATCGAGAGCATCTCTTCGTGTCTGAATACTGCAGAATTTTGATACACCGTGGTGTTTATTTTCACGTCTATCGACCATGGTCTGGATAGAAACGGGCCGCGACGGTTTAGTCTCGGAAGATAAGCATTAATGATCGGTGTGGTCGTCCAAGGCGATAGGTCGGTCTGTCAGCAACCCCCAACGCATCGCATTCTTATCTGTTTATCAAACACACTATGTCTGCATATAGTGGCAAATCCACGATACTGGAATCCAGCTTCCAGGATTTAGACAAGGGATGACCGGCTGGATATCCGTCGAGAATCGAGATAGATATCTAATCCTATCTATCGCAAGATGTTTTGACTTTGAGGCTTGGGCTCCCAAAGGCTCGTTCATGCAGGTGATTATCCATCTATGGACTACCTATAAGAACAATCAATCGAATACACGAAGAACTTTCCTTATCTTCGCATGAAGCTTTACGGATATCCATCAAGGAGGTGATATCGGAAAGGCATGTGTTCAGGGTAATTAGGTCGGATTGCATGCAGGCTGGCTGGTGCTGAATCAGGGTCATCATCCGCAAAACCTTCCTGGCGCACACGATGCTCGGAAACAAAATTTGGTGTCGAGGAAGAAAGAGGTCAGATGGTTTTATGTTCTCATTGAAAATGGGCAGCCTATTAAAGACGCGTCGGACGCTAAATTCTTACCGGTCTTGATTGGGCAATCTACCAAAAATTAAGTCGGAGTCCACGGAGGTTTCCAACTGTTGCAAGGAACGACGGTCAAAATCTGCGAGTCGACTTGATCTGCATGATCTCATGGGAGTTGCATCAGAATTCGGATTTTGGAATTGCACTGCGTAGTGGCTATAATGTGTTGTTTCTTCTTGCAAAACAAGGGTGCAGATTCAGTAGATCGATCGATTCCACAAAGGTAGGTATGGGATACTTGCTAGGTATGCTTCCAAATAGGCTACAATAATACAATGCCTTTGATGATCTCTAACAATGGAATAGGATGATGCCTGATAGATCTGTGATTCCGCAAGCAGATATATTCTCCAATGCACTGCTACCCAAGGCACACAATATCCATGCATTCACGGTGCTTAAATTTCTTTGAGACGTCACACCCGAAATATCGCATAGCGAAATCTCATCGACCCAAGATTATCACTACCCTCATTTCTGTATTCCTTAAACCGTTCAAAGTGAGTGTCAAATTTCTCCTTCCAGCCAAACTTCGCCTCAATGTCTTAGCGTGCTTCATTCTGTTTCCCTTCGTCGTATTCAAACATGAAGTCAAGAAGAACATTGTTTGGATTGTCGTCATTGGCCACAACAGAAGCTTCCACGCGGTGTGGTGTCAACGGCTTTTTATCTCGTCGGGCAACTAACACAAAATCAAGGATCTTATGCCAACTATTTCCGGGCCCGCCGATGCTGAAATGCAATCTCTTGACATCAGCGATCAGAGGGCGGCGTTGTTATTCGAATCTGCCGTAAACTTCTCGCGACGCTTCTTTCGATCTGTTTGTTTGGAAGACCCTCGTAAATACATTGCCGTAAATCACGTATGCAGGTGAACGATCATAGAATGAAAATTTTGTCACGCCCTCGACATGCTGTGCGGAAATTTCCTTCTTCTCCTGTCTTGTAACAAAACCGTTCCAATAATGAGGTTTCATTTCTTTATATCAACGAGGCTCCATGTAATGTCATGCTTATATCAACTCACAGGTTTGGGTAGAGTGCTTTTCTAATTGATATAGGATTTTTGCACGATTCATATTGATATTCTTTCTCTCATTGGCCCAGCATTGTCGACATACCCAGTTTTGCGGATGAGGATTCGAAGTCTCATGTGATCAGAAATATGCGTACGCATTGCGGATCCTCTGGTGGAAGTGATATTGCTGTTGAGATTGTAACTTCGGTGTATTGGATACACCAAGGACTTTATGGTCACCAGTACAGTGGGTGTCTATATTTTTGACACCACGATTAGAACTCTCTTTACCTGGAGGAAGAGAAACAGGAGCAAATGCTGAGATAGTTGGACACTCGGTATGGTGCCGTTTTCCAGAATGGATTAGACGGGCGACAAGCTTAAGGTCTTCTACTCTAGGACGAACCGGTTGTTTAAGAACGGCAAAGAGCAACTTTGTCGAAAGTTTGAGGTTGAGGCGGGACTTGAGGCCTTTGAAAGTTATCGTAAGATTACATATGCAAGCGAGGGTAGTAAGGGGAGGAGCGTTGATGTTGGTCATGTGCGGGAGCCACCCCATCTCCTGAATTCACCAAAGTGAAAAAGTTTCCTATACCATTCCGCAAGAGGATGCATGGCAATTCTCTTTAATCGACACATCTACATGAGAGATTGACGATATGATATATTATGTGGATTCATGCCTACTATTACTAGGCTAATAGTGAGAAGGAATGAAGAAAAGCTCCCCCCATCTCTGAATTCAGAACAGCTCCTACTCAAGAATCACCCTGATAACTCACGAGTGCGAACATGAATACACAGTGTAAAAAGCGTAGCAATAATGGTTTGAGAGAAATTCAAATGCAGCACAGCAAGTACAATTTACCAAACTCAAACATACCATTCTAAAGCTCCACCATACTCCATTGACAGAGCATCTAGGAACCATCTAAAATTCAAAGAAATACCCAAAATGCCATAAAAACCAACCACGACCTCCAGGCACCATTGAAGAGGCTACCAAAAGTATCAAAATTAAAGTATCAGAAAACCCACCTTCCCCATAACCATTCCCACCATTCGCAGCATTTTTTCCCAAATTTTAACACCCTCACGCCTACCGCAATAAAACTTTCCAACCCAAAACCAATATTAAATCCTTTTCTCCCCGTCTGTCTGTCTCTATCCATCTCTATTTGAATGAAAGCTACATCTAAGCCCAAATTTCTAGCAGATAAAAATTTCCAAAAACATATAATATGTGTCAAAAGCACTGTAAATCCCATTCTTACATCCTTACACTGTCCATGGTGACATAATGGAACCAGCAATACTTCGCCGAGACAACACTCGATCACGGTTTGTTTCCATGCTATGAGATTTTGGACGACTGAAGAAAGAATTTCTCGCATTGAGTGTCAAGGGTTCTTTGTCCTTCCGAATCGGCTTAGGTTGAAAAAATGATGTGGTGGCTGAGACAGATGGGATTTGTCTGGCTAAATCAATCGATAACGATGCACTGTGGTTATTTCCAGCTCTATTTGGATTGTAACAATTAATGATATCAAGAGAATTCCTGATAGAAATGTTGTCGTCGTGTGGTATTTCATTGCTAGGCTTCGCGACTGGGAAGGTTTGGGTAATTGGCGAAGCTGAGGTAATTTCTATGCTTTCCATACTGGCAGGCTTTTTCATCGTCGTTTTCGTACCGACTACCGAAAGGGATGGAGCTGTGTTTGAACGTATAATAGGTCCTGTGGCAATTGCATCAGACTCCCTAATCCAGTCAGGTAGGAAATCTGGCAGAACGAAGGATTCAGGCTTGTCAATCGGAGAACCATCGTCCTCAAGACTACCAAGGTCAACGCCAGGCTCCGAGTGCTGAGACTCATGTCTCGGAAGGAGAGACTCAGATTCTAGAATCCTATCTGGGCCGAAAAAGGATCCATCAAGTTTCCCGTAGGTTCTTTCTTCCTCAGCATCGAAGGGAGCATTTGTAGTCGAATTTCCCTTTCCATCTTGAGCTTTTCCGGTGAGAAAATTCAAAAAACGACTCATCCTCTTACCCACAATACCCTTAGAATGATCACCACAAGCGTGCCCAATCTCAAGTTTTGGCCTTCCATCATAGTTATAGAGGAAGTCAATAAGAATTCTGAAATCGCGTGGCTGAAAATGTTGTACGTTTCCAGAATCACCATCACCACGCTCGCTAACAACAGCAACGGGACCCTTCAAAGGATATTTCAAATCGCTAGCCATGATATGGCTGATGCATGCATTTGGCGGAGAGTTATCGGTTAAAAAGTCCCCCCGAACGGCTAGAATAATGCGATGATCAAAGTCCTTGCTTGCCATGTTACAATCAACAAGAGTCTTGCGAGTGTCTATCCGATCCTGGTCGTAATATTGAAGGAACGTTGCCACAGACTTGCCCCTAGAACCATTGGCGATCCAAGCTAACTCAAAATCTTCCGAGTCCACCGGCAGAAGGAGACCGAGTCTGTATTTCTTATCGAAGGTGTCTTCGGGGCATGGATTTGCAGTAATGAAATCTATGTATTTCTGGCAAATAATCTCATGAACTGTGCGATCCCCGTCCTGGCACTTTGTTGAACAGTACCAGGTAGCATCGCAGGTTGTACATGGGATCAAAGCATTTTCTGTACAGTATCCGCATTTTGGGTGCTCGATTCTGGGACCAAAGGAGGAGATTGAGACCCGCGGGCCAAAAATTGGGTTGCGTCGTGAGGTCATTGAAGTAGGTAGCTTAGTAGCTCGTGAAGACTTTTTATCTAATCGTAGAATTTTATCTCGTCATAAAATAAAAGGCACCCAGGTACGCAATGGATCAGAAATAAGAACGAAATGGATAGCTTTGTGTGCAGTGTAGTCGGAATTGATCACTTCTCATCAAACATAGTGAATAGAAATCCGTGTAAACTCATCAGGTAAAAGAATGAAATTAAAGTTTGTCTGTGAATGGAGTCAGATTGCTAATTTAAGAAAGAGATGATGCGATCATCAAAAAGCTTGAGAAAGTAGGAGAAAGATATTGAAGGTAAAGAAGTTCCAAACGGGCTGTGCAAAAACTTATTACTATAAGTTTTGTATCTGAAAATGGGGCAACTTTTGAATAGTTAATAATTATAATTAATACGGTTCATCCATTTATTATACTGCTAGCTGTGAGGAAGGCTGATGGGTTCCGCCACAAAGGCGCAGTCTCATTCCAAAATTTAAAATGATGAATAGCTTGTTGTAACAAGAAAGACAAATTAAAGCAAAGAGATTTTGATAGAAAAATTTGGCCAGGATGGGAATAGTTTTAAAGGGAAATCCAAGATAAATAAGAAATGAAAGATTTGATTAAGTGATATCTATCCATACTACTCGCTACAGAGGGAGATACTCCTGTACAAAGATATCATCCTTTGTTAAGAGCTTAAAGTATAGTCAAAATACACTAACGGGAACGTTGGTGAATTTTGCTAGCACTACTCTGACAATAGAAGTGAATGTCTTGAATTCGGCAAACCAAAAAGCGGAATTCTAGATCCAAACTGCGCTGACACCTCCATACAAACTTCAAAAGAAGCAAACAAACTCAAAAAACACTTCACGGACTTTAACTGCAAATCCCAGTCTATTGTATAACAACATAATCATCATTGTATTTCTTGAAAAGGCAACCCATACAGCATTTCTAAAAGGAACCGGAATCTTTTTACCCAATTTACTTCTTCTGATGACCATGAAATTCTTTCTCCCACAGAGCAAGCTAGGTCATCCGAGTTGCTATAAGGAGAGGTCGTGCCCTTAATCTAGCTCGATCGAATTTCACCATCGAGTCTTTTTATCGAAATCTAATGCTCCTTATTGAGAAATCATAGAGAAGTTGCTCCCTCGCCGGGCGAGTCAATAAATTAGGCATTGGGTAAGATAGGCAGTCGATTAAATTAACAATATCAATTAATTGATCGAAGGTAATGTCTCGTTTGTCTTGCCTTGCAACCAGAAAGTGCCCGATTTTTCTTCGCCATCCTGGAAGTGTTTTTCCCCACGTCTTGCTATCAGGGTCAATGTCAATATGAAGTGCATTACAAATTCGAGTTCTCAAACTATCGTCGTCGAACTGGTCGTCTGAATCAACTCCTCGAGTGGTCTCTTCCACGATTAGTGGAATCCCTAATTGCTTCGTGACACTAGTAGGTTCCTTATCGTAAATTGGATGATAGTCAGGAATGCTGGCGGCGTCGTAGCTTTTCTTTCGCGAGGGAGCAAACAGAACGCCTTGCGTTAACTTAGTATTCATTTTTACTGCCTCATTGCCTCTACTATTGTTCGGGAGCGATGATAACTGTTTCAAGAGTTTTATAACGACACGGAAATCTGCCAAAGCGATATCCAAGATAATTGAGGGAGAACCAGGACGATCTTTTCGAAATACGATTACAGGTCCATGCAAATCAGGGCCATCTGGAACAGAAATGATGCTTTGGTTGAGTTTTGAGCCACCATCTAGATGGCCTGCACAAGAAATTATAAATGATGAATTTATGGTGTCTCCCTGTTTGAAAAAATTAGCAAGCATATCAATACACGCTGTGGTGAAATTTTAAACCTCGAAATTAATTTGCTTGCGAAATAGAAGTTCTGTTTCTTCATCACTGCCTTGTGCCTGCGGAATTTCCGGACACGGAAACCACCCCAATTTCGCGTAGGTAGAGTCAACCGGAAAATAGAGGATGAGTTTATGGCGCTCAGAAGGGCGTGGGCGTAATGAAGCAAATGCTTTACATAAGACTTTGTGAAGAGGCCAGTCCAATTTCTGACATTTTGCAGAGCAATAGGTAATGGATTTGCATGAACCACAAAGCAATTTTGTAGATGCGAGACCGTAACAAAAAGAGCAAGTAGGATGGCTGGTGACGCGGATGATCATTTTAATGAAAATAGCACAGTGGAAAAGTATGCAGCATAAATTTGTTCGTGATAACCTGTGCTCGAGTAGGTATATTGTGGGAAATTGGATTTTTAAAATCCAGAAAACAAAATAGAGGAAATGCAATACTAGATACTGACGCAAAGGAAAGAGAACTAGGTTTGGGAAAGAGAGAGGGAGGGGAAGAGAGAGGGAGGGGAAGAGAGGGGGAGGGGAAGAGAGAGGGAGGGGAAGAGGAGGTCGGTGAAAGATGCTAGAAACTAATCTGATAGGGAAGCAGGTAGAAAAACGGAAAGATCGACGGAAAGCTAATTACTCGAGAAACAGAGGAGCTTTACACGTTAATGTGTGATTATAACTTTAACTAGTGTTGAGTTGACTTGATCACTGCTAAAAGCTCGAAAACCCTTGTCATGCATCAGTGTTTACAAAAGTATTGATCAATGACTCTGAGATTTCACAGCTCCATCAAAACCACTCCTATGAAATATTATTTCAGCAAAAAAAAAAAGGTCGAATTGAAGCATAACGTAAATAGGAACTTGGTGTAGGTCTTGGTTCTGTAAATTTTCGTTGCAAGGTAATATTGTCATCATAAATAAATCATAATAATCAGCTTTGAGAAATGAGAAACTTAGCTGATTTCTGCATGCAATGATGTGGCACATGATCTAAAGTACATCACCAAAGACGCAAGGAGCAAGTGGCCTGATGCCCGAGAAAAGAAAAGCACACATAGGGGAGGAAAGTAGGACTGCGAGACTTATCTAAATTATTTCCTAACCTTACCCGTTGTTTACCTTGCCAAGATAAGCTTTTTAGCATTTTCGGAACCCTAGCCCACACCCCCCTTTCCATTTTAGCCCGTTGAATCGACACTGAAAGAGGAGCAATGAAGATCTCAGAGAGTTGAGCAGTACTTCCAAGCGTGAAGATGCTAGTGACATATTCTCCACATGGAAATAGAGCTACAAGGTACAAGAGTTAGGCAATAATACAAAGAAGTACACATCTATTCATGAATTAACGAAGGGTGACCATTTCCAGGAAGAGATAGGTGAACGGCTTTACCCAAAAAAATACAAACACATCAACGCTACTCTTTTCTCTTCTTCAGCAAAAAGCTATCAATATATGCCCTACTCAAAAATTCAAAAGACAATAGAAAAAAAGAGACAAGACAATGAAGAGGAGGGACAACTGAGAGTAATACGGAGGAAGTGGAAAACGCATCAAAACAAGAAGAAGGAGAATAAAGCTTGAGAAAGGAAATGTGGAATATACGGATATGAAGCTTAAAGTTTCCAAGAGTAACCTTATATATAGCTGCACCTGTGTCAAACTTGGTCAAATCAAAAGTTCTAGTGATGAGATTATTGGTACTGGGAAGAGTAGGTGAGAGTAAGTGAGAGAAGGAAAAATGAATTGGACTGATAGATAAGCTGAGCGATCCTCTTTTTGTTTGCATTTATCTTGCTGGGTAGGTGGGATCATTTGACTGGAATAAAAAAGATGAGGCAACCCAATGAAGGAAGGGAGCTGGTACGCGAAATCTTGCAACTATGCCAATTCAGCGACATTACCAATCCTCACATAAAATCTATAGGTGTAATAAGTCTTTATGATTAATAAGTCTACATACTTCGAATCCCCTCCTCTAATAATCATCCCAGGCTCTTCTAATAACCGGTCTCGCTGGATCCCATGGCCCATGGATCTCATTTTTATATTTCTGCAGCCCAATTAACCACCAACTACACCCACCCATGGCCAATCCCGTTATTAAAGTCCCTAATACAACGCCAATTAATCCACTTTTCCAATCCCAAGCCGAACGTCCCGATTGTGGCAGTACTAATCCTACACCGCCGCCCGCGCCGAAAACAAGCAGTAGGGTGAGGATTAGATGACCACGTAGAGAGTGTAACCGAGTATAACGACGGAAAACAGGAAAGAGTCCAAAAACTTCTATGGAGAAAAGCGTCAGGCTAAAGACTTGTCCTGTACTAGGAAGGCGGGAAGCGAGAACTGTAGAGGCCATTAGAGCAGCATTTGTACTAAGACTGGCAGGGATGTTTTTGTTTTTCGTATTCGAGGGTGAGTAGCTCGATGAGTAAGAGGGGGATGGGGTAGCGTAGTCGAAGAAGAATATGTTTATCGTAAATAGCAGAAATGACATTGCCCAGATTGAATCCGATGAAGTAGATCTCGTGAGAGACTTAAGAATAGGAGAAAGACCTAGGAGGACAAAATATATTAAGACCGCCGATTTGGCAGTTGACAGGCGAAGTGAAGTACGATGTGAAAACGGTGGATTATGTGGTGTATAAATTGGCCGCGTTGGAGGTGATTGGGTTTGATTCGAGGCCGTGGATTGAAGAGATGATGTTGAGACTGAAAAGGCATGTTTTGGCCCATTTGCAGCAGTTGCAGCAGTTGCCAATAGATTTGGTGTTGAACTTGTTGCAGATATATTGTGCGGAAAAGCCTGCGGAGGTGGAAATGCTGGACGAGTATATTCTTCTCGTCCCACCCATAGGTCCCATAATAACCAACCTAGAAAGGTAGCTATAGATCCCCATCCAACCACAGAGACGGGGGAAACATGTTCTTGATATATCCCAACGAAAGAAACGACGAATATTATGACAGAGCAAACATGTTGAACTATAACCGTCGAGTCTGCTACCAATGGCCAGAAATCATAAGGCTGAAGACGGGGATTTCTCTGAAGATGTTCGAGAAAGGTGTCTTGATCCGTGTAGTTGTCAGGATCTATTTCAATTGATGAGTACAATTATACACATATAGAACGACACTATACCATACAAGATTGCTTCACCCATAACAGTTTCTTCCAAGTGGCCTTTTGTCTTCTATGGCTACTTTTCGTTCTTTCATTATGTCTTCCTCTACTTCTCAATCTCCCAGCATCTCCATTTGTCATACGCAATTGGTTGGCAGTCGCCGGTGGTTTACGAGGTGGTGAGGGTTGAAATATGGCATCTTCTGGCGCAAGATATGATCTTTCATGTGGTGTGATTCGGGCAGAAGAGGTATTAGGTAGTGTTGAACTTCGATTTAAGGGGGGAGCAGATTGAGGTGCCATTGGAGGCACCATAATTGAGAAGGCTGTAACATTCCAAGGTTGACATTTGCATTTGGTTTGAAAATTGTCAGCCTTATGTTTATGGTTGCTATTGAGGTCAATTCTGGCTACCGTTGCAAGTCTTAGATCTTGCGAATTGTGCTTAGCTAAAAACACATGATGAGATATATGGCTAGGTAATTGTTGTTGCACATCTACTTTTGCCCTTCAGTCATCGTTGACTTTCTTTGCTTTCTCTGTACGAGTACAGCGCCGAACCTTGGTTATCTAAAAACACATGACCAATAGTGAGTCGACATTTTGTTGCATGTCTATGAGAAGTCAACTGTGGGTGCACAGACTAACTAGTCTGTCTGGTCGCTAAGTATATCTTCGTCAAAATCACTGTACGACGGTCGGAGCATCGTTTACCCCTCCTACCATTCTTATCACACCCTATAACTCCTTTACTTCACCTTCCTCTCCCTTACCTAGGTACTAGGGGTATAGTACAATATCATCTAATCTATCAAACATCTAATTTTCTACTCCGCCTCAAAATCATGATTAATTCTATCATTAGAATCATCAGATCATCACAAAGGATCCACCTTATAACCATCTCATCCCATTTGTATCAGCATTGATACTCCCACATAAGCATAATTTCAATTCTCATCCCACAGAAACATTGCAGGGCCAAGCTAATTAGCCGAAGCTTATATTATACAAGCAACGGTGTGATAGTTCGTAAGATTACCATTGAGCTGTTTCACCCGCATGATGTCTAGTTGCTTTTGTCACATGGCCCGTTATTTTCAGGCTTTCGTTAATCCTTTGCACCTATCTATGACTTTCTTGGAAGCTCACTATATGTAGGTAATCTGAGCGAATGGTCAGCGCTTATCTATTGCACAAAGGCTTTATACAGGTTCAAGAAGCAGTGGAGTAGACCCTTGGATGAATTTCAAGGCATCGTGTTCTGAGCATTAAATAATCTTAAAAAATAGTGGCAGTGAAAATGGTAGCATAGGCAGTTTCCCTGGAACCGGGACGGAATAAGGACCGGAATAGCTTCTATTATTCTAGAAGGATTCATGGTGACAGTTTCAAGATTGAGGTCTGGATCCTGCTGACTGCAGCCTGATAAACGCAAAAGGAGGTCAAAGAAACTTTACGAGGATTTAATAGTACATGGAATATACATGCGGTCGAGAAGTTAATTGCATCTCTCGTATCCAAATACAAAATTTTCCAGTTCACGATGAGGAGTCCAGGGTTGGCATGGAAGATACGAATAGCGGGGTTATATAACCTGACCTATTGGATTATTAATAACTCAGCCTTCTCCACATATAGCCAAAATTCCATGAGCAGCCGATGGACGGGACTTTTATAACTACCGACGGGTTCATGGTCTTCGGAGATGGACCTTTACGGATGAGACGGGAAAAGCTACTAGGACTTGTGGATATGTACCTGTCGATCATTTGCTTTCGAGGAGCAAAATTGTTATTGAGACTACCTATGTGATCTCCTTCATTGAAGATTTTAGGATAGATTCATGCTACTTCCTCTTCATCGATTATTTTATTGTCACGACTCGTGGTATACTGTAGAAGGATGATTTATCTTGTCCTGCAGGCTTTACTGCGCACAAATGCCAAGATACCAAGAGAACTTTGAGAAGATAAACGGGAAACCCTTCGCGAACTTGGGATTGTGGGTATGAAATCGATAAGGACAGGCGTTAGAGTTGGAGGGGACGGAATAAATGATGTTTAGATATTAAAGTTGAAATAAATAATGGAATATTTTAATAATGAAAAGAGTAGGAATAAGTATAAAATTTAAATCCTTTTTGAATTAACAACTTTTCACAACAATGTTAATTTTGGTGGAAATTTGAAAGAGGTTGCACTGGATTCAGTTTTATTTGTGTATCTTTAGAAGAATCTCTCGTAGTAATACTTCGACAGATAACCCGATTATAGAACATCTAACGGGAAACGAGATAATGCATACAAGCATCAGTCTCTCTTATATTTATCTCTTCCCTCTCTCTTGTCTCCGACCCTTTTGTCTAGTTCTCTCACTTCTTCTCTGTATTTCAAATAGTTAGATAACCGTAGTGATCCATAGTAAGGAATGGGTAAAGCGTAAAGAGAGAAATAAAAATTCGAAAATTCAATGGAAGTATGCTTGGATACAAAGAGAGTAAGACTGATCTCTAGGAAGAATAGGAGATATGCATGTCCGTTTGTACCAAGATCGACGAGAAATGATGGAGGGAATCTAACCGTCTTCTGCCTGTTGAAGCTGCTTTCCATGAACTCGATTATCTCTTTATGATAATAAAAGGGTAGCAATTGGCGCTTATTCAATGTTAATTTTGCTTTTATATATAAATACACGATTATTACTTACCGGAAAACCTGTCTCTTTCAATTCTTCATCATTTCCCAAAATCCACGCCATAACCCCGTACACTTTCCTCTCAAACACCTCTAGCCAATCCTCCTTTGTGTAGGAAAACAGTAGTCTCCCTGTTCCATCATATTGTTGTGCAACCGTGATGGCATAAGATCTTTCTCGCTTCATTCTGGTAACAAAGTGTCCAGCCATCCATTCTCTTACTTCATTGGTCGTCCATTCGTATTGTGGGGGTGTGGGTGGCATTTTGATTCTCGGTTCGGCGAATTCTTCTCTGTCGGTATCTGGAATCCGTTGGTATCGATTTCTGAATCTTCGAAAGGGGTGTACTATTGCTTTCAAAAGCTTCATATTTACATCTGAAATATACGTTTACTTGATATTTTGGTCGTGATTGGCAAAGAAGATTTAACAAAATTTTGTTACCATCATAGAGCAAAACTAATTGTATTCCTAAACTAATCCAAAGTGTTCTTACCATAACAAGCGAAAGAAAGGCTGATCATCAAAATCCATAGTCACTGTTTCCCGATTCAGAAACTCAAATCTTTTTAAAGATTATTAGATATATCTAGATCTATCTCTGAATTATAGAAAAACACAAAAAACAAAAACAACAATTAAATCTATAATTCGTGATTAACTTTCATGCTTTAAATCTGTTTAGTAAGTTTTGGATCCTGCTCCCCCTTCATCAACAGCTCGTCTAAATGCCGTGTTGGGATCAAAAAAGCCTCGGTATACAAATAACAAAACACGAGACTTTTATTGGTAGCCAATGATCTACTTATGGAGCACCACATGATAGAATTCCAAGCCGGTATATCATTTAGTATGCCAAGTAGAATAGATGTGTCTAGACAAAATAATTAATGCTTACAACACATGAAGCTTTTTATCCTTTCTTCCTTTGAACCGGAGATATCAAGATTCAACTCTATATCATGTTTTCATCTTATAACATACCTCAATTCTTATCCAAACTGAACGCGGTGACCATCTGTCAATGCCTGGGATCACTGACAACTTGACAGGCAACGACCCTGGACACGGATTTATATGAGCGCATTGATATAAATACGAAAAAAAGTGGAAGTGGACGAAGTGGATTCACAGAGGGAGAGTTAGAGCTTTCTTTAAGTTCTCCCCACAATAGAATACGATCAAGTCTTTCCACGGAGTAAATCTCCATTATTCAGTGATCATTCTCTTGGCAGCTTGTTGGTTGCGATTAGCGCGGAGCATCAATCTATTAAGGTTATTAAAACTACGGATCATGCGAAGTCCAGAGTCGAGAGAGTGGGTTGAATGATTAGCTAACCTTAAACACGAAGAAGTTGAGCGCATAAATACAAAAGAAAATATATCTTCAATTGTTTTGAAGGATGGGAATCCCTAAAGCTTCGTCGCTTCTAGTCAGTCGTATTCAAAGATTTATTTCTTTTCGAAAAAACCTCTACCTATACATAGCTACAAGCCGGACAAAACCCAGTCAAAAAACTCATGTCTTGTCTCAAATAATGCATCCAAAAAGACAATTCATCCAACGCCCCATCAGCCATGTAACCTCAACCAATAATTACCCTTTGGTTACCCTGGTATTCACCATAAAAATCGCGCAAAGGACCCTCCCTGAAGGGCTGAAGCTTCTGCTGCCACAATACCAAATACGGGTTTTGTTTTTGGCCTTGTAGGATTTTCCACCAGATGAGGATGCAGGAAGATGGGTGAAGTGGGATAACACTAGGCATCCCATGTCGTTATTAGCTACCTAGATAGTAGAGCTTCCTTAAATTGGAGCCAAAAACCCTAATGCAACTTAATGCTTTTTTTTAGTGTGAATGCTATGCATGCGTTACACCACATCTGTGTTGGTATGCTTTGGATTTAAGTACCAGAGGTTTCCTACTTCACCTCCCCCACCACTTCTTTGTATACTACTCTTGCTTTCAATCATTATTTCTTGCTCAACCCTCTACTTTATTTATATCTCAAGTGTCAATTCATTCTGTTGACCTGCGTTCGGAAGATTGACCATTGATCTACAATACGTTTGCGGCATTCCTAACATTCTGAGTGTAACGAAGTGTCAAGACCCCGAAAACATCGAAATATCAATTGCGGTCTACAACTAGGAACGGAACATTTGATACAATTTTTAAAAATATATATTTCCTCTCCCCAATCTCACTCCATTCGAAGAACAACCTAGAATAAAATACTCATCCTGACAGTCGCAAAAATGCGACCATCATCACCCCTCTCGCTCCTTCTATTCCTCCAATTCTCAACCGCATTCCCAGTGGACCCACGAACAACATCTCAATCCCAAAAATGTTTGAACTCCCCATCTTGCAGCTCACTCCGCTCCGCAATGAGCACACTCTCTTTCTCCCTCTCCCACCCTAAACCCAGCGATCCCCGTAATCCGCATTTCCCAGAACATCAAAAACAACCCCTGGTAACCTTCGTCAAACCAACCACTACTTCCTCTTCTTCCTCGGACGAAGGAAATTTCGCCCATGAAGGTGCTTTCGATAATGCGCCAATGACACCTTCAAAAGATATCTCCGCGAATGAAGCACTTTCTGCCGAGGCTCCGCTCAGTACAGCATATCTCCAAAGTTTGACGAAAACGGTTGATGAAGACGAGGCGAGACCCAGTATGCCTACTTCTGCACTACCTAGTTTGCGCAAAGAAGACGCGCGGAGATATTGGGAGGAGGAAAGTGGGAAGAAAAGCATCAGTGGAGAAAAGCCAGATTGTGGAAATTCGAAAATGTGGCATGGAACTGCTGTGGGCTATAGAAGTCGAATGACCCATTTCGAGATGGGAAGTAGAAATGATTTCATGGTTGTGGGGATTGTGGTAATTTTCTTATTTGTGGTTTTTGCCTTGGAGGTTATGGACAGGGTTGGGTGAGTTTTCTTCTGCTCCATTGATTGCTGGGCTGGAAATTTGGCTAATATTTGCGTAGAAATCGAAATTCGAAAAGAGGGGAGATCTTTCTTGAAGATGATGAGACGTATGCTTTTATCGTTAAGAAACCAAGACACT
Organism: Sclerotinia sclerotiorum 1980 UF-70; assembly: GCF_000146945.2. Lineage (NCBI taxonomy): Eukaryota > Fungi > Ascomycota > Leotiomycetes > Helotiales > Sclerotiniaceae > Sclerotinia > Sclerotinia sclerotiorum. The sequence continues at coordinate 1,491,983 of NW_001820833.1, read as the reverse complement.
TTCTTGAGCGAGAATCTAGATGCAAATGCGCGCAAGTAACGGAATTCAAGGAATATAAAGATGATGAGACGGTTGTGGCGGAGGATTTCAATGGGGATGCTGAGAGAAAGATATAAATTCAGCCCATTAGGGAATTTCTTTTGTATTACAGCGGGGCTAATTGGATAATGGTGTTATAATATCAGGACGGGTCAATCAATTATGGTGCGGAAAAGAAGCACGTTCGGCGTTCGTAGCATGGTTATGGCAGACGGGTTCTGTTTGAGGAAATCAAGGACGGATCGGTGGATGGGGAGCTCCTTAAACGTGGAACTTAGCATGAGCAAGCAGGAAGAATGAAGACAGAATAAACAGATTTCATATTAGTCGTGAGTTCATGACATGCGGTTGGTTTTTTTATGAGCTCCTGAAGCCTTGCGATTCAGTAGCCTCTCTATCTTGTAGATTCACAGAACGTTCATATTCATGGTATCTTGTATTTACAGGTGTCTCTATCCCAATCTCGCAATCGATACAGCACCTCGAAATGACGAGTTCCAAGTTCCTCTACGTAAACAAGTGCATATTTCGCTGCATAGCTGTTTCGAGCGAGCTTATTAGTAAAAGACGATACATAAGCACCAAGTGCCCAGCAATCCATTCCCATCCACGCAAAAGTTATTGTTGTCTTTTGTCTTAATCCCATCCCACTATCTCTCCGTTTACATCATCAGCAAAACTAAAAAACTAAGAATCATTATCATCTCATAGAATAGCTCTTCCCTAATACCCTACAATTATGCATACATAACAAGCAGCACTTCACTCCAGGGCTTTAGCCTTGATCTAGTATCTCGACCCTCCCTATGATTTACTTCAGTGATAGTATACTCTGTATTACAGAAATCCTGAACTTTTGAACTTTTAAGTCGAACAACGGCGGTTAATACCGGATAATAGCGGATAAGAATACCCGAATTCAACTGCCTGATAGAGTTCGTATTATATTGTGTCTTATAATGATTAATACCTACTAAGATTTACATCTCCGGCCCGGGACCGCCGTCAAGTGGATGGATGGATGAATATTCACTGGTTTGGTTCTTTGTGAACGAATACTTACTGCGAGGAGAGGGGTAACTTTTGGAATGTGCATGGTGCTTATTCCTGTGCTCTGTACTCCGTATGATAAATTTGTGAATTGATTGATGCAGGAAGTGCTTTACCTTATAAGCAGATGCTGGTTTTTGTATCTTTTGGAAGAGAGGATGTGTAGAGTGGATGTCTCTTCGATTGATTTTGTGTTTTCTTCATCTTCTTGTTGTCACATGTCGATTTTTCGGATTTTTATTTTGTGTGATTTGGGAATTTTATATCTTATGAATGAGTGGTATTGCTCTGAATAATATAGTTGGCCTTGAGGTAATCTTATCCGTTTTTCTAGATTTTAAGAGCAACATTTCCAGTTCAGGCAATCCTACATCTTCACCATGGAAGATTTTGGTGCTTCTGAGATTATCTCTTTTTGAATATGAATTTTATGCCATCGGGCAAAAAGATATCTTATATAAATGAGAATGTATAGAAGATGCTAGTTTTCTTACAGTGAAACGTTATGAACAAGTTGTAGCCATAATGAGAAATGTTACGTTAGGCGATTTATTTGGCTTTTCCGCTCCAATCACTTGTGGTCCCTATTCAGGGAAGTCGTAGCTTGGGAGTTATCTTACCTTTCGGGCTTTCACTGAAATGTAGAAATGGCAAACCATTTGATTAAACGAATGTTACATCTGAGAATTTTTAGCTACGGTTCGCTGCGGTATGCGCATTCAGCAAGCAATGCAGACGTTATATCTTGTAAGGCAAATCTGTAGGTGAGGTGACTCGCGGATACTTAAGCTTTGATATAAGCTCTAGTCTAATTCTTACAGTCTCAAGACTTTTCGTTGTCTCTTTGCTGCTTCGATGTAGGTAAGATGCCATATCGTACTTCATATTATAGCTATACAGGTATCGATGCTCTCTTGTAAGTACCCGTTGATAATTGCCTATTTGATATTTTTCCGTCACATCTCTAGTGTGCTCTAGAGGTGTTATGGCAGTTATAAGTGTGCTGGCCTCATTGAAACTTTCAGATCCTCACATCCTGATATAATCTGAACATGGAAAGGAAGTCTGAGTATTTACTTTAATTCACCCATGTTTATGAGGGAAGGTTAGGCTACTGTTAGAGTCACATATTCGTCCGTCTAGGAATTCTGGCAGTCGTGTTGATAGCCGATGGTGGTGGGGCATAGTTTGGAGCAAGATAAACATCTAATTTGGCACGAAAATGTGAGAGACGTTCTCAATGGTTAAGAGAGACTTTTGCCTTCAAGTCTCAAGGATAGACATTACTTAAACTCTTCCTTTAGTCTCTTTCTGTGATGAAATACCTAGGTTGCTTTACGATGGAGTCATCTAGATGATCCTAAAAGATCAGGCTAATGAGTATTCCACATTTGGTCTCGCGATAACCGGTTTGACATCTCGTTTATAAGGAATAACTTGTTCCTTTTAATAGATTATTGTCTAGCACAGGTCATCACAGAAACAGTGTAGGGGTGCAGTTTTATAATGCGAATGTAGAAGCGAGATATGTCGAAAGGTGATATTTCCATAGATGGTTTGTTGGCAACTAGCAAGGGCCTGAAAGAAGTCAAAAGCAGTTCATGAAACTTTGGGATGAAGGAAACACAGAATGTTGGATTGGAAGTAGATAAACAACCAAAATTTGGAAGGGGACACCATGGAATAAACGAAGTAGAATCAGCGCCTCAGTGGTATGGGTGAGCAATTCCTGTTTTGGGCTGGTCCACTAGTTTCATAAAATACGCAATATGACTAAGCATATACTAGAGGCTTCAGGACCATGAATTGGAGATATCAAGAGCTCTGCTTGTATATTACTCTTTAGCCTTTCTGTGTTCGTACAAGGTCTGGAGATGAAGCCAGAGTCTGAGATCAGATTTAGCTGCTCCATCCCCTCTAGGTCTTCGCCAAGGTGTAGGCTCCCTTTGACTTCGTCAACATCTCTTCACCACCGCGAAGCACTAACGCAGAGTTGTACGCCATGCCTAATTGACAGATTCCTATCACAGCATGTCTTTTGCACGCTGAGCTTGTTTGGAACAGCAGATTTACCGAGGACAGTGGTCCATATTCCAGACTCAACTTTCTCAAGATAGTAAATCTCTGTAGATTTGTGGCAAGTATTTTTAACGCGATACCAAAGCAGTGAGTATTGCGCTTGACGCTTGGAAATTGTGAGAGTCTTGCTTTGAAAAAAAAAAGTAAATATTGTGCACGCACAGCACATGACATTGTTCAATTAGGAGAATTCGGACCCTGATATCATACTTACCTGCATTCAAGAAATTGAGGTTAATCGTCAAAAAAGTTGCTACTCTACTAAGTTTGACGTCAGTTTAGAGATGGGCAGCGAGAAAATCAACTAACATGTGATGATTACCAATCAGAGAATTTTTAGCGATAATCTTATGGTCATAAACGACTTCTATTCATTAACATCCACCTTTTAATATGGTGGGTTTGTATTATACTCCCTATCATATTGATCCTGACGAGAGTTTCGCTCTGTTCTTCCTTTATCTTCATGTACCCGTTCCCCTATTGATTTACCTGCAAAAGCACCCACAGCGGCTCCTAGCATCGCCAGCGCAACTTTATCATTACTGCCACCTCTTGGTTTCTTAGCTGCTAGCTCTTGAGCTGCTAATCCACCAAGCATTGCACCAACGGCACCATATCTCAAGCCTGCTTCGTTGTCCGGAGCTTTGTTTGTTGATTTGGATATTCGTCTGTGAGGCAAACTGTTGCGCTCGCTCACAGTAGACCTTCTTCCGTTGTTCCGAGTCTCTTTTTTATCTTCATACTCTCGATCATCGGCCAAATCTCTTGATCTTATTTCGTCTGGAGGTAATGAGCTCCTCCGACGCAAATCCTGCTGACGTTGATTTCGACGAGAAGGTGATAGTGAGTTATTATCAAAGTCTTCATCACCTCTTCTCTTATTTCGTGATGGTGGTGGAGAGTTGTTATATAGATATGGCCCATCTTGTTCATATGTAGCATCTTCGCCTCGGTAGCCATAATTTGGCTCAAATCGCTTTTTCTGACCTTCATTGAGACTTTGACGGCCCCTATAGTCATCTCCACGATAGCGTCTCTCGTCTAATGTGTCCTCGTCGCTTTCACTTTCATCTCCGCCAAGACCATCCTTGACAGGTTTCTTTGTATGACCATCATCTCGCAGTTTGCCAGCAATAACATTTTTGATATTCCGCGGACGGTATGTTTTAGAGTGTAATGCTTTATCAGGGATCTTGTCAAAGTGTTTATCGATGCATCTATTAGTGGCTTCTATACCGAGTTCAATAAAATCGTCCATTTCCTTCTCGGAGTTAAGGTTAATGTTCGGAATGAAAGAAACAAGACGAAGAATGCGAAATTAGAGGAGTGTAGTGCGAGAAATACGACAAGAAATACTACAAGATAGAGTAACACGACGTTGAAAGCAGGATAATTCCCTTGGCTTTGCTCATCGTGCATCGTGTGTGGGGTAGAGTTCGCCTTTTGCAACTGATTGGCATCGCCCGATGGAATGGAAAAATTCTGAACCAAGCACATGTCCAGAATGTATCATCTTCATCTCAATCCCAGTACCAAGTATCTAGTACCATACAAACTCCTCCAGCGCCGCGTATTCCATGATGATATGGACCGCAGTCGATGGATACACTTTGCTCAATGATACACAAATCAAGCATCGGCCTGGACATTCCATGGGTATCTCAAGGAAATTCGTTTCCTCGGACTCGCTTTCACCATATCTGGGAGACCGAGATTAGTGATCATTTATAGTTGTCTGGTAATATGGGGACAAACTTTCTCCACTCATGATTCGGCGGCTATTTTTGCATTCGTGTCGGAAGTCTACAGCCACCATGTCGCGCCCTTAACTCGACAACGAGCACAAAATGATTTAGAGCGATTGAGTTGGTGAGTGAATTTCCTTAGCGTATCCAGTGCCTCCTCAGGGATCCGAAGCTGGCGAGCTGAGCGCCATTTCCGCCTTTTAGCTCTTCCGCCAGTTCAGTCTCCACAAGTTTTCAATATGATAGAAATTGGAACAATCTGTCTGTCAGCCGTTATTGCTGGAATCTCATGTCATATTTATTGGCTTGACCATAGCGTCATATTCGGGCATTACGGACTGGCTTAGAATGTGCGGACGGCCACGAATATTTTGTGGGGCCTGATGCGGAAGTGAAACAGTACATGCAGAGCACGACTAATAGCGGGCGGTGGGGTTTCCTACATTCGACAATTACCTGGACGGCGGAATACGGGGCGGACTTTGACGCGGAAAATGAATGTCCGTCACCAGGTGTATATATTTTGCTGACTGTAGTGTTTCTGGAAGATTGAGCAAAATCGTTAGACGACACATCACACAGCGAACAATATCAAAATCTTAAATTTAACAGCCGAGTGCTTGATTCTCAAACCGTAGGATCCCCGGAACAAAAATGGCTACCACCGACAACGTTGAAGACCAGTACAAGCCATTGAAAGTGTTGATAGCTGGTGGCGGTATTGGAGGGCTCTCAGCAGCCATTTTTCTCCGACATGCAGGACACAATGTAGAGGTTTGTAGACATGCGTAAAGCTCATGAAGGAAGTAAATTAACAGCAATCTAGATCTTCGAGCAATCACGTTTAGCATCTGAAGTGGGTGCAGCAATACACATTCCTCAGCAACGTCAACCGGTTATTACGAAGACTTGCCATGGTGCCTGAAGATCATGGAGCAAACCTCATTGAATGGATCTCTGAATATAAATCGAACGGCGAGGTTTTGTTTGCCAGAGACGTGAGGGGAGTCTCCAAGGCTTATCCATACCCGTGGCAACTTATTCATCGAGTGGATCTTCATAGTGCGTTGAAAGATATTGCTACCTCAGAAAAAGGAAAAGGAAGCCCTGCAATTCTGCATACTCGAAGTAGAGTTTCTTCTGTGGATGTTGAAGCTCCATCTTTGACTTTGGAAGACGGATCTACGCATGCGGGTGATTTCATAATCGCTGCCGATGGTATTCATTCAAAAATTAGAAGCACACTCTTAAGAGATCACCCACCCCCAGAGTCATCTGGAGCCAACGCCTTCAGGTTCATGATACCAATCGACGACATTCGAAACGATCCTAAGACTGCACATTTCGTCGAAAAAACGGGAGATATGCTTGTAATATCTGGGGAAGATCGAAGGATAGTTGCATACCCATGCAGGAGCAATACCTTAATGAACCTTATAGCAATGCATCCAGAGGAAGAAACAGAAGCTAGTTCCGAAGAGTGGAGCAAAAGTGCATCCAAAGATCTGCTTTTGAAATGTTTCTCTTCCTATACAGATGATGCACAAGCCCTGCTAGCGAAAGTCTCTCCTGACGATATCAAATTATGGAACTTGCTAGACCACGAAGAGCTAGGAAGAGAAAATTGGGTTCATGGCAAAGTGGCACTTCTTGGGGATGCCGCTCATGCATTTCTCCCACACCAAGGACAAGGAGGTGCTCAGGCCATAGAAGACAGTGCAGCAATAGGTGCTTTATTTCCACTGGGTACTACTCCGTCTGACATTGAGCAACGTCTGAGACTTTATGTTCAAGCTAGATACGATCGTGCTACGCTTGTGCAAGACTTCACTCGTCAAGCGGCATTTAAAACGCCTCGTGGAAAGCATGGAGGCAAGCTTAAGGACAATATGCAATTCATGGATATAAATCTTAGCCACGACGCGTATGATCACGCGCATGGGATATTGCTTCGAGATTTGAATAGAAATGCTCTGTCTCGCAAAATTCCAATGTCCTTTGGGCCTAGCCCAGGTCCTAGACAAGACTTAAACGGAAAGCCTCGCGGCCCTCCAAAAGGAACATATAAGACAAGTTATATTACCTTTAAAACATACAAGAGCTATCTATCCACGCTTCTGCCATCTGAAAATTTCCAGATAAATACCAATGATATGTGGGCGACTGCCACATTCTCAACCACACGCGTAGGTAATCTGGAATGGCTAGGAGGCCGAGGATATTCAATGTTTGGACTCTATGTACATGATGTCGTACATAAGGATCCATCAACCGGCGCTGAATTGAAAGGTGACTTGCTACCAGTTTCTTTTCACAACATGGCCGATCCAATTATTACTGGCCGAGAAGAACTAGGAATTTCCAAAGTCTATGCAACCTTGGATGAGAAATCCAACTCGGATTCCTCGTTCGTGTTGAGCTCTGGTTGGGAGGGTACAGAATTTTGTCGTTTGACTTTGAGTGACTTGAAGGAGACTTCAGAAGCCGACTCTGTTCTTCAGAACCCAACTCTGCATTACAGGGTCATTCCTTCAAGCGTGAAACAAGAACAAGATATGGAGTATGCGGCTGCTTATCCTCCAGTACCAGCGGCAAAAGAAGAAAAGAGATGGAAGGCTGAGAGCGCGGAAGTCGTGTTCACAGATTTGGAAAATAGGGAGCTGGAGATGGCGTTCCCAACACTGGTGAATATAATTAAGGGTCTCCGAGGCGTCAAAATTGTGGAGGTGATTCGATCTGGAATTCAAAGTTCAGAGCCATAGATAGTTCAATATGAGTTGAAGGGTAGACTGGAGGAAGTGATTCTGGGTCATGGATTTTTATATAGTTTAGGCTTGTAAGTGTGTATGATAGATTTTTGTAGATTTTCATTATATAGGGCGGTTAGGTGATATATATATATATATGATCAAAACTCAAAATTAAGGTTTCCTAATCTTTCTTATCATTTTCTAGCTTGTTTCGATCTAATTAGTTCGTCTTTTTAGCTTTTTTACTATGATCATCCTTGTTACTTACTTTCATCATTCTTATTATTTCATGATCGCTTCTTGTAGTAGTAAATTCATAATCGATTTGATCTAACTATAGCTAACGCTACGAGATCGCTTATATTCTAAGATTTACATCAAAAGTATCTTTAAAAAAACTCTGGAAATACTACATAATTTATGATTTAATTATAAAATCATATAATTGAATGGATTAATAAAAGAATTAAATAAAGATTACCTTAATACTTTCCTGATAATAGTTATAAATTTATTTATTCATTTTTATTATAAACCATAATTTCCCATAAAATTTTGAAAGTCTAATTTAGTAACACTTCCTATTATTTGAGTAGTCAAATCCGTTACATTTGCAGGCTACCAGAACTGTACATGATGGCCTAACTCTAATAATGATATATGGTTCATGAACTACCTTGGGGTTATGAAATACAGCAGAGTAAATCCTTTTTCAGTGCAGAGATCATACGAACTTAATCAAAGTCGGCAAATATATAACTTACTACGCGGTTTCTTTTTGCATCTACTTGATCTACTTGACCTAAGGGTCAAACCTCCAGATAATTGACTTGAGGGAAGGCTTGCTTTCTCAGTTTCTGAAATCTTGAAGCACTTTTAAGTCTCGCGTAGCTGCAAGCTATGTTTATGCGAAGAAGATATATGTATATCTTCACATGCAACAAGTTCAATACGTGTGTGAAAATGTTTACACAGCAACGAGTTGGGAAGTCCTCATTCGGTAAGGAAACCACAGAAAAATTGCTGCCTCATAATATGTTTCGATCATTTATGTGATCGGAACAAGGTCCAAACGATATCTGAAGTAATGATCGTAAACCCTTCGCACGTTCAAGGGTTTGCAGACTGTCTTGGGCCCCAATCCCGTATAACCAACACAGAATAAAGAGTTGCGAGGTCAGAGAGTTGCGATTAAGAGAATCGAGAAGAGCAAATGTTGTAAGTATCACAAATTAGTTCGCTATTTTAGCGAAAGTCATAGAAAGCTTGATAAAGTCATATCGACATATATCAACCTCTAAACACGCGGCGCGATGTTTTGGTGAGGAGATGGTGCTCACGGCTTACGGTAATTCTAATTCTCTGATTATACGTCGTAGTAGACGAAGGTACTGAGTATGACACCAGTACGGTTTTTGGTTACGCTATAACGAAGGGTTTACGAGGACAAGATGCTTAGAGTTTACGGTAACTGAATTGTAGTAGGTAACAGTCCCGGAACATAGAGCTGGTACGGTTATTGGATACGCAACAGCGTGTTTTGATGAGGAGAGGATGGTTAGAGTTTACGGTAATTCCAGTTCGCTCCTTGTAGATTGTAGTAGACGGCAATCCTGATTATATCAGCCACCACGGTCTTTTGCGTAAACATATTTCACCTCACTTTGGCTGTATATAATAGTTACGCTGAGATTTGCAAGCTACGCTAAAGATGATATAGTCGTGCTGCTATCTATTCCTCCAGGTATATATATCCAGCTTTACCCACGTCTACTCCCAGAATCCTCATAGTTCAACAAGACATCTCCTACGAAACATTCTGATCAACCAAGGATTTCACATCAAAGCAATACCAAAACTTGATCTCCTATCCCCATCTACCAAAAGATCCCTCGGGAAAGTCTTCTCTCAATTCTCTCGAACTCATCAATCAAAATGGGTTCTTATACCAAGCAAACCCCAGCTCAATTGGCTGCATCAGTTGGCAAATTTTTTGGCTGGCAGAGAACCTCCAGGCTCGAACTTAGCAAGGAAATGGTCTCAATCACTGTCGGCAAAGACAAAGATGCACAAAAATTTCTAGTCCACTCGGATTTGATCACTTATCATCACCCTCGTCTGTTCTGCGATGTTCGTATGTCGAAAGTGGGAAATGAAATTCTGAGGGGTTACTTTGATGTATACCAACAACTGCACCCTGAGGTTTTCATTGGCTTATTGCAATTCGCCTATCATGGAAAATTTCTGCCTGAGACTCCTCTAGAAATCCTGTGGCAGTTGTACATTTATGCCGAGAATCGTCGTTTGATCGATGTCGAAGATATCCTCATGAACCGCATTGTCAGTACCTACAAGAACAACAAGCCTTCAATTTTCCCCGATGCTCGACATATGCAACTGGGATATAGTAACACGAGAAAGGATTCTGCCGCTAGGAGGTTCTTGACTATGTGCTATGCACATCTTTTGAATCGCAATACACAGTTCCCCGCACATCCTATTTGCTACAATGAGGCGCTGGCGGATGCGGCTAAGAATGTCGATGGTCTTCTGCTTGAAACTCTAAATCTTATGAAGTGGAGAGGAACATCCTATGATGCCGACAAAGACGCTAGAGATGCTTCACCGTGTCTCTATCACCACCACGCCTGGGGAACAAAATGTCCCAATTTCCAAGAAAAGGCATGAGGGCGATAGTATTAGTGGGAATACCTTGATAAATTGGTGCATTGGTTAGCTGCGAAGGAATATGGCAGGATAGATCACATATAAGCGCTCTTGACGTTATATGTAGACTCTTTGAGGTTTCATTGACAGGACATTGATTTGATGCTGAAGTGATAGCTAGAATTGGGTTTATTATAATATTATTAAGATGAGGCAAAGCATTGCGGGAAATATTGACGAGTTATGGAATTCTACATGAGAATCGTAACGTGGTAATTCATTAGTCCACAGATAGAGTAGTCTAGAAATAAAAAACCATATTACACTTACAAGATTTTTCAAAGTGAAAGCTAACATGAGACCGATCTTCTTGCTTGCGCAAAGTGATTTAGTTGAACTCATTTATGATATCTAGAGATAACCACTCCCTAAAGTAAAGACTCATATTTTATAATTATTACAATCGATCATGACGGGCAGAATGTCCAATAATTCGGACTGCAGAATGGGCTCGATATTTTGGATTAAACGATCTAAATTTAGTCCGTTAATAAACTCAAACAATCTATCTTTAATATTGAAATCTTCTAACAAATCAGATTGTGATTTAAGAAACCCAAGTTTTTGAACTAGGTAATGATATTATATAATCATAATACTATAACGTGGTTTATCAGTAACCGGAACACTTTTACCTCAATTACTCACATTCCATTAAAATAAAATTACAATAACACTATAAATTAGGATTGAATTATATACAATCTAAAGATCAACTAATGCTGGATCGAACTAACAAGTTCGTACATTATATAAAGTACTACTGCATTTGCTATATCATTATATAATAGCTTGCCTCCTTATTGAAGAACTATCATATGTATATTCGTTGTATTGTATTTAATCTTTTATATTCTTTTGTTCTAATATATTATACTTATCTTTTATTGAAAGTATTTTTTATTTTTGTATTAAAGCTTTTTTAGTTCTTTAATATTCACTAAATACTTCATTTGCTTTATAAAGATTATAAATCTCAATAATTAAAAACATATTTATATAAGTTAAAAGTTCTATATTTTTAATTAAATTTGTAGTTGTTTCAAATATTGAAGTAGATAAGCTCTTTTGATATTGAACAATACGATTTTTTACTAAAATGAATTGGGAAAGAACTTCAATTAGCTTATAAGGTGTTTGAGATTATTATATATCAGAATCGGTTGATATTAATCTATTTAATAGAGTTCTTATTCGAATATCTAGCTTTGAAAGTACAATTTCCGGATTAAATAGGATTAGCTCAGCTTCGCGGAACCCAGCTTTACCATTTGATATAGATATTGCTTCGATATATATAGCTTTAAAGATTTAAAAAAACTCGGTTTTGGTAATATGTTAAAGTTGAGAGGTGGTAATTGAGGTAAAAGTGTTCCGGTTACTGATATGTTCCGGTCACTGATAAACCACGTTATGATAATAATATCATATATTATACTATAACATTACTAGCTTTGACCCCAACCCATGCGGGGCTAAGAATAACAATGAATTCGCTGCGCGCCCCCCTTAGGGCCTATAGCCAGATCGTATAAAAAATATTCATATATAATATTTACTTATATAACACTGTAACACAATCCAGAAGTCCAGATTGTAATTCCAATCTTTTAATATTAATTAGACTATTTAATTTAGATTTTTGCATTAGAATTCTTTCTTTAAATAGTTTATTTGATCCAATAGAATCCATAGATTAATCATCCAGATGGCTTCCAGATGGGATATAGGAAGATTATTAGAGACATTGATGATGGGGTACCTGTATCCTGAAAGAATCTAGATTTTTCTACCTTTACCTCACTGTATTATTCAAGTGTCTACAAACAAACAATACACGTATCTGCGAACTAAAACACTAAATATTGAAAAAAAAATCATGTTCAATAACTAATGGTGATGTCTAAAGTGCACGCTTTCGAAACTAATAGTATCAATTTTTTTCTTAGCCAACTACCCTGTTGTGCTACCAATCCCCCGTAGACCCCAGCTCCATCTCTTCCTACTCCTCATACCCTCTGCAAAGCCCGTACAAATATCAGAGCCGTAATCAAATGTACTGATATAGATAACTTCAATAATAGCCACAGGCTTTACACAGAAAGTCTTCTAATCATTTGTTCTACCACACGCCATAAAGCAATCTAGATGGATGTATACAAATAAACTTACCTCGCTTAATTATCTCTTTAGTGACTAGCATCCTGAACGATTCAGAGGTGGATATATTGGCTTGCGAACTACATGGAATACTATTTATCTCTTTATCTAGGTTTCTAATTGCTTTAATTGTACTTGAGCGATATCGTATAACTATCCAGCTCGATTTGTGCAGTACGGGAATATTACAAATTTCCACTTAGCGAAGACGGTAGGGCTGTATTATGAAGTTTCTATGTGCTTCATTGCATTATTAACTTCACGGTACTAAATGATCTACAGGTGCAGCCATACATTCTATCTAGTATATAGGCTCGCCATCATCTCCATAACATGTTTCGACATAAATTTTGAACAACTCCTCAACTCTACCATCATTACTTCTCTGCACATACCAAAAATTCAAAATACCAAATTTTCCATCTAGAACTTTTCCATTCTCCACAAAAGCGACCTCACAAATACTTCTTCAGCACTTAGGCAAGTCCCACAAAGACTTTCCCTAAAAATGTCTCTAGATACTCAAACCATCGCTTCCTACCCGTGGCAAGAAGCAGACCCTCGCTTTGCCCCATTACCCGGAAGAAATCGGCAAGTACAATCAAACATGATGCAATTATGTTACTGAAACTAACAATCCCACAGGGCAAATCACACCATGGTAGAAATCACGATTATAAAAAGCGGATACGAGAACGAATTCATTGTACACGAAGAGCTAGTCACACGGTACCAAGCCAAGCTATTCAGCAAAATATTCGGGCCAGTTGAAAACCTCGAATCATTTAGAGTAGTAGCGGATCCCAAAGTATTTATAGGAATATTGCAATTTGCATATCGGGAAAGATTTTGGCTGTCCGAAACAATTGGGGATATTGATACTTTGTGGGATATTTATCTTCTCGCGGAGAAGAAGGATATCCCGTGCTTGCAAGATGTGATCATGAATCGTATCACGTGTTTTTACTCTCAGACTCAGACGTTTCCTACGATGGAAATCATTCGACATGTATACAAGCATACTAGGAAAGAATTTGAGATGCAGAAACTATCTGTGGCACGACGTTTTCTTGCCCGCTGCTATGTATGTATTTCCTTCAGCTGTTTCTATGGTGGCACGTGTGCAGATCCTTATAAACGCATTGAAGATGCACGCATAAATATTGAAGGGCTTCATATGGATACTCTTCAGGCTATTCACAGCCCTGCTGGAACACAATGGAAGGTGGACTTGGATCCTAGGGATTCAAGGAGGGTCAGCAAATGCGATTACCATCAACATGCTTGGAATGAAAACTGTCCTTCGCATAGAGAGACCCCTTTTAATAATAAAACGGACAGATGAAGGGTTGCTGCTGGAGGTGGATAGGTGGAGGGAGGAAGATATTTGAGGAAGAGGATTGCTGGATGGATTTAATACAAGTGCGATCAGGGAGATCCATTTGAATGACTATATGCTTTCACTGGAAGAAAACGGCAAAAATAGCTGGATGGATTTCTTCCTGAGGCTTCTTAAATACATTTTATCACCAAAGATACGCTAGTGCTTTTTGATTACGAACAAGTCATACACGTGCCCTTCTAGATTTCAGCGATACCGAAAAGTTGATAATGGGCGGTATTCCTTTAATTTCGTGACTGTGCACTTTCCAACTGCCCCAACTCTGCATGTGAAAATGCTTGAAGCCCACAATACAGAAAAATTCCTCACTACCCTTATTCGTAGACTCCAAATACTATCCCAAGGATTGATGATAAGCTTCCGTCACATTGAATGAGTCGTGTCTTAATATCTTCGGAGTTGAAACTTCCAGGTTTTTCTACTACAATCTCTCTTTGTAAATCCGATTCTGCTTCACTTCCCAAGACCAGAGAAGACACACTAGACCAAACCGCATGCCTATTCTTGCGATGCGTCTTACATCATCGTCCCATTTCCTCTGATTTGACCTGTATTTTTCAAAATTCTTGACATATCCTAACATGTGCGCCATCTTTTGTTCCTGTCCATTCTGTCGCGAGGGATTCCGCTCCGCTGTCAGTTGCCTGTATTGCTGTCTTGGCATCTTTGTCGTTGCTGGTTGGTTGTGTGTGGATCTATGGATAACTGATAATAAACAAGTAACACTAGTTCATAGTGTGGGCAGCGCATGACCATATATTACCACTAAGTAAAGAAAACCAAATAGTTCCACCGCTAGTTTAGAAACCAAATTGAAAGTACATAGTATAGATCGTAACTTGGGAACGAGTTGTCGCAACAGTAAATTGACTTTAAATCCTCACATGAATAAGTCTATAAAGTACAGGGCTTGGCAAATGCCCATAGGGATAGAGGGTATATTAGTTATAAATGATATTCAATATTTAGGATTTATTCTCTTCAGTCTTTTTTTTCAGCCTCCGGGTGCTCCTTTTCATAAATCCAATCGTTCAATCCCTTGCGGTTTCTATGAAAATGTTAATGGATAATTCCAAAAGTGGTAATGGTAAACAAACCTTGCAATTTCGTAAGCATAGAATTGCATTCTAGGTACTAACATGGCCATCGTTAGCTCTATTCCTTCCGCATCACGTCCGTCGAGAACATACCGAAGATAGTCTCGTCCTGTCCATACTCAAATTTTGGGTTCGTTCTCAACATTGTTCCAAAATTATAATCATCAACCTTCTTCTCATATGTCATCATAAAGCTTCTCCATTTCTCCTTTCCTGCCTTGCTCTTCATTTCATCCTCATTAATCGTAGCAGCTGGGTCGAAATCGGGGAAATCTTTCATCAAATGCTCATATATTTCGTTATCGATCTTTGTGAGCCGAAGGGAGGATCCGCGGACTTTCTCGAGGATTGCCCAATATGTAGACATATGTTGAACAGCTAACAGCGGGGTCAATGGCGGGATAATGTATGGAAGACTTTGAAGCTGTGCGAACCTTTGACAGCAAATTGCTTCTCAATCTAACAACTTGTCAGTATCGTAAATATAGGGCATATGCAGCTAAACTGTGCCCGTACGCGACTAAGGATAACCTACATCTTCGAAATTGTCTGCCTTTTCGGCATCGAACTTTGCTGGTGGCGCACTCATTTTGGCAATTTTAGTTAGGACAACCTGCGGAATATGGCTTCAAAATCCGAATATGTGGTAAATATGGTCGCAAGATTTAAAGATATGCGCAAAAATGGAAATAAGAATGGTCGTTTGTTGTGCGGGAAGAAGAAATGGTTTTCAAAAAATCAATCATGACGAAGGCGGGGTCCGGCAGATCTTTCTTCCGGGTAAGGCTAGTGAGAGTAAGTGGGTCATCAAGTGACATCACACTTCACAAATTACATGCTTCACGTAACATCTCATAAATATAAAACATTCACTTGCATCTAATATTCAATATTGCACGCATTCCTAGGTACTTCCTATTGACATGAATGCTTTCTACGGAACTTTCGTCTCGATATCCTGTCAGGATGGTAAGATCTTGCCTTCCGCTCAACTTATTGACGCAAAGCCACAGGCTTAATGCCTTTTATGTTGAACAGATTCCGACAGGAGATCCAAGGAAAATGTCACTATTCATTGAATGCTTCTCATTTCACGCCAACATTTACTCTCGTCGGTCATGAGCAGGGAAACATGACTACGATGGAACTGTGCTAATTAATGACTATATCTCAAAGTTAGTCATTAGCACACCATCTTGACAATCTCGGTGCAGTAATCTCATGAGTTGATGTTGCGAACAAGACGAGATAATGAGGTCTGTCACCAGTGAACCATTTTGGAAATATCATGAATCCTTGAATGTCCTTGATTCATACCTTGAGTCCATAGAGACTCCTAAAATGAAGTTTCTTTCTTCAAGTGTTTATGGTGTTCCTTTGGTAATGCGGATACTAAACAACAATCTCGTTTTCTCCTCAGAAGTCAAAGATACTTTATGATCATTCCTTATTTAATGCGGTGATCTCTGTCCGAAGTCGTCAATAGACTGGCAGCCTTTGAAAGCATATCCTGGGTTCATGAGGAGTATTCTGGTGCCGGAGGAGGTCACTTTAAGCAGGATCACAGTTGAGTTTTGCATTCGAGTATTGATTTTAAACTTCACTCAACATAAGTGGAATCAAACTTCATATTTACAATTCACTACTCTTTCTATTCTCACAGCCTTGCTAATATAACTCGCTAATAATAAAAATTCCATTGCAATTAACCAAAATAGCCTATTGCATCCTAACCGATCTTTCGGGCGCGTCCCACCAGTTCTTGCATACTTCGAATTCCGAAAAATTGAAAATCATGGACTCCACAGGTAATACGAGTTCCAACAACAAGAGATGTAAGATCTCATCCCCTTCTGTTCTCAGAAACCCTGCTGATAATAATAGTATCCTTGCGAAGGTCTATTGTAGGGTCAATAAAACGATCATTGTCTCCTCTCTCGAGAAAATCTGACTCAACAACTACATCTCAGACCAGTGGTTGTTCTGTTGAGTCGGCGCAAGATAGTCTCTTTTTGTACAGTGGTCGGTCTCTGCCAGGTAGTATCTCGTCCAAATCCGGTAGATTCAAAAAGTCCAACTCTGTATCGCCCAATGATCATGTTGTCACTGAATATGCGGAGAGCTCATCTTCTCAGAAATTTCAATTGACTCCTAGCCATGTACCACCAGCAACAAGCAGAATACCAAATTCCTTTTCTCCTCAGAACAGAGTATCTGTACAATCTATGCAAGACATTCCATCACCAAAGAAAAAGCTTCCAACTCGTGCAGCCTCCACAGCTAGCAAACTTAGGAAATCTCTTTCAGCTTCTTTTCGTACCGATGATAAAAATTCTATTCAAGCACTCAAGGATGCGCCAACAAAAGAAAATAGCTGGTCCACTTCAACTAAAACGGCATATGTAGCTGGGGGGCGCCTTCCTAAAAAGTTTCCGACTTCCTCGACGACTTCCAACAATAGATCATCTATTCATTCGACAAAGAATCTTCCATCGTTAGAGAAGGATCTATCACTTCCGGCGCGAGCATCATCTACAACCAGTAGACGTTCTATAGGAATAAAGGCACCACCAATGATGAATCAAACAACACCAAAGTCCGAACACTCAAGTCCACCAACAACTGCAAAGCGATCATCAATAGTTTCATTTCGGATTCCCGAAGGTGCTCAAATCAATTCACCACAAAATGATATGTTATTAGCTATTCATCTGCCGCCGAGTGCGAGCAAATCGAGCCGCTCGAGTTGGCTTTCTACTGCATCGCGTACCTCATCTACGAAAAGCAGGAATCAACCTCAATCTGCAAGACTCCAGCGTTTGGCACTAGGCGGCGGCAGAGAAACCCTACGGTCTCAACGGCAATATGTTTCGACTAGTGCCAAAGAGACTACCCTTCCTTGGGATCCTCCTTTCGACAGGAATTGGGACCTTATGGCTGATGATGGTGTGCCTGTTGATTTCAACGATACTTTTAAGCATTGTCTTCCACGACAAAACAAAAATTTCTCTATATTTTTTGATCTGCCCATCAACGTCCGCCGAAAGGTATATTCTTACTGTTTGCCTGACAGAAAAAGTATTACAGTACTACTATCACCTCATTTTGTTATAAAGAACTGCTACCATGGATATTACTTCAGTTCACCTTGGAAAGTTCTTGAAAGCGTTGCAGGAGGATTGGCCTCTTTCAGCCTAATGAGAAATGATTTGATGACCTATTTCTGGACCGAATACCAATTTCATGTAACTTTGTCACCATTTTGCAATCCAACTTTCACTCCACTCTCAAGTGTTTGGTTACCCAACTTTCTGGATAGGATTCAACACCTTACAATCGAAATTGATCTTACTAGATTCGGTGGTAACGCACTCAAGTTTGCTAGACGCTTCGGGTACAACATGGAAAAAATGGAAAATCTTTTCCTTGCTGTTGTCAATGGATTAACAAAACGAGAGGGCAAAATGGCCGAGCTTACATTGTTGTGTCGACGCTTTAATGGCTATCGGCCAATCGATGAAAATGATCCTGACTGGAAAGCAGACGACTTTTTTGGTACGTCAACCGTTCGTTCCTCTGTTCCAAGGCCCGTTTGCTCATCTAAATGATAAACTAGAATACTTTCCGAAAGAGGCTATGCAATTTTGTGATGCAGTTATAAACCTTCGTGGCATTGTCAAGTCGGTCAGAATAGCGGGATTTCCTCTAGATTATACTAAGACTTTACTCAATTCTATGTTCGGTCAAGAAGAATCTATGTGCCAATTCATTATCCCAGGTCGATCTGCATGGCCACCGCTCCCTCAATTATATGCGGGTCTAAAACACACATCAAATCTATACGCCTCGTCTATGGCTCCAACGTCATCAGAATTCCCTGATCATCAGGACAGCATCAATATTCCATGGTTGAACGAAGCATCAGTTTGTTCTATTGAATACCCTGAAGATTATGATGAAGGTCTAATAAGACCAGATACTTCGTTGTCTGTTACGACGGTCGGTGACCACCTCAAATTATATCAAGATCTTTCACCATCGACTATTTCGACTAATCTATCTCCTGACTCGGTGAACCCGTTATCAGACACAACTAGAACATCTGCTAGGAATACTACAGTTGCTTACCAAGCAATGTCAGCAGAGGATCGTAACAACTCGAAACGACATACGAATAAGCTCAATCCACGAAATTCCAAGGATTTTACTCCCAGTCACTTATGTTGTCAACCAAGAGATGGAACCCAGGTTGATTTGATGAGTCAACGAGAACAAAAAGTTTCTGACCCTGACATGATTAATCTGATACAACAAGCGTCAAAGGATACCTGGACTAATCAAAGAGTAAATCAAACGGAAACTCATCCATCTGGAGAAAATAGTGATGATCGTCGGACAGTTGGCACTGTAAATGACGGGATTTTACGGAGAACCTCAAATTCTCAAATTAAAAGGAAATCACAATTCGGAGAATGGCAAATGCCGGATATTCCAGAGAGCCCCTTGAGTAAAACTAATGCCCGTGACCATATTCCCATTTCAGAAATTAGACCTGGCACGCTTAAAGCTTCCAATGATCTTCACATACGTCGCACACATGCTCATATAGAAAAGTCAACATCAGAGAGCGATGAAGGCGCCAACAAGCCTCCATCACTATATACATCTCAAACCTCTAAACAGGAAGATTATGAAAATGCTAACGATGGGAGTCGGATCTTCACCCCTCCACGGAATTCCATATCAGAAGTTCCCGAGGACTGCAATGATTATAGTTCACCCCGACCTTTCTCACAGGTCACCCATCCTGATATCCAACAATCGGACCCTGAAAATCCTATCGACCGTCGCCTACTCCGCACTCCTTCACCGCCAGCAACACTAGTACTAGCAACCTCCCCCAATACACTAAACAGCATCAATGAAAGAGACCCCAAATATATCCTCAGTATCCTAGCTCTCCGATCCGCTTCTACATCCACCGAAAGTGTCCTTAAAGCACCAACAAAAGTTCTCCGGCCTACCTCATTAGCACATCCTACGACTTGGCCAGGTGTAAGTATGAATTCTACAACAACCTCACAGACAAGTCTCACGAGTACGGGATCGCAGACTAATCAGAGCGTCGAATCTGGAGAGTTGGATTGGAAGAAATCGAGATTTATGAGTTTGTTTCGACGAAGTGGTTAATTTGGAGGAAAGGATTACTTTTGATTCTGATTATTTTCGCTTCTTGGATGAATGAATGATGATTGGTAGTTTTTGACTCCTTTTGTAAGATTACTTTTTTTGTTTACTGCAACGGTGCGTTCTGTAGCTTGTCATGGTTGGTTGATAGATAGATATTGAGAGTGCGTAAGTTCTAGTATCCTCGTTTCCAAACATAAAATGCTTCTTCACATTCTAGAATTTAAATCATTCAATGAATAGATGGAAAGGAAAGAGCACATAGCAGTATGAATTCTATGTGGGCTTTTATGTATGAATCATTGTAATCTTAACATGCACCTTGTTACGGTCTTATCATTGAACTAGAACCTCTAAATCAAGCTACAGTAGGAAGGTTGAAATACTACTTCCTCGTTGCGGACCACTGTTCGCATGTTTCACACACCCTTTCGGTAATTTTTAAATATATGTTGTAAAGACCAGCGAAGCGAAGCAGCATATTCTGATCTTATATCTGATTCCCAACCTCCTCATCAATATGTCATCACTACACTACTGTATATAATCAATACAAAATACCCCTCGGAAACTGCCCTCTTAATGTGATTTGTTACCTGACATCGATAGATATCTCCTCATATATATCATTCATTCACTCATGGCTATCCAAATCCTACCTACTTGCAGAAATTCCCTGCCATCACAGCATCCCACCATCCCACCATCCCGAAACCGAGACAATATCCTCTTTCCTATATCACATACAAATCATATGATGAGCTACTATCTATATATCTATATATCTATATATCTATATATCTATATATCTATATATCTATATATCTATATATCTATATATATAACAAGCTCTTTTTACCCCCTTTATCTTCCATTCCCACAGAAGAATACATGATATCATGTCCATTGATCTCCACAATAGCTCGTTATGGATAGATATTAGAGTATAGATATCGTAGTCTTGTAGTAATGGGATCCAATCTCCTTGATGCAGAGGCTTGTGATTCGTATGTTTTGATGGTAATGAGCTATTTCTTGGTCTTACTGAGTTATTGAAAAAATGTTCTAGGATTCTGTAGGGCTTTTTGCGTTTCCTTTGCGTCATTGAGTAGGTAGATACCTAGCAAGGAAGGCGGAGAGTCGAGGTTTGCTTGTCGCAGGTCATGGGGGTCAAAGTCCTCCCTGAGGCGATTCATACGCATGAACAGGTTTTGAATGGAAGCCGCTATATCTTCATATCTATTTTCAACCGAAAAGACCGAAAGCTATGTGCCACAAATAGAACGTCTCGTGGCTACCCTCCATCCTATAGGGAATATACTTTACAGTTGATTGTCAAAAAAGCTAGGAAGTAACTTCAAACTCGAGGATACAACAGCGAAGAGGTAGCTAGGAGGATTTGATTGGACTAGCGTGCTGATCATGTTCGTTCGGCGACGGCGCCTCGGTGAATCTTGTAAGTGTTTTTGCGGGGATTAACCTCCTAGCTAGTAATTTCTCGCCTAGTATTAGCTGCGAGTAACTCGCATATCAGCGTTTCGATTCATCGCGTTACAAATCGGCCTGGATGATATGGCAAGAAGAGGTCTAGTCAGAAACTAAGTATCAAAAGCAGGAGGCTGAATGAATTGGTTTTGGTAGGACGTGACTATGTAACACTTGTTTCCAAACATGGGGTTTCCCTGGTGAAGCTACGGTGAGATTCCGGTGAGCTTCAAAGATGTTTCGAATATCTCGTTCCCTGATGAACTTCTTTCTTCTTGGTGAGTATCTTCAAACATCTCGATATTCGATGAATGAAGTTGTAAACGAGAGTGTGCTTACGTAACGTATACTTCTTATCGTTATCTACATGTGACCAGGCGTTTTGTGTGGTAGAGATTCTGCGCGTCGAGCTTTCCCTTCCATTTCCTAGGACACTGCCTACGAAAATTGATCCGTCAATAATTCTCAGAAATGACACAACTCGATGAACTAATCTAGTGTTACCCTAGGACCAAAGATCGTTATTTCATCGTCTTATCCTTCTTAAATCGTTCTCAAATGATCCGACTAAACAAGTAAACCTTTTGAATCTTAGTGTCACTGCCTTTACAATGTGGACCATAGAAAATGATGGAGAGCTTTTCAACGGTAGACAACCATGTTGTTCAGAACTTCTTCCAGCAGAATACTAAAATCATGCAGGTAAAAAGCTATGGCTAGTTCCGGGAAAGAAATATCTTTTTGGCAGAACGGTTTCGGAACGTTTGTTTGCCCATCCTCTTTTGCTTGTAACTCAGCTGACGATGTGCAAGCTGGACAAATCGAAATCGCAGATAAATCAGTTTCAAGACGGCATCTTACAATAGACATTGGAACCGTTGGTCCTGATGATTGCGTAAGTCCCGACTAAGTTCGGATTACAGACTATGCTGATGTTCCTATCAAGGGAAATTCCAAAAGCCGATCAAAAATCACTCTGAACGACCTCGACACCAAAGTTGGTACTATTGTGAACGGAGTGCAAATTAAGGGAAAAGGTGACTTTGAGCTGAGCAGTGACATGAATGAAGTATGCATAGGTAGATACAAGACTTTGTTCCGGTAAGAACTATTCACAATTACTTTGGCATGAGTGACACTGATTATGTAGCATCGCTTGGTATCCCGTTGTATTATCATTTTCGTTCTCTTCAAAAGAGTTGAAAGCCAAACCTCTCGAAACGCTTTATGCAACATTTGGCCCACTCGACATTAAAGTTCTGACTGAATATGAACGCGATGCAACAACTCATGTTGTTGTCAAGAAGCGCAATACGGCTAAAGGACTTCGAGCTTTGATCAATGGAAAGTATATTGTAGATAACGATACATTTATCAAAGCAATTGTTGATGCTACTATTCCAGGGCTGGATGGTACTTCTTTGCAGGAAGATTTCGAAGGAAACTTTCCGGATGCTGCTCAATACCTTCCTGAACGCGGCTCAGAACCTACAGATGAGCCAGCAAGTGCTTATGCTCCCGACCCATCAAGGGAAAGTATGTTCGATGGTTATACTTTTGTGTTTTACGATAAAGCCCAGTTCGAGACTCTCCTAGCACCTATTACAGATGGACGGGGTAAAGCTCTTTTTCGTGAAGTCACACCTTTACAGACGCCGGTCGATGAGTTTGTAAGATACGTAAAAAATGTGGCAGGAGAGAAAGGGGTGGGTGAATTCGAAGATGGAAGCGAGGGAAAAGGCGTTGTGGTTGTGGGATTCTATCCAATGAAAGGAGATGGTGTTGAATGGTTCCAAGATTTCGCTAGGCAACTTGCTCTAAATCTAGATCAACGACTTATTGTGCAGAGTGAATTCTTGGATGCAATACTTAAGAAGGATGCAAGTCTATTAAGGAGACCTCTAGAGGTCGAGATATCTGGGGTTGTTGCTTCTACACCTGGTAAGTTTTTGTCGAGTTATATTTAATGATGAATTTACTGACAGCAACAAGCAACAAACACAAATGCAGGCAGAGCAGAAGAGGTGCCTTCCAAGTCTAATTCAATTGCAGCTCCTAATTCTAGCCCGTTTGCACCATCTAACACTACTCCGCCTGGTGCATCAATCACAGCTTCGATTCCCAAGGATGCTGTCTCACAGGATACTCAATTTCGAAGAGGCAGATCAAGAAGAGCTGTAACTAGTCGTTTCAGTGGATTTGACGATGACGACGATGATGAACCTCTATCTGCTCCTGCCTCTCTTGCTCCCATACCTGAAACTATGGTAATGACACAAGAAATCCCTGAGGAATCCCAAGGTCTTTTCGTCTCTCAAGATCCCAACCGCGAACCTGATAGCTATCGCGCCTTTTCCCAGTCCGTTGAACCCGAAAAGCCATCTCAATCAACACGAGCAACACGAGCAACACGATCAAGTAAAAAAAGACCTGCACCTCCTATCGCCCAAGAGAAATCATACATGGATAGTTTCGCGCCCACCACCGCATCTTTCAAACGACAACGTCGAGAAAGAGGCGAACCAACACCACCACCTCAATCAATTAAAAAAGAAGTTGTAGCCCCTGAGCCAGTACAGAAGAAAGAAAGGAAAGAAGTCGACATCCTAGCCCTGGCAGGGCAACAACGCGAACGCGCTGAAGCTGCTGCAAGAGCTGAAGAAGAATCATTAAAACAAGCTGTCTCCACAATTGATGTTGAGGAAATGCGCAGGTTGACAATAGTTGAGGATATGAAAGTGAAACGTTCTAAGCCAGCACCGAAAACAACGCTACATGTAGATGAAAGTGAGAGATGGGATGATAAATGGAACGGACGAAAGAATTTCAAGAAGTTTCGCAGAAGAGGTGCGGAAGATGGGCTAGTCAGAGCTCGCGCTAGGGTTATTGTCCCGCTTGAGGAGGTTAAGAAGAAGGATCATGGATTTGGAGATGATTACTGGGGATTAGGCGGAGATGATAACGACACACAGCGAAGAAGAAAGAAAGGTAAAGCAAAAGAAACACAAGAAGAAACCCAGGAGATCGAAGAACCCATCTCATCGTCTCGCTCCAAAGCCAAAGCTAAACCCAAAACAAAAGCACAAGCACAACAACGAGAAATCACATCCGAAAACGAAGATGAAGAACTCCCTGAAAATCTAATGCATGCTCGCTCTCGCTCTCGCATCTCAAGCGAACATCCAGAATTTATCCCCGAATCAGACGATGAAAATGAGAATGCGGATAATGTTAATGTTAATGTTAATTCAAATATCTTCCGTCCTACTCCAACAGCTACAATTACAGCTACAGCTACACCTGTATCCACAACACGCAGCTCGAGAGCATCAACGACAACGCAGGGTTCTGGTTTGAGAAGTGGTTTGCGGGGGACTGGGACTGGGAATGTGAGGGGAAAGGATGGGGATAGGGATACAAGTGTTGCGGCGAGTGGTGGGGAGAAGAGGGCAGCGTCGAATACGCTTGTCAAGGGTGTTTCTGCTAAGAGGAGAATGCCGCCGGTTAGGAAGGTGCAGAGTGAGAGTGAGGAGGAGGATGAGGATCGGTTTAGGTTTAGGTAGAGAGGGAGAAGAGGTGGGGTTTTGAGGGATGGAGTAAATGTTAAATGGGAGAGTGATTTAGAATAGTTTTTGGGGGAGTGGTTGATGATCTGGTGTGATTTGATTTGATTTGTCGTACAATGGTTTTATTTTTTATGTTCTAGTTCATCTTGGAGATCTGATCTTCCTCTTTGTATGTGTCTGTATGTCTATCCGTCTATCTATGTAATAATCTTACATCCTGAACCACACACATGGAATACAGAATTCAGAGCTTACCGTCTAATCTCTCATACGCCCAACATCATTAAACAATAATATATCTACACAAACAGTACCCGACATTATTCCTCCACCTCCAGCGCTCCTCTAATCCATATCCTCCAATCCACCATGCCCCTCCACCTCCTCCTCAGCCACACTAATCCCCACCAAACACGCCTCCAACATCCCCTCCCAATTAACCCACGGATGCACCTCCCCAAAAAGCCTGGTCCCATCTCTCCCCGCACATTTCATCAATTCCGGTTCACCCCCGGGATGATACGGTAAATAAGGCGTGAGATTATAGACCTTACCCCCTAGAACCGTCCACGCATCTTTACTTTTTCGACCAGTGTATTGTTTGAGTAGGGAAGGAGGAACGCGGAGATAAGGTGTAGAAGGGGGGAGACCGCGGAGGTTGGAGTTTGGGGAGGTGGTTAGGCGTGCCCAGTCTAGTGGGGAGTGGTTGGGTGTTAGGAGGACTTTTTTGCGTGGTTTGGTGGGGATTGAATTGTGGGTTGGGGGTGGCGCGAGGGAGGGGGCCGTGAGTGAGGAGGTGGGTGTGCGGTTTGGGAGGGGAGAGCGGTTGGGAATGGGGCCCCGCGAGGGAGCGATGAGAGAAGGTGTAGTTGGGAGGGCGTTTAGTCGTGGGATTGCTCGTGTGCCTCCTGATGCGCGCTGTGCGGAGTTTGCGGCGGGGAAAGAGGGGATGTCGGGTTCTGGGGATGAAGGGTTTGAGCCGTCGAGGGAGAAGATCGGGATGTTGGTGTTGGGAGAAGGTTGGGAGGCGTTTGCGCGGGGTGTGGTTGGAGAGGAGGGTATTTTGTTTGGGGGTGCGGGTTTTTTGAATAGAGGTGGTGGTGGTGGTGGCATGGCAGCGCGATCAAGTGCTGCTTTGCTGGGTGGCGGCATAGTCTTATTTCCTATAATTGGCGCATCTTGGAGCGACTCTGTCATTTTCAAACTCGGCCCATCCGTCGACTTTTTCACCTTTGTATTTCCTCCGCTTCCACCTCCATCTTTCTTTATCTCCTCATCACCACCTATGTTCCCCGATCCAACATCCTCTCTTTTCCCAGCATCTCTAATACCAGTAACTGGTTGCAGTCTCCCCAGAAAACCCCACCATGTCGCAGGAGAATGTTTATAACATAAAAACGAAACCGATGCGATCAGGAGACCGAGTCCTAGGAGGACCATGATAAAGAATGTGTTGAGTGAGTGAGTGGGTGAGTGAATGAATGACTGATGTTTGATGTGGTGTATGTAATTATATTATATTATGTCATGAAAGGGGATTTGTGTGCCTCACCTGATAACCTCGGTCGCAAAAATTCATGGGAAAGAAGGAAGAAGGACCATCAGGATTCAGGACCCTTTCTTTCGGCTAGCTAGATTGTGAGATTTCCGATCGGGATGGATTTTTAGAGACCCGCTTTGCTTGATACTTTTTTTGGGATGATAAATTCGTAATATGGAGAGATTTGTTTATTTATATCTTGATTGTTTTTGGTGGTTGTTAATCGATGTTTCTCCTTAATATCATCTCGTATTTTTTGCATAGTCCGTTACATACCTACTAGGTAACTTAGGTATATAATATCTGGAAGTTCTAGTATGGAGCGGGTAGAGTAACGGTCCGGTATTTCTTCATAATACTTGGATCGGGTATTTTATTTCCCACGTTTCTTGTTAAGTTCTTGTGATGGTTGAGGAGCTACGAGCTATAGGTAAGAGTAAGTCAGTAACAGTCATAATCACCTAGCTGTTACTGTATAACTAACCCTAAGCCTTAAAGGTATGACAACAGCACTTTGCATGGGATAACGAGGGACAATCCTTGTGGATGGGGTGTTGGCAAACAGGGAGAGGTATCCTGGATAAGTAAGTCAGCTTGTCATTCCCCATGATCGTTTTGATCTTTCATTCTTTGATCTTTCTAGAAGGGTTGAGATTCTGCTAAGATACTTATAGAATAATACTTGTAAGATGATGACCCAGTACGGTGGTCATCAGTTGAGTGAGTAACGGGATGAGGGGTGCTTTTGTTGGAATTTTCCAAGATGCGTTGCCATATGATACCCGCTTCGTCGCATGAATGTGCAATTAGAGGTTGTATGATGGTATTGAGGGGGTGATCAGGAGTAATCTTGAGGGTTGGATGTTGTTTATATCAGGGTTATGCGAAGATGTATTTCTGGTAGGAGATACGAGGAGAGGAATGGAATAATAGAGAGATCTTGATGTAGGTAGGTAGGTACCTAGTTAGGGAAGTCATTCTTGGTAGTTGAGAGTAGAGAAAACCAGCACCAAATCTTCAGGTAAAAAGATGTTGGGTATTTTTGTAACCTCATAATACAAAGTAAACATATATTATTATTTACACAAACCTCAAACTACAATAAAATTTATCCATCGTCGTACAACTCACACTTCAAATTTATGTTGATATACTCCGTAAATACCGTTTCAATTATTGAAGAATTGTGGATATTCAAGCTCCTGCAATTCATCATTTCATTCATCTGATGTTAACCACCTTTATCATATCATAGACTCACTCCTATTTTAGTTACTTTTTTTAACCTTTTTATCTCTTTATCTTTTGCCCAATAAATAATATCACATCACTCACTTCCAAGGTTTAAAAGTCCATTCGCTTGGTACTTGATACGATACCTTGATACTAATGAAGCCCGCCTTGTTCTCAGTGGCTCTTCAATCTACCACCATCACTAGCACGACCACTACCACTCCCACTTCCACTCCCACTCCCACTACATCTACCCCAACTTTACATTCAAAATCACAATCGGCTACTTTACACTTACCACCACGAAAGTCTTCTCCTGCTTCTTCGACTTCTTCCACTTCTCCGGCTTCTTATCGAAGATCTCTATCAACCATCGATCACAATAATGTCATAATGCGAGTTGTTTCGCAGAAAGATTCTGCGCAGTTGACCCCCAAAACTGCTAATCCCAATATGCCTTCATACGATAAGCCAAATAACCATCGACCATTGGCACCAACGTTAAGTGCTTCTGCGAACAGAGGAATCAAACCCAAACCTCCATTAACGCCAAAAGTTTCCACGAGACCTACTTCAAGACAATCACGTACCGAAAATCTTACCCCAAATAATGCAAAAGAAGATTTATCGACTCCCGTTTCTACATTCCTCAATAGTAACAATATAACTGCAAGATCTAGTACAAGAAAGACTCGATTTGATACTTCAAACAATTCATCATCAGGAACCCCCACACCTTCCGAACCTCCCCGATTATACGATCCTACACATAATGGCTCGGCATTGGGTATCTCTGGTTTGGAGAAGGATACATCTAAACGAGCATCAGTAACATTTAGTCCCTCTAATTCGGATTTGAATTATTCACAATCATCACAATCTTCTGTCGACTCCAAATTCTTTTTTGCCAGTGATGTAAAACCGCAAAGTCACAATTCACAGCAAACGAAATCTTCACCCACTAAAAGGGCGTCGACATTGTTTCACACCAATGGAGATAAAGTTCCCAAGAAACCTTCACCTCGTTCTGGGGCATCGACGGTAGGGTCATCTGTTGGGGAAGAAAGAGGACACGCGAAATTCTTCCATGCCAATGGCACTCCTGAAATAGGATTATCACCTTCACCACACTTTGCGCCTCCTCGCCCAAGTTCGGTACTCTCGACTCATTCTCGAGTGGCATCACCACGACTAGCAAATGTTACCACATCTCCTTCCCAGCGACCTACGTCACCACATAAATCAAATCCCCAACATGCCTCAATTTCATCAGTCAGGTCTCCAACCCCATTGGCTTCTCCTGTTTTACCTCGGCCAAAAGCTGGCCCGCGTGGCCAATCTGCGAATAATATTCACATCACACATTCAAGGAGAACAAGTGCAGATGGGGGATATGGCCATCAACGAACGACAAGTACAGGATCATCTATGGAGAAATTGATAACGACAAGGAAGGTTTCATCAGGAGGCCATTTTATGGATGTACAAAACCCAATTACGATAACGGAACCGTCAAGTCCGGCCTCGCTAGCACATACGGATGAGATTCTAGAAGGCGAGGGGAAGGAGGATGAAGGAGAAGAAGAAGAAGAGGAAGTGGAAAGTGAAGACGAGGGAGAAGATGAGGATGATGATGAGGATAGTGACTCGATTTCTTCTGGAGGGGAAGTAAAAGAAGAAGTCCTTAAAGCCGGGGATTCGATAGAGCGCATGAACGAATTAGCAGCGGTCGCACGAAAGGAAAGAAAGGTGTTAGATCTGGAGATTAGGAATTCATCCCTCGAAGCTATAAATCGAACTTTAGAACGAGAAATGAGGAAACAGACAGCTGAACTACGAAGATATAAAAGACTGAGTCGTTCAGGTCGGTTATCCATGGCCACAAGAGCATCATCACGTGCAACGAGTGGAGCTCTGTCGGCCGTAGATGAGAAAGAGGGCAATGATCTATCAGATAATAGTCGGGATAATACTGATCTGGAAGATGAAGAAGATGAAGAGGAAGAGGAAGACGGCATGAGTTCTGACGAAGATTTTATTGACGATGGAACATTAAGTCCTGGAGCGGTAGCCGAACACGATCTCAAACATCGAAAAAAGGACGAAAAAAGATTACGCCTTGATTTATCAAAGCATCAACAACTACTCATTGATAGTCAAAAAATGAATCAAAGCCTGAAGAAATGTTTAGGCTGGACCGAGGAACTCATCAATGAAGGAAAACGAGCATTGGGCTACCGAGTAAAAACCAGCGATATAGGAACCCTTGCACCTCGTGTCTTAGCACACGACGAATTTGACGATGACGATGTCGAAATCGATAACGAGGGAATGTCAGCCATTGGAGCGAGTCTCCTGAGAGAAGCGAGGAGAGCGGCCGCGGAACAACATATGGAGAAGGGAGATCTTGATATACCGACAGAGACGGATGAACAATTGAAAGATTTAACTCAAGATATTCAATTCGCTCTTTTCGCTTCTTCGGGGGAACCGAGTGAAATGGTGGTGCCAAAGACGAGAGATGAAAGTTTGCAGTCGGTACCGATTGCCCCACCTACTAGTCCATGGGTTTCGACTTTTACTTCGAGGTTGCAGACACGCTCATAAGCACAAAAGGGTAGCGGGAAGGGAGGAAGAGAAGTTTTGGACGAATCGAGGGATTATATCACCACTCATAAATTTGCATCACAACGCATATTTCCTTTTATTTGTTCTGGGTTGGGCATTGGGCACTGGGTAATGAATATCAGGGGATTCTGGAATAAATGGGCATTGCGATGGCGCATTTGCTTTCACAATAAATTGGGATGGAGCGAAGGGAGGTTTTGGTAGGGAATGGAAATCCTAGCTACTTATTGCTATTACTCGACTTGTTTATTCATCTCGTTTTTGTGTTTTGTCTTGTTTTTCTTTTTCTTTTTCTTTTCTTTTTAAATATTTCCCTTCTTCTAAATCGCTTCTCGTACATACCCTTGGTATTTTTGGCCAAATACAATTGAGATACCCAAGATTACTTACTTTCGCTAATGCGTTTAAGCGGATATATGGATATATGGTATGGATAAGGGGCGTGCATATGGTATGGTGGTAAAGGGATGGGTTTGTAAGGGAGATAGGAAGGGATGGGGAGGAAGGAGGGGAAGAAAGGAAAAAAGATAGAATATTAAAACTACAGTATAGTGGTATATGTGTCTGTGTCTGTGTTTTTGCGTGCTGGCCGGTGGGTTGGTGTCTCTGTGTGTGTAGTAAATTGAGAATAAGAATAGAAGTTGAATAAATGAAAGAAAGAAAGGAAGGAATAAACAAATCTTGAAAGTGAGTGTGAAAGAACGAATGAATAAATATAAGATTGATTCGGAGTAGATGGAATAAGGCTGGTATTACTTTCCACATATTATAATATCAGACTTAAGATTATGATTTGTGATCTTATGATGTTATGATGTATACCTAGTATATGAAACGATATTTTAAGTTAAGAAAAAAATGAAGAATTATACATCTGAAAAATAAATATTAAGAGGTATCAATTGTATTGTCGTAAAATCCTAAAATTCCTACAAATAAAAAGGAAAAAAAGCCGGCTAAATAGTTTAAGATGAGATGGAATAAAGATACAACCTTATCATTACAGCATTAACAACATCAACAGATCCATTTTTCCACTCTTACCTATCTTCCCTTCCTTCCTAATCTTCCTTCTTCGCTTCTCATCTTTCATCCTCTCATTCACCTCAAGACTCACCTATCCATACTTTTTCTCAAGCTTCTTTAAAATCCCCGTAACTCCCTTTTCCAACCTTGCCGCATTATCTTCCAATCTCCCTCTAGGTCCCTTTTCCTTACCCTTCCCATTTTCCGCATCCTTCTTCTTCTTTCCACTCCCATTTTTCTTTAACTCCGCCTCTATTTCAGTCGGTCTATAAACCTGTTGATGAATATTGTAATCACTTTGTGTCATCAACGCTTTTCCAAAACTGTTTTGCACACCCGTATACGTATAGTTTGCAAAACCTCCTGGAGGGGATAGAGGTTGGAGACCTGGGGCGGGAGAGGAAACGGGAGGGTTTTGGTGTTGTGGGGCGAAACCAGGGGAAAAGAGGCCTGGAGTAGGTAGGTTGTGGGATGGGTAGGAGCTGGTGGAAGGGAAGGTCGCATATTGGGTTATGGGCCCTTGGGTTGGTGAGATAGGGGGTGAGGAGTAGGCGGGTGGTGCAGGGCCCGTGGGAGTTGCGAGAGGTTGGTTATTGTCAGTGGGTGGTGGTGCGAAAGTGATAGGAGAGTTTGATGTGGGTGGAGGTGCAAATGAAGTATTTTGAGGTGCAACTTGTGGGGAAAATGGGGAACGAAGTACGTTCGTAGAGGGGACAGAGCCAGCGTGGTAGTTGGAGTTCGGAGGGGTATTGGTATGTTGGGGTGGTGGAGTGACTGCCTTGAAATTACCTTGTCCGTGCGCCGAATGTTGCGGTGGAGACATCATGGGGAAAGTTTGCTGCCTTTGAAATTGTGGTGGTGGGGCTGTTGCCGAAAAGCCTGGATGTTGCTGAAATTGTGAGGGCGGAGAGAATTGTCCTTGGTCTGAAGTTGCTGCATGCACAAGTGGATTTCCAGCTCCATCTTCGGGTGGAGGTGTCTTTTCCCGATGCTGGATAACTTCAGGGGCGGCTGGTGCAGCTGGATTATAGGCCATCGGGGCAAAAGTAGTAGCAGGAGCTTGTGACTGTGGACTCGAGGAAGGCGGGGGTCCAGGAAATGAGACTTTTATAGCAGCTGGAGGAGAAGTTCGAGATGTCTTGGTCCTACCATGTTGATATGAAGGATCCGAGATAGCTACGTTTTCCAATTGTTGAACCACAGGACTCATCTCATCCGCGTGAGATGGTGGTAGTATTGGCTCATCCTCAATTGTAATCTGATGTTGTGGTAAGACCCTCCGC
Organism: Sclerotinia sclerotiorum 1980 UF-70; assembly: GCF_000146945.2. Classification (NCBI taxonomy): domain Eukaryota; kingdom Fungi; phylum Ascomycota; class Leotiomycetes; order Helotiales; family Sclerotiniaceae; genus Sclerotinia; species Sclerotinia sclerotiorum. Next base: position 1,458,983 of record NW_001820833.1, on the reverse strand, counting down.
ACTCCATTCACAAAATTGAGTGCATCTTCTTTACTCCAGAAGTATAAATCAATAGTGTGAAGTCTGTACATGTATTTGGTCTCATTTCGAGGGTCAAAAGTTGGTAAATGCCATTCTTGTGCATCAATGGGACTATTTTGTTGCTGTCCATTGGGTCCATCTACAGTCAAAGTGACGAGTGTGGTGTGTTTATAAGAGTATTTGACGTGAGCGGAGTCGAGGTCTGTTGATGCTGGTATCAGCAACGGAGATTTTTCGCACTCAAGCCAAAATACACATTACTTACGGCCAGTAAAAGCATCTTGATCTGGAGTGCCGGCATTATTAGCTATTTCAAGTCGAGCCCTTCTCTGACTTGCATTCTCGAAAAGATAGACATATGAGCTTTTATCGAATCTGTGGTGAGGTGGTTTTGCCGTTGGCAGTCCATAATAATAATGTATATCTGCGAACCTGGAAGAGATTAGACAAATAACTGTGTAAAGAGATTGAGAGGCGTTCACATACAGAGTAGCTGCTAGATCCTCCCCTGATCGTGCTGCCATTTTTATCGACCTGCGATTATGTGATAGCTAAGAGTACTGAAGAATTGAAAATGGGCGCTCTTTTTTGCGCGATGAAGAACACAACAGGAAAATGAGAGGAGAGAAACAAATGAAAAAGAAATACTTATTGAAAGAAGAAGATATAGAAGAAATATGAGACTTGCAATACATCATGCCGAATTACCTGCAGCATGGGTGGTGATGAGTACCATGTTCGGCGGCAAAGCTGCATGAAGATAGAGCCAATGAGGCCTCGAATTGATGTGATAGAAGATTGGTGCCTTAAAACCTTATCGCGATTAGATGAGGCAGAAATAAATTATTTTTGGTTTTTGGCTTCCTCGAGATAATTCGAGACGGATAACCTCAAAGGTGTTATATGAAATTCTTTCGCGGCTGCAATTGTTAAACTACGAATATAAGGTTTACCAAATCCAGAGGTGGCTTTTCAGTATATTTTCAAAAGAAATCTAGCTAACATTTCCCGCCAGCATTGCATTTACATCTCCACCTCGAAGAAGATATCCCTGGTAGATCTCATCAATTGTGCCCGCGCGGGCTTGCGAATTCGTCCTAGAGACTCTCAATCCTCGTCATGTCTCTCGTAACTCTTTCCCACGTAGCTTCGCATCTCCAAAATGCCTCAAAAGCCCGTCTTGGGCTCACTTCCGTCCCATCCTCGAACATGATCCTCACTCTCATGCTCAGTCTCCAATCGTCTGGATTTCTATCCTCGGTCACCCGTGGTGGCCTCACTCCTCCTCCCATGGACGAACTATCTACATATGAGCCAGAAGCTGTCACACAGCGAAATATCTCGACAAGGAGGTTATGGCTAGGATTGAAGTATTGGAATAATGAGCCGGTGCTGAGTCGGATGTCGGTGATCAGTAAACCCACGAAGAGAATTTGGATGGATGTAGAGGGGCTTTCGGAGATCATAAGAGGAAGAAATGCAAACTTTGTGGAGGGTTTGCGGAACCCAGGAGAGTGTATCTATATTAGTACATCAAGCGGGATCATGGAGGCAAGAGAATGCGTAGAGAGGAGGGTGGGTGGTATGCTTTTATGCAGAGTGGAGTAGGTATGATGATCAAGAATTGTGTAAAATTACAGGGCATGATCATTTGTGGGAGTTTAACAAGTGTATAAAAGAGATGCTGGTCTTGCCCAAAGGTAGATCAATCACGGCTGGGAGATAGAACTCCGAATCACGATTCCAAACTGCAAAAGTATAATGAATTTGGGATCCAGAAATACGTGCTCCTTCGGCCACCCTCAAATACAAAAGCATAACTGCTAACAATTCTTCAATTTCCTTAAGCGGGTTTCCAACCCATTATCACACCAATATCCAGATGTGCCCCAAAAGCACTAGCAACCGCAGCCGAGACTCATGTACTTGAGCCAGCAGTTTGTGAAAATACTATCCTGCTCCTTAATATCTCTCGATTATCCAGTTTCTCCTCTGTTCATCGTTCATGGGCTTCATGAGCTCCAGCTCCGCCCGTTTCATTGCAATATATGTGACCACTACTGCCTCACCAAGTATCCTATACATGCCTTGGTCGTTTTTGAGACAGGCAAGCGCCTCCTCCAAACTACTTGGCAGCATTTCTTTGATATTGTAATCATCTCTATCTGCCTGGCTCAACTTAGCAGGGGACATATCGCAATCAAGCCATGTCATCTTTTCTTTTGCAATCACGCCTTCTACACCGGCACCAATCATTGCTGCTAAGGCCAAATAGATGTTGGCGAGGCCATCCAAGCATCTTATTTCCCAGTGCGATCCTTCGATTTTTCGTAGTGGGGTTTCTCGGTTTTGCGTACCCCAAGTCACCCAAGTACTGCCGGCAAAACCACCAGCCGCAGAAATACGGTCGTAGCTCGCAGCGTTACTATAGGTCAAAGCCGTAATTGATCGAAGATGTTTCAATATTCCAGCATAGAAGTGAGTATAAGTTTCTTCCTTCTCGCCTTCTGGGGTAGGTATGGAAAGGTGAACATGTGCTCCCGTACCTATTTTGTCCGGGATAGGTTTGGGGTGTAGTGTCGCGCGCCATCCATGATTCTCTGCAATTGTAGTGATGATTTCGCGAGCCTGTAAAAGTACATCTGCAGCCTCAAGGGGTACGCAAGCAGGGAGGACAAACTCAAATTGGCCAGTGGCCGACTCTGGATGCCATTGTTCAATGTCAATACCAGCATCTGAAAATGTATCCACTATTTCACCCACAACATCTCTGATAGCATGGGGAAGGGCATTATTGGATCCCCAACAATGAGAATCCGCACCCGGAAGAGGACCAAACGTGAATGTGTTGTCTTCATTGAGTGTGCCTTTCATGAACACAATTTCAATCTCAGAACCAACAAGAAATTCAAGACCGAGATTCTTTGCTTTGTTCACTATGTTTCTGAGAGTGGTTCTGGGACATACATTCAACGGAGTATTGTCCTGGTTGCGGAGTTCTGCTTGGGCCGAAGCATAGCCATGACACGGACCGGGACGCATTGAAGAGACGTCAGCATTTAGAAGCCTGAGAACCCCTCTAGGAGAAACGGAATCGATACGATGATCAACTGGCGTCAGCGTTAAGCTACTATTAGTGATTCCGATGGATACATCACTTTTTTTGTCGCACAGAAGTTCATGGACACGTTTCATGGGTAAAATCCGTAGTCGAGTGAGAGAGCAGTAATCGATGTATTGTACACGCAGAAACTTAACTTCTGGGTGGTTTGCCATGAATAATTCAAAGGTCTCAAGGTCCGATGGATTTTTTAAAACCTTTGCGCCACTAGCCCTCTTGGCTCTGCTATTTTTGTTGTGCGAGTTCAGTTGATGGATGTTGTTGACACCATTGACGCCCTTGGTGCCGTTGAAGTTGTTGGTTCGGTTAATCCCATTTGTCTGTTTAACATCATCCACTCCATTAACAGGTCGCTCAACCACCTGTGTCCCTGTTTGCTTCAATTTTAATTCAAGACCATAAAGTTCGTTAGATGTGTTAAAAAACACATCTTCAACGAGTTTAACAGCTTGTGTAGGAGTCAATATTTCCTTGTCGACATATTCCATGAGTACCTGGGGATTTTCAGTATCACCGTACGTAGACTTTGTTGTAACGTGGCATTGGAGTGCCCTACCTTCTCGAAAGCTTCGCGAGATTGAATCTTTGCTAGCAAATATGTTTCTGGAAACCAATGCCCATCTGTACTCCAGACGATCTTTTCTGAAGGACAAAGCTCTAAGAGATCGCGGATAACAGCCTCTTGGCCATCTTGACTTACACAAGGAAACACTTCCCCAATATCAGCATAAACATTCGAGTATACAGTAGCTAAGTATCCCGTTTCTTTTGTCCACGGATAACCCGTATGAAGCAAAACGATTGGAACGTCCGGATACTCGCGGATAAAGCCTTGTAGATGGGATGGTGAAGAGCGAGTAAGAGTTATGTCTTTATCTCCCAAGCCAGTGTGGAATTGAATTGGCTTCTTGTGAGTTGTCCTTGAGTCTTGAATGAGTCCAGCTGTCATGTGAATAGCCCAGGAATTCAGAAGTTGGTTATCGGACCTTGTGGAATGACTATAACCTTCGGCCTTCTGCTTCATAATACATTGCAACAACGACTCTTTTACCTCTCCTAATGGGTAGGCCCGAGAAATATCAAGCCCTGATCTATAACAGATGACTGATTTGAAGGCAACAACATCGGTATCAGACAGAGCATCATTTATGGCTTTCAGAAGCCCTTCAAGCACCGAGGCAAAGAAGTCGTCCTCGGAAACAGCGAATAAATCTAGGTTCTGGTCCACTATATCTGCAGCAAGTTTTTCGATTCTTACTATTCTCTTACACTTTCCTACAACAGCCGAGATTAGCAAGGTGTTGAACGTATTGGCATCTATCGTGTCGAGGTAACACAACTTCTATACGAGTGCGGGGAACATGAAAGTACTTACTACTTGTTAGTTTGTCGTGCCAAGAATAGTCGAAGGCATCATTATCCGTATTCAGACCATCATCGAGAAGGATTGTTTCAATTCCTTCAAAACAATATTTTGCCCAAACACCATCTGGCTTCTCATTTTCTTTTGCGATGGCTTTCGTAACATCACTCCATGTTTGCGGACAGCCGAGAATTTCGGCGAGTTGATTTGTAGCTCGAATGTGTGCCAATGATGAACTGGAAGCCTTTAGAGCATCTCCATTCGCCTCGGTAGTAATGCCTAGTAGTGGATATTTGCACTTAGACGAAGGAATAAGTAATGGGTGAGCATGATTATCAATCAGTGGAGTGGTACGGATGGCATGAATAAGTCGATCCATGTTCGACGTAGGAGATATAACTTGAGAGATAAAGATGAAAATTCTCAATTATCTGCAGACATACGTGGTTTATAAACTCATGGTGAAGCGGAAATAGAGGAAATAGCCCCTCATTCCCCTCATGATGTACAGCCATGGCGCCAATGTCAGGACCTCCTTCAAGATTTGAAAACTCATTTAGATGCGGGGCAAAGGAAGTATATACTCCGTTGATACACTTGCATGGCCGCAATATAAAATATGACGACAGTTACTTTTGGTGTTGTATAGATTGTAGTACACTAGGAAGGCAATGTAAATGGTCGATTTATAGAAGAACGGTCTTCTAGCTTTGGTAAGTCCAGAATATGTGAAGGTCGATTGAAATATGGGAATAGCAACAATTCGAGGAATTAAGTACCGTACTTGTATTATGCTTCCAGTCAGTCTGCAATTACAAAGCTAAGAATCCATTACACAAATGGCCTAGACTCCGTCATTAGTCTAGATTTTATTAGTGCCTAAGGCTGTAAGGTTATGTCCACATAACCTTACAATAATAAATGCAGCGTCCAGATTGGTTCACCGCTCGGATTGTTGAATGATATATTCAGCCGGCTGAAGTCACACTTGCATCTCATCCACTTCTTTTCGATGTTCGTACTTCATACCTCCTCCCAACATTTCATTTGACCAATTTGAGTATATTGTCCACAAGAACATGGGTATCTTGTGTCAGCTCACTCCGGTATGTGAAACATTTCCAAACCAGCGGTTTTGCCAATGTTTGGCTGCCGTGTTTTCAATATCTTCATAAACTTCGACCTTCTCTTTTCGAAAAGGTAGGCGTGCAAGCAAAAGAAAAGTCAAGTGGCTAGACCTATTGCACTTGGAAGAACGTTGGTGCAGGTGAAGCATGGGGTACACAGATTTGTTTTGTCTACCGGATGTCATTATGTTACATCCCGATGAATTGGTGTGTTTTGAATGGGCATATTGAGCAGAGTGGCTTTTTATCAATTCTTCACAGAACATGAGTGTCATCTTCGGCCCCAAAACACGGCACTTATTTTGGCCTTCTTAGGAGCATTGTAATATACCATGATTCACTTAGGCGCCGAAAGTGCACTGCTATGGATCTCTCATTTTTATTCTTTTTCCAGTTCCTCGAATTGGACTTTGCGAGGATGATTTATCCTTGACATGATCATCGATTGCTATGAACATTCGAGTCCTGGAAGTTCTCTCATTGTTCCTTAGTTTGGTCTCGTATATATGATATTTGAATCTGAAAGAACGCCATTTCAGTTGGTTGCCGGGACGATTCTGTCTACCAAAACTACAGTTGTGCTACTACGGAAAATATAGAAAAGAGCATTTCCACGATCATTTCGAATCGCATCACATTACTACTTAATCAATACTTAAAGGCCTTGGAACAATATCCACTTCCGCCGTTGCATCGGATGTACCCTCTCTTTGGCAAAGATCTAAAATCTGTTGAAAATGGAACACCAAATTTCGCCTGCCATTTTGGAAGGCTCTGGAAGCGGTAATATCATTGCAACGGTTCCTAAAAACGCAGATAGACGATCGCGGATTGAGAGGGTGTTTCCCATCCGTATCGAAACAGGGCCGGGTACAGGTTGGACGTCCAAGACTTGTTCAACATGTTAACTAACGATGCACAGAAGTTATTGGCCCCACGTCTAACGGTTCTGATGTTACAAAAGATCAAAATGTGCCAAATACAACAGCTCCCATGGCTGTGCCGGTCGTTGCAGCTGAGAGCGAAGGTGCCATTAATCAAAGACATCCAAAGGTCGTTTTAGCAGAATCTTGCCGGCCATTATCACCATCTGAAAATACTTTTATTACAACTTCAATTCATCATTTAATTTCTGATAATAAGCCAATTCCAAACCATGAAATTAATGAGGTGGTACTTCGTTGCGAGGATGAGCCCATTCAAATTCCTGGATCCATCCAAAGTTTCGGAGCATTATTAGCCCTGGAAGAGAAAGAAGACGGGCGATTCCTGGTCCGGATCGCAAGTGAGAATTCTGGAACCATTATTAATCGCGGGCCTGAAGATTTATTTGCGCTCTCTTGCTTCACTCAGCTATTAAGCCCAGTGTATGAATCGGACTTCAGAGCCCGGATTGAAGCCAGAAAACTGTGGCATCAGAAAGAACATCTCAAAGCATATCCAGATATTTTCACGATGATGCTTGAGTCAACTCCGCAAACCCCTATGTATTGTGCCTTGCATTTTCGTGAGGATGCGGGCTTATTCATATGCGAGTTTGAGGCGAAGAATGATATATTGAGTGATATCCCTCCGGAGGATTACAATTTGCCTGGGGAATCCGTCAACGTTATTGATAATCAGGCTACAGAAGAAGAGCGAATCGTATCAACCACAAAATATAGTGAGCCGTTTCGCACGATACAAAGGACCAAGAACAGACTTGGTGAGATGGAGATGTTTCATCTAGGCTGTGAGGTCCAGGAACAGCTTAATTCAGCCACCTCAATAGCTTCTCTGTTAGACATCGTCGTTGGTCTCGTTTTTGATCTGACGGGATTTCATAGGGTCATGGCTTACCAGTTTGATGAAGATGATGCGGGGCTGGTTAGAGCGGAGTACATTGATGAGAGAGCTTCATTAGACCTCTATCGTGGTCTCAAATTCCCAAATACTGACATTCCAATCCAGGCTCGCCAGCTCTATGCGCTAAACAAAATACGATTGCTGTATGATCGAACAGCAAAGACAGCGAGGCTCATGTCCTCAACCAAACAACATAACCCCAAAACTCTCAATCTTTCATCGGCATATTTGAGGGCCATGTCACCTGTTCATATCAAATACCTTAAAAACATGGGTGTGCGGGCATCTTTCTCAATCTCCTTGATTGTAGAAGGACGGCTTTGGGGCTTGATCTCTTGCCATGATTATGGCCTAGAAGGGAAAAGAGTTTCTTTTCCAATGAGAGAGCTTTGCCGAAGCCTAGGTGATTGCACAAGCAACAATATCGAGAAACTACTCTACCTTTCCCGGATACAAGCGAGAAGACATCTCGGCAAAGCACCTCCGAAAGTCTCGCCATCCCAATATGTTGCCGCCTCATCCAGAGATCTTTTGCAGATGTTCGAAGCAGACTTTGGCTTTCTAGCCATAAAAGATGAAGCAAGAACGATCGGTCGCCTCTATGCCTACAACGAAAGCATTTCTTTACTTCAATACATTCGCAAAAAGTCTCATACATCAGTGTTTTGCACTCAAAGCATATCCGCAGACTGCACAGATATCATGTTTCCCGCCCGCTTTGTTTTGATCTCTGGATTTCTTGTGATTCCATTGTCTCTGTCAGGAAATGATTTCCTGGTATTTTTCCGTAAGGGTCAAGTGAAGGAAGTCAAGTGGGCGGGGAATCCAAACGAGAAGATCTACAAACCTGGAACACAGTACCTTGAGCCAAGAGCAAGTTTCAAAAGATGGAGCCAGCATGTTGTAGGTACTAGCCGGGAATGGACGCGGGAGCAAGGTTGGTTTATCCTAGTTCTAGTCGGTTCATCCTAATCTGAAATTTTATAGTGGAGTCGGCAGGAGTCCTAAGCGCATTATACGGAAGGTTTATTGAAGTCTGGAGACAAAAAGAGGCTATTGTACAGCAGAATCGGATGACACGATTGTTGATACGACAAGCCGGAGCTGAAGGTACGTCACCTAAAATATGAAAGCTTTTGAGCGTTACTGATGTCTGCAAGTGCGAAATCCATTAAATGCTATAATTGGTTACCTTGAAATCGCACTTGAGGATGAACTCGACGAAAAAGCACGTCTGCATCTTGAGAAATCTTTAGGCGCATCAAGGTCACTTATCTTTGTGGTGAATGACCTTCTTAATTTGACAAAGGCAGAAGGAGAAGATCCGGAAATGTCTCATGATAATGTTGTTTTGTCAGAAATGATGAACGATGTCATCGATGATTTCGGGGATGAATGTCAAAAAAAGAGTTTACATATCAAATTCGACGAAAGCAATGTCCCACCGATGGTAAAGTGTGATGGTATGCGTTTGAGACAAACTATTTCAAACTTACTTTCTAACGCTGTCAAACATTCGACTGCTGGTGATGTGGTTGTTGGATTTAAGAATGTTGAAACTGATGATGATGATGATAAGACTCGAGTCGAAATGTTTTTCACTGACAATGGGTCTGGGTTCACTGAGTAAGTTTGTTATTTTAGTAGCACAGTTGAACTAGGGGAAGACTTCTTTGTGTAGCCCAATATTTCCAAAGAATATACTAAGCTACCTCTTATAACGAGACTAATCCTTCGTGTTCTTAGACCTGAACTTGACGGCATATTCCAAGACTTTGAGAAAGTTCTCGACGACGACCAAGAGGTAGATGCATCACCATGCCTCGATGCAGACAAATCATCAATTGGTCTAGGACTAGCCGTAGCAGCGCGATTCGTGCGACTCAACGATGGCAAAATAGTTATAAATACGGAACCAGGACACGGAACCACAGTCACCGTATCAATACCATTCCGCAAGTCCAACGGAGGACATTCTTTCAATGCCAGAGCTCCACGAGGAGACATCTCAAATGCATCCACCAGTAGCGAAACTCCCAAGTCTGAAAGTAGCAAAAGCTGCGACACGCCCGAGAGATTCCAGGTCCCTCCTCCAACTCCCCTCAAAGAACCTTTCCTTACATCCACGACGGAAATACTCGAATCACCCGAATCAGCACCCGGCACCTTAGCTTCTCAATCTTCACCATCTCTCCCGCCTCCATCTCAATCATCACTCTCCGTCAAATCCGTGACGACAAACTCCGACTACCAGCTTCAATATCCTTTCCCTATCATGGATTTGCCTCCTCAACCCGAAATTCGCAATCTCAATGTCCTAGTTGCAGAAGATAATCCTCTCAATAGTCGACTTTTGGAAGAACGGCTCAGAAAGCGAGGCCATGTGGTGACTGTTAAGGTAAACGGACAAGCTTGTGCGGATGCCGTGTTAGCTACTCCAGATGGTTTTGATATCGTCTTGATGGATATACAGGTACCATTCCCATTCCCACTCCCACTCCCCCACCCTCATCTTACCTATTACAAACCCTCCCAACTAAACCCTTCCTTCCCTCCCTCCACAGATGCCCATAGCCAACGGCTTCCAATCCACAACCATGATCCGCACCTCAGAGTACCTAAACACACCGCCCATCTCCCGCCGCGCAAAAGTCTATGGTCGTCTACCCATCATAGCTGTATCCGCTTCCCTAGAAGCAACCAAACGCGAAGAATACATCGAGCGCGGATTCGACGGCTGGATACTCAAGCCGATTAATTTTAAGAAGTTGGAGGAGATACTGGCTAGTGTGGAAGATGATGCGAAGAGAGAGAAATTGTTGTATGGAAATAAGGGGGTGGTGTGGAATAAGGGGGGTTGGCTTAAATTGAAGAGTTGCAGTGGGAGTGGGGGTGTGGGTGGTGGTGGCGGAAGTGGTGGTGGTGAATTGAGTTGAGGATGATGGGAAGGGGTGGTTGATTTTGTGGTCGATTAGTATTGCATATTGGATGGATATGAATGATCATAACCAAGCAACAAGATTACGAGAACAATCTCAAAAGATATTTACCTACCTACCTACCCAAGTCAGCACCTCTCCTCCCCGTATCCGGATACGCACAAATATACAAAGATAGTTTCTTTTGTTTTTCCTTTCTTCTTTTTCCTTTTAATTTCTTTCTTTTACTTCAATAACCTCCAACGCGTACATGGGTTCTTTCCACAATCCTACTACTATTGTATTATGGGTAGTTATTTGAATACTTCCATATGGAATATGGAATACGATGATAACTCTATGTCCTATCTTTTATCGAGATATATTTAATATCTTATTAATGATGAGATCGCAATGCCATGATGACTTGATCATGAGTACGAACATCAAAAACATCGTAATTTATAAAAAGTATGGGCATTAAATATGATCAAAAGAACGGTAACAACAACTGTGACAACGACGACGGTATTCAACGCCCACCACCCAAATATTCCCATTGACCAATTCCGTGGCCATTACCGTGACGAACGCCCAGCATTACTTCAATTTTCATACGCATAACCATACCCCAAACTACAACTTAACACTCCCCCCATTCAATTCATTCCACTCCTTCTCCCCAAACTTCACATACTCCTCTGCACCCGGCTTCAACCAGAACAATTGATCACCACTCTCCTCGACCACATTGGGATCCACACCCTGTTTCCTAACAACATGTTTAACCATTTTCACGGTACCCGTGATTTCCATTTTCTGGCCTTCTTTCTTAACTCTCAAGAAGATTGGGACCGCGTAATTCGGTAATCCCTTTTTCGCATGAGCGGCCAAATCTCTCATGACTCTGGGACTTTGATCTTTCAATATAAGAGCCACGCAGCCTACGCGGCCATCATGGTGTGGTAGGGAAACACCATATACGTTTGCTTCTTGAACTGCTGGGTGAGTGGAGAGAGCCTCTGCGACTTCGTTTGTGGAGACATTTTCCGATTTCCAGCGGAATGTGTCGCCGATTCGATCATTGAAGTAGACTCTTCCTTCGTTATCCCAAGTCATGATATCACCTGTTCGGAACCACGCATCGTCTTTTTCGAAAACGCTTCGTAAGACTTTACTGTCCGATGCATCTTGGTTACCAAAATATCCTTGATAACCCGAATGTATATCGGCGGGGTCAAGCTTATACAGCATTTCTCCTGGGCTTCCATATGGTAGCTTGGTGCAGAATCCAGTAGTTTTCGATCGACGTGGTTGTTCCGTTTCAACATCTAATTCGACTACGGCCCATGATTTTCTCAATAGAAGCCAGTAGATAAATCCATTGCGGCTCACAGCACCCTTGCTAAAATCATTATTTGAATAATTCCAACCAGCTCCTGCACCTTCAGTTGCGGAGTAAAATTCAGCAATCGTTTTGATGTCAAACCGTTCCCTAAACTTATTCCAGACATCAGGTCTTAGGCCATTACCGAATGCCATCCTAACGTCGTTCTTCTGGTCAAGATTTTCGCCTGTCACGGGATCATATTGAGGAGGGGCGGATAAGAGGTAGCGACAAACTTCGCCAACATATTGAATAATATTCGCTTTTGATTCTCGAACTTCTTTCCAGAATGTCTTTGTAGAGAATTTCCTTCCAATACATATTGTTGCTCCCATGTTAAGAGCTGCCAGAACAGCAAGGACACTAGCAGCAGAATGGTACATAGGCATGCACTAAGAAAATCAGTATTGTAATAGACAAATGGAATAATAAACGCACAGTATATAGTATGTCTGGTCGACTATATCCGCTCCACTTTGGCATGATAGTCGATCCAAAATTAGCCTTTCCCCAGGAGAGAACTGCGGGTTTAGGTAAACCTGTAGTTCCACTGGTGTATATCAGCATTCCAATCTTTGACTTTGTTTGCTCATGTCTCGTAGAATCCGGCTCTCGGACGCCCTCGGTGGATTCAATAGCAGCCTCTATTTCAGGGGTAAGAATATGAAATGAGATATCGGGAAGTTCATCTCGAACTTCCTGTGTCAGTTTTTCTTCGACTACAAGATCGACAATGCATAATCTGGCAGTGGAAACTTTGACACAATGTGATAATGCGTTTCCCGTCAAATTGTAATTTATAAACGCTGGTTTGGCGCCTATACTCCATAATCCAAACCACAAGAAAAAGTATTTATCTGAATTGGTGAAATCCATAGCAACAATTTCTTCCGGCTTGACATTGTGGGTATTTTTCAACCAAGTTCCGTATTTTAAGACTATATCGTATGTTTCCTTGAATGTCCATTTCTTGCCTTCAAATATTATGAATGTGTCGTTTGCAAAATTTCCTCTGGCATGTTCTTCGAGTATGTAAAACATATTAAGGCGATCCTCTTTTTCCCTTCTGTTAGTAAAGGCGTATGCTTTTATTGCAGCACCCAATAATTGATAATCGTAGCTCAAAGAAAACTTAGCGTTAACATATGCCAGCCCAGCCAAAGCTACTGGAGCTGCTAAAGCTAATGGGACTATCAACTATCAGTAATCGCAATCGTTCTCCAAGGCGTGATGATATAGAAGCTAACCTGGCATTTTGATAACAATGTGATAGCAATATCTTTAAGTATCAGAGTGAACACCTCCAGGGCTTCCTAAAAATACTATAATAATGGTGAAATGTTATATCCAGACTGGCAGATTCGAAAGGGGATGACACGGCGGATGCTGTGGGACCTGATCGAGCAAATATGGAGGATAGATGTTTGGGCCGTGGATATATCCAATACAGTCGATTCAAAGGCACGATTCAAGGCGGATGCGCAGTTCAGATGAGAAAAAGGACGAAAGATAGATAGATAGTTGAAAAAGATTGAACTTAAAAACTTACCGTCCATAATATGGCCGAAGTCTGGATAATATGCATGCATCCCGCCGTTGGGTCATTTTTATTCATTCCTCAAATTGTGGAAAATGCCTCGGCATGGAGGAATAGTTGACATTTGGCGTGCTTCGCATTGCACGGCTTTCCAAGGTCATTGTAATTGTAATACTCAATCAGCTGCAGGGCAATGCAAAAGAGGTGGGTGGTTCTATCTCGGACTTGATCTCTCCATGAGGGTTTTAGGATCTTTGTGCCTCTGAGATGCACAGTCCCTTTCTTCTTCCCACTGCCAATCACGGAAACTTATGCATTCATGCAAAATCCACACTTGAACTCTTGTCCGTCCTATTCGTCCCAGAGTATGGGTATCGGTCGGGTTTGTGCCACAATGATGAAGCCGATGACCCTCGATCATGAACCCATGCATGATTTACGGAGACATAATATTCGATTGGCTGGTTGGATAAAATAGAACCGATGGAATCTGTGTGTAACCAGTGTAAATAATGGGTTTCCCAAATCAACTGACCGCTAACTTTGCCTTAAACCTTATAAGTAATGAGAGAAAAAAGAATAATTGGGTCTTCGGGTCTTTTCCCTGAAGAAGTTTAACAGACGTTGCCCAGCGCCCAATTGCTGTTAGTGTTGTTTAATGCGCAAGTTCTGGCTCGTGCTTCACTTGAAACAGCATTATTATCTCAGCCTTGTCAGTTCAGCCTTGTCAGTTCAGCCTTATCAGTTCAGCCTTATTTACTTAGCCTTCCAATCGCTAAAACTTGTTTGTGCAAATGCAACGCGGCAACGCAGGCGATACCTAGAAACAGATACTGTAGCTGGCAAATGGACACCCAAGCTTCAACATAATGTCAACATCAACAAATGAACCTGCATCCTCAGGAACGACCGAGAAGACACTTGAAGATGTGAAAACTTTCAATGATACAGCACCCGAAAATGCTGTCACAGCAGTAAACAAAAGGAAGGAACCACCTCCTGAGAAGCCCGAAAATGCTCGCATGCGAACCCAAGTTCTTATTTCATTCTGGGCCATTATTTTATTATTTGGTGTGCCAATATGGTGGAGAACGACGACAATATATAGAGCTCCATTACCTTTAGATCAAATGACAGATTGGGCCGAAGGAAGAGTATGCTGCAATCATTCGCATAGCTAGCATTTACTGATTGATCATTGCAGGCATGTCGACCAGTCTTTCCACTTACAATTTCAATAGAAGCCGAATCGTTACAAGACAACGAAGCTCAAAATCTTTTGCGAACTACACAACATGCTTTAGACGATTTAAATGATTTCTCCGCGCATCATCTACGGTTACAACTTTCCCCGCCAAACAATGCTTCCGCGACTCTGAAGGGTTTCTCATCTGGAGGCATGGGAGAGGATGTTGCTTTGACTATTAGACTTCTGCCTGGACCGGCGTCACAATTCAATTTGCAAGCCTATGCACCTGTTTTAGATATATACTATTCTCCAAATCAAATTCCCTCGAGTTCGTCATCATCATCTTCATTAGCGACTTATATTGCGAATACCTTACGCGGCGTGTTTGCCGAAGAACAGGCTATGATCGCATACTTACTTTCCACCAGCTCCGCACCGCCAGAAAGAAGCCCCAAAGTATTGGCGCCGGAAGTGGCAGATACTTTGGCCAAATGGACAACGCGATCATTGAAATATTCTGGAACTTATCACTTAACCTTCTCCCTCTTTACTCCAACTGCTACTCCCTCCTCTTGGGACATTGAAGCTGCGCTAGAGGAATACATGAAACCATTACTTGAAAGCTTCACTGCTATCAGTAATTTCACAATCGATACCCAAGTACAATTATACGCCAACCCCGGCGTCAGCGGAAATATCTTACGAAAAGAAGATCTGAGCGGATTCATTAACGCCGCTGAATGGCCCTTAAGTCCTAGTATCGGTGGCGCGCCGACTATAAATTTCATTCTCTACGTAGGCAACATGGAAGTAGAAGGAGGCGGCAAGAGTTGGTTAATTCCCCAATGGGGAGGAGTAGTCATCCAATCCGACATATCCGATTTACGCCCCGCCATGCTCACATTTTCAAATCAACTAATGTCCCTAATGGGCGCTCCTGAGACCGGGTCGCTTCCGCTCCGCTTAATGACACTAGTGCGCGTTCGTAGCGCTGGCCTTCTGCTAAAAGCAAGTGGTACACTGGGGAGTCTAGCCAGATTGAGTAAAGCGCTTCCTTCAATTAGCATACCGGAATCGGTACAAGAAGGTGTCTATACAACCATAGAACATTTGAAAAAAGCATGTGATGGATTAGGAGGGAAGGAAGGGTTAGAAAATGCTCGTATTGCGGAAGAGGCGGCAGAAAAGGCGTTTTTCGAAAAGAGTATGGTGGGCCAGGTGTATTTCCCGGATGAACACAAAGTGGCGGTTTATATGCCGTTGTTGGGGCCCGTGGGTGTACCTCTAGTTATGAATGTGCTGAAGGAAATCAGGGCATGGAGGAAGAGGAGTAGAATGGCTAGCTAGTCGTACTTAGAATGATGAGGTAGTAGTATCTAGAATAATGATTTAATGAATTCTCAGTAACTTCCTTTTTACCTACTTCCATGTATATTAACCAATTACCCATTTATCGACTAGGTACTCTCCTCTCTTCACCTCCCCAAACCCCCAAATCCCCAAATCTCCATCCCATTCCCAACAATAACCGCTTTTGCCCCCTTTTCATTCCCATTCCCATCCCCATTCCCCATCGCATCAGTCTCACAAATCAAAGCTACATCCCCAATATCACTAACCGCCGTAAACTCATCCCCAAGCATCTCCACATCTGCCGGACACATCCCATCTCCCTCGTTTCTAGATAAAATACCAATACGCCATGTTTTTACTCGTTGATCCGTGCTCGTGGATAGTATGTACATAGTTTCTTTTTCTTGATTATTTTTGTCTTTCTTTCCCTTCTTCTCCGTCTTCTCATCTGAGATATTGGGAAGATTGGAAGGGTCTGGAAGAAAAGAAATACCCGTCACAGCAGCCGCATGTGCATCAGGCAGGAGCATCGAAGTCGATTTTGTGAATTCTTCATCGGGGTTGCACGGAGATAGTGGGTAGAGGGTGATTCCTATGGCGTTATCATCACCACCTGTTATCACTACTAGATGCGGAGTGCTGCTGCTGGAGGTATATTTGTAAGAGAGGGTTTTGATGGCATTTTGATGAATTTTTGTGTGAGACAGGAGTGTGGGTTCTGGGGTTTGAGGTAAAGTGGTAGAGACTTGATCCTGGTGGAGGAGAGTAAGTGGAGTGGTCCAGATACAGAGACTTCCATCCGTGGCAGCGGTCAAAAATTTTATTTCCGTCTGAGAGATGCGGAGATGGATGATTTGCATCAGACATGCTGAAGTATACCTTCCACTCGCTAATAATTTCCACCCTCTCTTTTTAGAATAGACGTAAGTCCGCATTGTAGAATCTGAATAGACAAGAGTAATAATCATTTCCTCGGAATGACTTCCGGGAATATCCGACACGTCAAAAGACATAATGCGTAAATCTTGCTCGTCGGTAGGGTCAGGACATGATGCTTCACTGATTACTCCGAGACCGAATCCAGGGATTTCTTGAATGGACCAGATGTAGAATTCTTCGACGCCGCCGCTGCTAAAGAGATAGTTTGAGTTGTGCCAATGAAGATGTTGGAGTCCTGCTGTATGTTTTTGAATTACAGAGAGGCAGGTGAGGGTTTGCGAGTCGGGGCTGTGGTTATTGGTGTTTTGGTACCGCCATATTCTTATATTGGTATCTTCAGCACCGGTAGCTATCATTTGGGGAAAGCCTCCTACAGCACATGCTTTAATTTCTCGTCCATGCCCGCCGGGTTTAATAGTGCGATGTGAAGGAACTTTTTGGGAATGAAGGTATAGTTGTGATGCCTTTGTGTATATCAAATGCCCACTGCCGCCTCCATCAGCACTCTTTAGTGGGGAATATGCATGAGCTCGATGAGCTCCTCCGCATTCGATACGCATAACTTCAGACTGTTTCGTCTCATTCCAGACGATCAGGCTTTTGCCTTTGAATCCATATAGAATTAGGTCAGAATCTTGAAACCAGCAGGCTTCAATCATAGGTCCAAATGGTGGTGCAGCCGAATGTACACATGAAATTTTTGTGGCTTCGGGTTGAGCATTATCGTAAGACAGTATGGCATACAGCCCATCTCGACTCGTGATTGCGAAATAGCTTGTAGTTTGTTGAGATTCAGGATTTGGTACAGAGACAATGGAAGTGATGGCATCTTTTCTGCCCGGCGAATTCCAGGTAGTTAAAGAGTTGCTGCTCATGTCGTGTACTGCAATTGCTCCTTCTCTAGAGCCAAGGACGAGATTATCGTCACATCTACCAGCACCTGTGACTATGAACTTTGGAGGTAATGAGAGGGTCTTTCTATTGACAACAGGCTGTTGGCCGGAAGATTGCAAATCGAAGGATAACGCCGTCAATTCTTGGGTTCCTACTAATGTTATCAATAAATCAAATGATATATTGCCATTTTTTTGGACAATGAACATATCGGATGGTTTTCGCTCAACACACCCTATCTCGACGATGGGCGAACCTGGTTGATACAGAAATATCCTTCCATTGGTGCCCGCCAAAAAGCACAATTCCAGAGTCGAATTTCCTTTTAGAATGGAGTACGACTTAAGATCTTGAGTACTTGATTCTGGCAGAAAAAGTTCTTCGAACGTAATCTTATCCTCGATAGTTGCTCGAAGAATTTTCCCAAATGTTGTTGTAATCAGGAAGGCATTTTCAGATACAAATGCATAGCGATTGAACGCATCTTTGGGCGCCTTCTTCCTTGATACCAAGGATTCCTGCTTTTGCTCCTCTTTCCTTTCAGAACAAGAATCGGCGGAAGTAAGAGATTTGAACACATCTTCAAGCTCAAAAGCTAACGAGGAAAATGAACCTTCAACCGAGTGATCTATTGCAAGAGCTCCAGCGGCGACATTGCATAACGGGTCAGTAGAGAATAATTCAGTCTTCTTTACTTCGTCAAAACAGTAGGTTGATATTTTTCCATCCGCTCCACCAGTGGCAAGCAAACTCCGATTGTTTTCTATCTGGGTGACGGCAGCCGACCAAATGTGCTTCCCAGTGTGGAAAGCGAATGTTTTGATATGCGTCAGCTCAGCACGAACATTTGAGCTAAGTTTTGAAACATCAAGCTCCAGAATACCAGAAGCTTTACCTCCATTCTGCAGTTCACTCCCAAGTCCTAGTGCCCATTGCTGAGCTGTTGAATCTTCCCCAAAAGAGAGAACAGTAATTGGGGAAGTGCCAAACGTTGAAACATCAGTGCAATGAAATTTGACACTCCAGATACGAGATGCATGAGCCATGGTTACAGCAACACATCTATTGGAACCATTAGAGTCATGCTGAGCTTCTGCAGGCTCGCCGAAACCTGTTTCTCGTGGCAATAAGTCGGCAGCTAACTTCATGGCGTCTACATCACTTTGTAAACCTTCTGCAAGGTTCCATATCCGTATAGTACGATCATCGCTACAACTTGCTAGCAACCGAGTGGTCTTTCCATCATCACCCATAATCTGTGGAGATATGTCGACACCGAAAATTGAACCTTCATGGCCAGTAAAAACGAAGAGAGCTTCATTGTGATATGTAGATCTATCTTTGGTAGCAACACATTTCCAAACGATAATCTCGCCGAAGATAGTTCCCGCTGCTACTATAACAGTATCTTGATTTTCGCAAACAAGACTAGCAGAGTACAACATGGACCGCGAAGAAGGTTGTAACTGTCGCAATCTTATCGGTCCGTCTCCTTTCGATAGAGTTGCTTGAATCATTGCATTATGGGCAGTAACTGCAACACAGCCCTGCTTTTCCCAAGGACAAAAGGCAACACTGAGGACCCAATCACTGGTGGATGTCGCGGTCTCTGTGATACTAACCACACTTTGAGAGATGATCTCCTCGATTTGGGATCTACAAATTAAGGTCAAACATTGGCCACCCCAGATGACTAGCTGTAGGTCATCACTAGAATCGCCGTCTAATTCTCTGACAATGATGCCATGAATGGCCTGTGAGTCAAAAATTTGACATTGACCAATCAGCCTCGAAGTTTCGGCATCATATATTTTCAGAAAAGAGCCTTCCGCTGCAAAAATCAGCAATGTCCCGGTGGAAATATGGTAAAAATCCAATGCCAAAATTGGACTCAACGAATGATTGTGCTAGAATGACGCAGGTGAGTTAAGATTCGTGTCGGAAATTGAGTATATCGGAACAGTTGCTGACCTTGAAAGAAGACATTGGGATGAAGAGATGCTGTTCAAAATCTGCATATTTATCAAAGTGGTCAATATCAAGAATACTTGAGCCACAGTATCACGACTGAATTCATGGCCTTCTCGATTTTCTCTTGTGGATAGAAGGGGAGTTTGTGCCCAAATTTTCCTCACCGCCTTCACGGCAGAAACCCTAATGCGACAACACTTTATTATTGTTCTGCCACAAGGGAATTTTCATATATCATTGATAGATTTCCAACTAAATTTTCTAGATCTATATATTTATTCAATTTTTAATTGTACCGGTATCTCTCTTATGACCATTTCTTCTCGAATATAGCTACTGTTTCCTCATGAGAAAGCCTCTTTATCGAGTCTTCGTCAAACAGCTGCGGCATGCCAGGCTTCCCATTTTTATTGTAATTAAAATAGTTGCCGTCCCATGATTCCATATTCATAAATGCATCCCAAGCTTTTCAGCATCCATCCACTACCTTTTTCTCTCCCTCTCCCTCATCTTCCTCTCCATATTCTCACACTCCTTCAAATAATCTATTTTCCTACGATTCAACTGAGTATCCGTTTCTCTGTTCAAATCTATAACATCTCGATAATAACACTTTAAGGACCACACAAACTACGCTGAAAAATGATATTGACAGCTGCTCTGTTGTCATTTTGATCAAATTTTCTGATACAGGACCTGATTCTCCAGCTTCTGCACAGCCAAGGTGGCCCGAGTTTCTTCAACGCTGGTTTTCAGGGGATATACCATCCCTCAAGTCATCCATTAGTCTCTCCATGGATTGATGTGCAATGGTGTCGCATGGAATTGCATGAGAAGGTGGAATATCTTCCATTTTCAAGACTGAATCCCTGCCCATGCCAAATCCTCGTTTCCATCTTCACCTTCTTCGTGTGTGTCTTGAGAATCAGTATCACTACTCAAGACATGATCGAGGATGAGCTCTACGGCTAGGGTGAAAGCGACCCGTGGCCCAAATGACAAGATAACGACTCGGTTTTTGCTTAGCTGTAACATTTGGTACACATATGTTATCTCCCCTATAGGGGTATGCAATTATCAAAATGAACATGCGAAGTCTACCGATTCTGATGTTATAGCTTTGTAGATAATACAAGTCTCCCTTCTCATGCACCTTCAAACCTCCTCCTGACATCTTACACATCCAAATACCACATCTAATCTTACAAGGTTCGAACTTGAGCATTGCCCATGCCCTAGGGACTTTCCCATCTCTTCAGTCGCTGTATGATATATCGGGAAATATTAGACATTTCAATGCCTATGTGGTTGCTCGGCTTCGTCGTTAAAAGCAGTTAAATTTTGCTAATGCGGGATTTAGTAAATTGCGTCTATTTTTTGCCACATTACTAACATGATTTATCAGCATAACAGCTTCCTTCCTTGCCTATGCCCCATTCAATTCAATCATGGCTCCGATTTGAGACTGCTTTCATCTTGAGAACAACTTGGAGAAGAATCGCTCCTAATCAAAGGGATATTACTGTTATCGGGAGTAACGGATGATTCGTGGATCTTCCCAGGGGCTCGTTTTCCCGTCCCTTTTCCGCCAACTCCTGACACAGACTCGTCAACATGCATTGGAGCTTCGCGCACGCGGTCTGATGAGCTACTTCCAGCACCAGCTGCACCTGATTTATGTTGCGACCCCTCGGTAGTGTTTCGTATTTTCCCCTTCTTCAAGTGAGTTGTAGTCGACTTTCCACGTCGTTTTGGCGGTGGATTGACAATATCTGCTAAACTTCGACCATCGTTTCCCTCAGTTCCTCCCATATGACGCCCAGGTACGCCACGTACAATATCCGCTAAACTCAGTCCCTCAGGGTCTTGTACACGCCGACGCTCTGACCCACGTTCCCATACACGGCGATCATTTGTATCTCTCTCTCGTGCATGAGGACCATCCGGACTACGTTCTCAAATGGGGAGTATTGGGATTTCTCCGTTACCTGGTCGCGATATATGTAACCGCTGCCATAAGAAGAAAGCTACCGCACCTCCGAGCAAAGAAATAACAATGATTGCCAAACTAATTATCAGAGTTGCCTGTCCCATTTTGATCTCAATTGGGACCCTACAGCCTCTCCGCTCCGACCTCCGGTTCATATATAACACTTGATTGACAAGAGAGGCACTAGCAAACAACTTTCTTCAACAAAGGGTATTCTAGAAACCGCTATGGAACAATATGAGCCGCGCCCTTTGTTCTATTCCTGGATTACTATCCTTGGCAAAAGCCGACCTACTGTGTAACACCCAATAGATGTACTCGTGGAAATCTCCATAATTTAGGTCAGGTATAAGCCGAAGTAAATCAAAGACTAACAATCGAAAACAGAGTATTTTTTCGTTCAAAAATAGATCAACTAGGTGTCTGTCTCGTTTATGGGTGATGTGCATTATAAACTAGCCACCACCTAGCGACCTAAAATGTCAAATGTGATAGCTGGATGTTCAGGAGCCCTGTACTTTTGTCGAGCTCCTTGTTGCTATCCCCGTAAAAGATAGCGTCGTCAAGATGATGTTTCTTCAATGAAAGGCAGAATGGATCCTTCTCTGCAAGCTTCCGCCTTCGAGAAGGAATATCCCAGGTTTGCTTCATGCGGCAACGTGCATATAAACCTCCGATTCAATTGAAGCATGCAAGGCGCACACATAGTAGCGTTGCCATGCGCCTGAGGTGTATTGTCTTTGTCAAAGTGCAATCATGAACTCTAAGTTTGACATTGAGAAATAAATTCTAGATGTTGGCCAGGTGATCATGTGGCACAGTATGATTTTGAAACAATCCTCGCCGATTATCTTCAGCGCAGTCTCCTAGTAGCCTCTCCGAAGCAATTCAATGTCACATCCGCTGTCAATGCGTGAAGATCGAATGCAGTGCTGACAATGGGAACCCGAAAGCCAATATCGGATGGCTTCAATATTAGCTAGCATCAAGAGTACCTAGCAGATAGAAGAGCTCATTGTTTTAGGTTGCTGGGAATACCCCATACATACCTGCATGCGATTCATGCTGGAATCATACGATGCAGCTGCCCTGGTGGAGATTTAGTTGACCGCCTCATAACGGTCGTGCAATGCTAGAGCGATATGTTAAACTCCACTCTCTCTGCTGTGCCTGCTAGTCGCCATGCTCGATGATCGCTTTGAGCTTTTGATTCTGGAGATAAAGTCATGGGTTCTTGGATGGAAATTGTCGATTATTAAATGTGCGTTCAAGAAGCGTTAGATACCCTTTAAGTAATGTTATTCATGAATCAATTATGGGGAAAAAAGTGACGATGTAACCAACTCCCAAAGCAGGAAATGTTGGGATTTAGATTTCGACATTGGATATAAAAAATAAAATAGGGTAGGATCGGGCCATGCCGGTAGTGTTATATTAGCGACGGGCTCTATATAATAAGCATTTTAGTGAGGCTGAAGGTGGGAAAGGTGGGAATGTGGGGAAAGAAAACTGCCTGGATAACAATGGCAGCCACTAGAATGATCGTCCCGATACCATCGATGTCATTATCATCTTGTAACATGAAAATGCAAAACTTATTGGGAACTGTGTACCTTCACAGTTCACTTTGATACAGGTACAATTCTATAACTATCATTTTCACGGTTGACTTATAAACATTACTCAAAGAATGAACAATGTTGCATAAGGTCAGAAAGATCCTCTTTGTGACTTCAATTCCTTAACTTTACCAACTCCAACTCTCTACCATGTCTTTAGTCCCATATTCATCTCGAGACAGTCGGGAGATTGTGCTGTAGGTTATACTCTATCATTTTCTGCATAGAATCTATAGAGTAGCTAGAAGTTAGAAGACACCTACTAACATCTAATATTACAGTCGCCATGATGATGCAATCGTCATTCGAGATCCCAACACTCAAGAATTGGCTCTGCGAAGTGCCCCTCCCAGTCTTGCCTTGAATGATTGCCCTACATGTCATCGACCATTGCGTACTGCGTCTCCCGAGCGACAACCTACGACCTCTACTCACGCGAATACATTCATAGCCCCAGAATACTTTCGCATGCTTCACGTTGCGAATAGTGGTTCGAATAGACAACGGCCCTCAAGTCCGATTCGCAGGCTCGTACAGCCTGCCTCAACGTCCACGAATTATGTGGATGATGCAGAAAATAATGTGGAATTTGTGACGAGTACTCCAGCAGTAGAAAAAGGCCACACTATAAAGAAGGAAGCTTTCAGCCCAAACTACTTCAAGAGATTCTTCACCGAGGAGAAGGAATTAGGCCGTGGAGGGAAGGGTGTAGTTCTTTTAGTTCGCCATGAGCTTGATGGGGTGTCCTTAGGTATTGAAGTGTGATTACGAACATACGAGGCAAGTGCTGATAGTTCATAGGCCAATTTGCGTGCAAAAGAGTACCAGTTGGAGATGATCATGCATGGTTAGAGAAAGGTACAACAATCCCTTCCACCCAAGATTCTTATACTAACTTCTACAGTCCTTATCGAGGTTCAACTTTTGCAAGGACTTTCTCATCCAAATCTTGTATCTTATCGACATGTCTGGCTGGAAGATGTTCAATTGAATCGATTCAGTCCCTCGGTACCATGCGCCTACATACTTCAACAATATTGCAATTCGGGAGACCTACTACGTTATATCGCTGGACCTACACCTAAAATGCAGACCACAAATGAACAATTGAAGGAGAAAATGCGGAGGAGATCGAAGGGGGGTGTAGAGCGACCAGACCTGAGATCATCACAACGAAAGTTGCAGTTTGAGGAAATTTATTCGTTCTTCAAGGATATTACTTCTGGTCTCGCACATCTACACTCCTCGAACTATATCCATCGCGACCTGAAACCAAGCAACTGCTTGCTCCATCAAGACGGAAGTGATATGCGATGTCTCATCAGCGATTTTGGGGAAGTTCAAGCGGAAAATGTTGTGAGAAAGTCGACAGGATCTACGGGCACAATATCATATTGTGCTCCTGAGGTTTTGAAACAAGATCAATTTGGTCGATATGGAAATTTTACCACAAAATCTGACATCTTCAGCTTGGGGATGATATTGTATTTCATGTGTTTCCGTCGGCTTCCTTACAAGAGTGCAGACAGCTTCGAAGAAGACTTTGAAGACATGGATCTACTTCGAGCTGAAATTAGCACATGGTCAGGATTTCAGGATGAGCGGCGAGAGCGACCAGAATTGCCAAATCAGCTATACATCTTTCTCAAAAGACTTCTCGCCGTCAACCCTAATGATAGACCTAGTGCAAATGAAATTTTAGAAGCAATCAGGACTGAAAGGGGACTACAGAATCCAACACGCGTACGGCATGGCAGTGCATCGGGAATTTGTGGAAGGATTCAAGCAATTGACTCACCCATGCCACCCTCGACACCTGTCAACGAGCGTGAACCGAAGCGCGTGCGCTCAAGAGCATACATGGAAGATGCTTTATCTGAGACCTCATCTCGTTCATCATCGCCCATGCCAGATTCTCAACTCGCTGTCGGAATCAGCCGACATCACAATTCTGTTCCTGTATCAAAGCCCTCTATTACCACCCCACTGTTGATGCCACCACCCACCACATTCATATCCTCCTTACTGAATCGCTTATCCCTTTACCGTCACTACAGCGAAACATGGGCTCAACACAACGAGCAATCTCTTACTCTACTAGGTAGGGTATCAATTTTTCTTTTCAAAGTTTTCATGATCACAAAACCATGTCTATCTTCTCTAGCAAGACGATGGATTTGGTATCCACTTGTCATCATAGCCGCCGTCGAACTTGGGCTCGGGACAAGAATAAGTTGGGGCATATCTGGCGGTCTTTTGGCATTTCATTTTACAGTGGTAGAGTTATTTGATTGGTTTGGGCCGGGAATGTGTAATGGAAGACTAGGAGTGCATGAGCATTGGTATCAGAACGGTTTTTAAAAGGAAAGCTTGTCTTTCCTGTGTGAAAATCATGATTATTGAAGCGTTATTTATATGCGAGCAGGAAATTTATTGCATCTTAAGGTGCAGGATTTGAACACACCTACCAGACAAGGCGTTTGCATTCATGAATCAAATGAGACATGAAACAAGGGATATGTATGATATGGGAAATGGGAATGTGATGACATAGCATTAGCATGATAGCTTTCGATGACTAATAAATGATAACTATTTGAACAACGGTGACCGAGGGTAAATTTTCGACTCTTTGCATGGCCCAGGTGGGTTTCAACATTTAATGTTGGATCACGGTAACGCGTCTTCCAGTTCATTTTTTTTATTTAGTTTTGATTGCAGTGCGAGCGCCTCCTGCAATACCGCATAGCACGCTCCCTAGTGGTGACTCACTTCTAAAAATCTCACCTCTGGGGTTATCAGAACTCCATTTTCTTCCCGAGTGAGACTGCTTTGTAATGCAGCTGCTGGCCTCGATACGGACGTGGGAGTAATGGTACACCCGGTACGCAAAAACATGGAATGCTCGTCTTTTCAATCTTTTCAAATGAAACTTTTGCCCTTGGCTTTTTAGTAGCTTGAAATCCATGCTCTACTACGAGTATAAGTTCCAATGTCTTGAAGTCTTTCAAAAAATCTAATGTTTTTGGATCGATATTTCCATTGAATCTGTGCCAAAGTCTTTCCATCTCAAAAGCTATACACCTAATGTTTTCTTTCGCTTCCACTGTCAAAGATTCAAAAATACCTGGCAGCCTTTCTCGAATACCACTGTTTATGAGCAGCATATCAGTCTTGGCGCGGAAGTGGACATACGATTTCGAGATATCTTGTGCACCAAAACTTTTTAAGACACCTCTCCGGATGATGCGCAAAATCCAACCATTCGCGAGTTATGGGTGCGTCCTCATAGATATAATATCCATGGACCTTAAGGGCATCAATGCGGATTTCCCTGTTGATGCAAAGAATATCTGGCATGGCACAAGTCTTTGCAACGGCGAGCTTTGTCGATGGCTCGGATATCTCAATTATACGCGCTTGATCACGAATGTATTATTTCCAGATTGCGGCGACGAAATTCGAGGGGTAGGAGCTCAAAGCTGAGGAATGTCGTTGCTGGGATTTGCTTTTTTCAAGACTCTGTGATTTGCAGGTTTGTAGCAGACAGAGCGTTTTGCAGCCTACGACAATTAGTATTGTTTGTTATTGCATGGAAAGATTTTTGGAAAGGATTAGTATGGCATTTGTGAGTGATACTTTCGTGAAGATATATGGATCTAAGAAAATGGCTTGACTCACTGGTTGATTTTCTTTGATGCTGCCCATGTGATCCACATGGTATTGCGATGCTCGTGAGAGCTTTGCAATTTTGAAAGATCTGGATTCCTTGGAAGCTTTCATTTTCTCGGAGAAGGTAGTTTTTTTGATTTCCTTGAGAGTATTTTGAAGAAAGGAAGTCAGGAAAAGTGAGAGGAAATGGACGTAAATATCTCCAGAAGAATTAGAAGTGGCACCATTTCTTGAGCGAAGCAAAAATTTACTGCAAAGATTGCGGGAGAGTATGTAACTATCGAACTACAAGTATGCATTCTTGTAATTATTCTTTCTGGCTAATCTTATTGTATATGGCGTAGCAACTATGTATTCTCATCTAGTCTTCATCAGTGTTTACGAAATGATGCTCGCTATTCGATCTTTTATACTACTAGGTACCTCTGTTCTCTTGTCCACCAGTATTTGGATGAAGTTGAAAATACCCGATCTAATGGAAAGGATGATGAGAGCTAAAGTATTTTGAATGGAACGAGATATGCCAGTCTAAAATTAGATGTCACGTGGCCAATTCAAACCTTCACTTCGCTGCTTGCTCAGACACTGTTCTATTCATTAATGTATGTAAGGAATAGTCGATGAATCTCATATAGGACAGCTTGGAGATAAAACAATGCCGTAACAGCCCCAAAGTTTTAATATATATATAGAATGGTATACCTATCTCCATAATTCTTCTTCCCTCATATTCACCAACCCTAGCACAAATCCCCAAATCCATCAAAACTGAAGGTAAATAACCCACAACAGAACACTCACCACACAGCACTCAGCACCCAGCACATCCCCAACCATGGAATTTATCAACCAAATTTTTATCAAATTAGAGCGCGCATTAGACAGAATTGTCTGGCAGCCTCTCACAAATGAATTAGGATCTATCTTTCTCAACGAAATCCCATCCTGGAAACAAACCTGTAAAGTTAATCTCATACTTTTTCTTCTCTTTTGTTTCGCGGTCTTGATCTATATTCCTTTTATGCTTCTTTGGCTTTTCGTTATCGCGTTTTCGGTCTTTATTCAACAATATGCGCTTCTTTGGACTCATTTTTTTACGCGGGTGGCTATCCGTTTGAAGAGACGTTTGGATCGTGCTGCTTGAGGTGTGCGTGTGCATCTATGGAGTTAGGTAGGTCGCTTGGATCTTTGATCAAGATTTGGAAGTATCTAGGGGGTAGGTTAGATGTGATGCTTCAGATGAAAGGTGTAGGGTACATGATCATTCTTTTTGATTTTTGATTGCTTCTTTGCTGAATGACTTGATTTGGTCGCAGTGTTAACCTTTCCTTAGTAGAAAGAGAATTCTGTTTGTAGCTTTGCAATGTTATGAATTTGAGATTAATATAAAAATAAATAAAAATTTGATTTGTTGAGTAATCTGAGAAGTCTTGGTGAAGTATAATAATAACTATTGTAAATATAATCGAAATGTCTGTGACTAACTTGAGATTGATCCTTTGAGTCTACAAATGAAGATTTTGCATGATGGGCAGAGGGCTAGGAGTATACGTAATTCAAAGAGGCGATGGGTCTACAAGGAATTAAAAAATCCGCTATCTCAGGAGTAACTACTGTGTTATTAGTTGAGGCGTAGGATTCCGAGATGTTGGTTATTGCATGAAAGGTGCAGACTGCTGGGTCAGTGAGTGGTTGATACTTTTCGATAATTCTTACACGAAATAGTTGATTATGTATAGTAAAGATATAAAAACTTTTTTGGAAGAAAATAACTAATACTTTATTGCTGTCCTCGTGAACTATATTTTAACTTAAATATAACAAATACAGCTCCAAAAAATCGATGTTGAGCATTAATTTTTGATGCAAAGTGAGATCTCGCATGTTCAGATTGCTTTAGTACGTCCAGAATAGCCAGATAATGTTCATTCATTTCGGGCTTAAACTATTTATCTAAGAAATTCCGAATCACATTATATTATAAAATTACCCTGTAGCCGAAGACCTTTTAGAGGGAATTGGAAGCGCGGAGCAGCGCAAGCCCCGGCCTTGGAATCGCGATGCGGAGGATATGGCAACGATTAGCTATAGTAGTTCGAGCACATCTTAAATTCGTCAGAGTAGTATTAGTAATTTTGTACGAAATTTAATAATTAGAAATTTTCATGATTTAGTGGATAACTGATGCGAAAAACGCCGTGACTCCAAACACTCATTCGATTCACTAGAAATCTGTGATGCAGTGGTTTGGTAAAAATATAGGGGAAAGTGTTAGACGAGCTCTCCCGAGTCGGGATCCCGATTTTGATTCGCCATGACATTGAGGCATCTAATCGTTTCTTAAACAGTTTATGTCCCTATTATTTATATAAGGAAGGTCAATCGCCATATCACCAATCTTCATATACTGTATTTCCAAACAATAGTGATGTCATATTCACAGGAATAAGATATATAAGTCTTACAAGCACAAAATTCTATAGCAAGCCATAAACCGAGACCTCCCAAATGGCTATTGTGTAGTCCGAGCCGCTCTTCTTGGCTCCTATTCTCTTTTTCCTGTTCATCATTGTTTCGACAACAATTTGTTTTATCGTCGAGTCATTGTTCTCATTAATATCACGTCTAGACATGGCTTGCCAACCCACATAAGATATCAGGCAAGGATTTCTCGGTAGCCGCAACGATATGACGAATTACCGTTTAGGATTATAAGATATGAGCAAATGATTAAAAAGGAAAGCGAGATGAATGTTACTCATGTCGAAGTCTGAGGCTTTGGTAAGAACGTTGGATTGTTACAACGCTGATTTCTTTGGTTATTCTGAAATGATTAAAGTGGATTTCCTTCTTCATAACCATATCACTATTTTCGGGGAGGCGAAAATGGCTGGAAATTAATTCGCAAAGGAAAAGATTCCTATTTGTTAACTATTATCATAGTGAATATCAACAAATGGCATGCAACTTGCATGGTTTGATGCGCAACATTGAGCCCGAATGGCAAGAAGTTATTTAACGCTGTATAATTATGGTGTAAGATTAGGGGAATGGCACGAGGAGTGCTGTCGAATAAAAGAACCAGCTGAAGAGGCATGGTCAAGCGAAAACGGATAGAGAGGCCGAATTAGGGGCGTGACTACGATGAGTATGTGAGAGTTCCCGTGAAATAGACGAATTTTACAGACTCAAGACTTGATGTTATTCGTTAGGATGGCAATTAAGGTGCCCATTCACTTCGCCCGCCACAATAAAATAGATTAAGCAAATGCAGAAAACAAGTAGCAAAGTGACATATTCATCAATCATCATTTCATTGAGGTAGTTATTGTTTTATGGTTTTTCTTTTCCTGATTCCCTAATACTATAAGATTCAACAGGTATTACTTGCATACTTCAACCACTCGGAAGAGCCCTAAACAACTCTTGAACTGGTCCAGAACAGATCTATGGTCAGCTCCAGACGATGTGTATAAAATCACCATAGCCCCGTTTAAACTGACCTTTCTTACCCTCCAACCACTTCTGCTGTAATATTTTCAATCTCTGAAAGGATCACACAGAATATTACAATCAGGAAACCCATGCACACAGAAAAAGACTCTCAGAAAATCATGTCTCGCTCTCCCGCAGAGATGCTTCTTACTTTTACACTCCTCCTCGTCTACATTTGCTTCTACTCAGTGTTAATCACCATCACACTGCCAATGACCTTTTTTGGAGTGTGCCTCGGCATTAACACTGTCTTTCAGGCCGTTCTTGAAAGAGTTCTCGGCCCATTGATTGCGAGGCAACTTCTGGGCAACGATGATCCCGTGTTGGAAGGGTTGATTGCAGAGAGGAGAAGACTTCTTGGAGGGCGACCAATGCCCGGACAGTACACTCTGGACGAGGAGATTGATACGCCGCAGAACCCTCTGGATGAGGAGATTGATGCGCCGCAAGAAAGAGTCAGACGCCCGTTTAGAATTTTACTTATGGAGAGGGAAATGCTGAATGAGCATCGGATTGCGCAGTATCGTGGATGGCTTCGTCAGATGGAGCATCCTGCGGAATGGGAGCTTGAAGATATTGAAGCCCAGGTGACTGAGGATTTTGAATCTGATGAGGCGGACTAGCGGACGGAGATACTTGTCTAGATTTTTTTCATCGAGTAGTTGCTATTGCCGTACGTAAAGAAAGGTATGGAGCTCGTTCTCTTGAAGAGGATAGAAAGAATAAAATGCACTTTCCCAATTTAAATTAATATAACATGATGTATAATGAAGTGATAACAGTGATATTGATAGCTAAGTGAAAATGTAATCTTAACATCCCGAGAAAGAGATGTGTACCACAATTCTCGTGGAGGAGGAGGGCTTCATACCAATGGGGCTTCAGATCTGGCATATAGATGCGATAGAGAGAATCATGAAGAAAACAGAGAGTGATAATTGATTGACTACTTGGATTGTCAACAAACAATTTTAGACGTTCCAGAAAAACAGAAAGTGCTAGCCAATTGATTGAAATTTTGAATTGCCAATCAATTTAGACGTTCCAGAATAAGGTGATATATAATGAAGCACAGTCAGACTGGATATTCATTATATTCTATTAAAAGTCAATTAGTGATATAAATGAAAT
The DNA here is from genome assembly GCF_000146945.2 of Sclerotinia sclerotiorum 1980 UF-70. Lineage (NCBI taxonomy): Eukaryota > Fungi > Ascomycota > Leotiomycetes > Helotiales > Sclerotiniaceae > Sclerotinia > Sclerotinia sclerotiorum. The sequence goes on along the minus strand of NW_001820833.1, from coordinate 1,427,411 downwards.
ATATAATCTGGTACTCCGTACCCGTGACGCAAGAAGTAGAATATCATGCTAATTTATGGTGTTTTTGTGAGTGGGTACGTAACGTTACAGAGTATATTATGGCGGATCCATGGCAGTTTGTTCATGAAATGCGCACATGTCCGAGGGACTTTATTTACGACCGATAATCTTGCAAGACCAGGTCCATTTTTATGTTAATGGCGAGAAGGGGAGCTCGTCGTCTATTTAATAAGGACATTTTATTTTTGTTCACGTTGCTAACGCAAAATGTTTGAATTATGCAGGACGAAATATTGGGTAGTTGGGATATTGGGGTAGTTAGTCATGTTTTGATTCACATTTTCATGGGTACAAAATGCAAATTAAGGCGATAAAAGTTATTTTTATAAAAAAAAGTCTTGCTTGATTGTTTTAAATTCCGAAGATGCGAATATTGACTTGTCATCCTCGATTGAGAGATCGAGATTTGTTTGAGATTTGTATGATACGATCTCAAACTCCTTGAATCATGCCCGCAGCACAACTACATCTATATGGCCGATTCATCCTTTGCGATTTCATACACGGGCATTGGCCTCTTCTTTCCAACCTTTGAAGAATTTTCATCCTCATCCCAGTTCTTTGGGTGCATTTCGATGTCGCTGTGTGACCGACCAGCGGTACGCGAGCGGTTCTTTGCAGCCTTTTTTGAGTTGTCCATTCCATATCTGTGGCGTTTGTGAGGCCAGAAGAAAGCCCATGCGAGCATGGCAACTAGAACGACGATGCAGAAGGCAAGTATGCCAATTTGTACTGAGTTGGGCATTTTGAAGTGAAGTGCAGGGAGATTAATGCCAGGAGTGTAGTTGGTGATGATCAGAAGGGCAGAGAGACATTGCGGCATATGTACTCGGACAATTGGTATTGTTCATGGTCTCTCTCATAATTCCAAGGAAATCTACTGTTAACCAGAACAATGACGAAACAAAGGACTTTGGGTTTTTATTGGACAATTCTCTTTATTTTCGAAACATTCTTAATAATGGCGGGTCGTCTTGCTTTAGCGAAAGAACAATACTCCGTAGCATCTCAAGCAGTCCAGAATAGTTGTAACCCAAAATCCTCCATCATCAGCGAGACCTTCAGACACATTTGAGCAACTTCGAGACAAAATGGCATGCATTGACAACTCATAATTGTGTGGAGAAGGATTTGCTATTTTATAATGGTACGGAATTTCGGGAAGGATTCAAACCAAGGGCTAGCAACGAGTGATTAATGAAGAGAGTTATGCATGCTTATGGGATTAAATAAACACTAATAGGGTCTGATGTACTTGAAGTGGGAAATTCGAGGTGAATGGGGAGTTAAAAGTATTGACTCACATTCAAATCAAGCTAATTTGTCCCAACACACTCGATGCAACATTTGCGACACCAACGGCATTGATATTATTCGTTTGTAGAACATGATGAAACATCAATTTTGGGAATTGTGGTCGCAAATGTGCCTTGTGTTAGAGCATCAGGGGTCGCAGGTCGGATTGTAAGGGAAGCTTGGCGGGCCTTACGGTGCAGGGGACATCTCGTAGCCACTAAAATCATCGTGAACAGCGCGGCGTAGCAAAGTATTAACAGGCTGCCATATCCGTCTGACTTCTCATATGGTCACTTTGTCTATAACTTACTGTTGTGTCTGGATAATCGATAGGAAATTGGTGACTGTCGTGAAAGGATCTGAGGGTCTGCGAATCGAGTACGACTTATAATACCAAGATACTGCGATATTTGACATGACCAACCATCACCCATTAACCTCGATTCCTCGAGCACGACTCACACAATCGTTACCACCATTGCCTGAAGAAGATACAATACCTCTCGCACCGTACCATGATGATCCAGCAGACGATGAAATTGCCGAGGTTACTGAAGGAATTGAGGGAAACCAAGTTGATATGAGCGAACCTCCTGAATACGAGCCAATGCACGACTATTTGGCCAGTAGAATACAACGATTATCTCAAATGCGGCCTCCTGAATATGAATCATCGTTGCATGATCATACAAACAATATACCGCTTCAATACCAAGAACCTTACCGAGATGACCCCTTCATTATCACGATAGATTCAAATCAACCTCCACCACCATCCTACGAAGCTTTATACATACAAAGACAAACGGAGTTAGAAATGCTGAACGACGAGGATCTGGAGATAGGCCATGCTGAGGATGTCTGCAAATGGCTGGTAAGCATGATTCTTATTACTTTGACAATCATTGCTGTCGGCTTTGCATTCAATTGGGGACACCCATTTTAAGACGAGCGAGACCCAGGGGGCCGACAACCGTACAGCAAAAGACAGCAAAAGCAACAAAATGAAATGGTGGAATTATACCCGGTCTATGGAAATGGAGTTTGGAGTTTGAATTAAGCAGCTTGAAAGGATCATGGTATAGGATAGCTGGTTGCAGCGGCTTGCCAAGGGCATTTGAAAGATTGTTTTCTAATAGAATAGAATACAAGCTTCAATTTATTTTGCCAGTTTTTACCGCCCGCAAATCATATACGAAATCTCCCACGTATCGTGAGGACTTTCCAGTTTAGGAATGGCACTTTCAGCTGGGTACCCCGCCCGTTTTCCGAAGATACACACGATAACAGTATTCGATCATCTGAAGCTTCTCTTACCTTATCGTCTCCACTGATAATGGAAAGTCAAGCTCTTATTCAATGTAAGTGCAGCATGTTTAGGTTTGTACATGATTTCCGTTTAAATAGTCTTCAAATCCAAACCTCTCTAGGTTTGCCATCACCTGTTCCATCTTCACCAAAATAGTTAATTCCCAGTCAACATGGCAATTTCAATAGTAACAACAGCGTCTGGTGCATCTTGGCAGGAGGTCGCCAAAGATAGGCAAAGACACCGTGATGAGACCATCGCAGCTGTCCAGCCAGCTATCCCGGATATCACTAACATTCCATTGAACACATTATCAGTTGCGAGACAAGTACTCACACCTGATGAAATCAAAATTACTGAAGCTAAAGTCGAAGATTTGTTGACTAAACTTGCAAAAGGGGAGTTAAGTTCAACCGAGGTCACGAACGCATTCTTGAGAAGAGCCGGATTGGCACAAAAAGTGGTATGTTTACCTATTTATATAATTTTACATGAGACTAATCCATATTCAGACTAATTGCATCACCGAATTATTACCCCAGCAAGCCCTTTCTCGTGCGAAATACCTAGATGAGTATCTCAAAACGAATGGAAAGACTCTTGGTCCCCTTCACGGCTTACCGATAAGCGTAAAAGAACATCTTGGGATCAAAGATTTGGATCATAATGCCGGATTTGTTGCTTGGGTTGGCAAGACAAGTCCAAGCAATGCACATATTGTGGAGATTCTATTGAATGCAGGTGCAGTTTTATATGCTAGGACCACACAACCGCAGACCCTAATGCATTTGGAGACGAGTAACAACATATACGGGTAAATCTGTACGACAACTTAAATTGGCCGCGCTGATATGTTTTAGAGTGACTGTAAACCCTTTTAATACTACCTTGACTTGTGGCGGCTCTTCTGGAGGTGAAGGAGCGTTGATTGGGTTCAGAGGTTCATGTCTTGGTATTGGAACTGATATTGGTGGTTCAATTCGTTCACCAGCAGCAAACAACGGTAATAGACTGAGTGAAGTAGTTGAATGGAAACTCGCTTACATTTATACAGGCTTGTATGGCATGAAGCCAACAACACGTCGGCTACCAGTAGAGGGATGGGCTGCAACGATGGCTGGTTCCGAACACATCCTTGGCACAATCGGACCATTATCAACAAGCTTGGAAGGCTGCAAAGTCTTCATTAAAACGCTTATTGATGCGAAACCTTGGTATAAAGAACCCTCTCTTTTGCCTTTTCCTTGGAAAGAAGAAGATTTCTTTTCTGGTAAGAAACTGAAGGTTGCCATTTTGTGGGATGATGGAGTTGTCAAACCACATCCGCCAGTTACTAGAGCATTACAGCAAGTTGTGGACAAGCTCAAAACAAATGACAATATTGAGGTGGTTGAGTGGAAGCCGTACAAGCATGATCTCGCTTGGGATATAATTGTGAGCATGATGTCTTCTGCACCGTTTCCACTACTGATTTCTGTCAGGCCAATCTATATTTCGCGGATGGTGGAGAGCAAGAACTCGATGCGATCAAAGAATCCGGAGAGCCGCTGCGACCTCTCACTGAGCACATCATCACTCAAAACCAGAACGTACAATCACACAGCATTGCCTCCATGTGGAACTCCCAAGTAGAAAGAGACAACTATCGTACTGAGTATGCAAACATTTGGAACGAAACAGCGACTTCGAAGACACCGAATGGTGGGCTAGAAGGAATGGTAGACGTCATATTGTCTCCAGTTGGACCAGGGAGTGCGCCAAAACTAGATACCGCAAAATGGTGGGGATACACCTCGCAATGGAATCTGTTAGATTATCCGGCCATAATATTTCCAGTGGATAAGGTCGACGTCACAAAAGATAACGCCAAAGAGACGTACACACCGAGAAATGACAAGGACAAGTACAACTGGGATTTATGGGAACAATATAGAGCTGAAGGCTATAAGGACGCACCTGTTAGCTTGCAGCTGATTGGTAGACGGTAAGTCGTCACAACGGTTTGAATTAATTGTTGCTAATATTTCATTCCTAGGTACGAGGAGGAGAAGGTTATCCAGGCGTTAGAAATCATTCAAGGGCAAACCGGATTACCATTTGTTGAATACATTTGAGAACGGGAATAGATTAGCAGTTACTCCTACGATGCTTATTATATCTACTATATGTACCTCATTAGATTAGAACCTATCTGCCAACCAAATAGAAAGTCAGTAAACTATATTGTAACTGGCTACCAACATGAAGGGGCTCGCTTATTTGTTCTCAGCAACTTATTTATCTTATTTCGGGCTCTAACTCAACGCTTATTGACGTCACTCGTTATTTAGGAATGCTAATTCCAATCGGATGACTCGCGGGTCGAAAATTAAATGACTTTGCATGCTGCCTACATGTAGACCAATGCCTAATTCATAGCCAATGCAGTAGGCAGCTAGGGGACTTTGTTGTAAAAAAAAGATACTCGATGGCTAGAAATCTGGACATCTAAAGAATTACTTTCTAAAGAACTCTGATTAATTATCACTGTGGCTAAACTTGGCTTTTAACTTGGCCATCTACTGATAGATTGGAACGTAAGATAAGAGTGGAAGAATTACCTAATTATGACCTCTCTTTAACAAATTAATAAAGTCTCTTCCTTATTTCCTTGACTGGTGCCTACCATTCTTTTTTCAATCCCAACAATTTTACTTACTATACATAAAATACGAGAAAGCCAGGGCTGCCACAGGAAAAGTGGAAAACGCTCATAGCATCGAGCGAGAATTCCGATGAAAGCAGGAAAGTATTTCACCATATCACAAAATCACATTCGGTCCGTATGTTTTGCGTGATGATGAACAGAGGATTGATATCGTAACGCTTGATAAACTGGGGAAATGTACTGGTTGGGGGCGAGGCGCAATGTTGGGCAAGTGCCCTCAGATGTCCTGTGCTATTATTTTTGTTTCTATTTCTAGACGGGATGGATGTGGGTCATTTGGGTTCTTGGAGATGGGATGGGACCGCCAACGTTAACTGGAGCGCACTGAGGTGGGTGTACTGATTATGAACTTTGATGGAAAAGAGGGAGATGTGATATGAGAGTCTTGGGGTTTCTTATCGATCAACAGATATGGTTTTATTTCCGCATGGTTGGGTGACAAAATTTAAATGATAACGTGACAGAACGGAGCAGGTCCAAACAAGATAACTCCCCATCCTCCATCCCACTTTCCACGCACCTTTGCTTATCGGTGCAAATTCTTAGCTCACAATTAACTTTCTTCACAATACCAACATCGCATCAATTCCACCACCCATACTGCGCCATACTGAACCTTGCATCAGGCACAACATTCACCTAATTTCTTCCACCCTCATCCTACTGGTCAATGCAGCACTTCTCCCAGCGCCAAAGGTCTTTGGAATTCTCATACATAAAGCTATGGATGAAATAGGTGATTTCCCCACAAAAATACGTGCATCCCTTATTAGCACGATGATGTGCGTATGAAATATGGAGTGCATGGATGCCATGTGGTCTGTAGGAACATCATCATCTTCCTATTTTTTTTTAATTATGTGATGGGAAGGAAGTTCAAGGAAGATTTTAAGAGACGGTTGATGTAAAGTGGTTGATGAGCCTCATTTGAGGTCTTTATGTATTGGACGTTTCTCCCTGTTTTTGGTTCTCATTCTTGTTCTTGGTACCGATAGTTTACGGCCAATCTTTCCTTCTAGTCGTTCTTTAATCGTCTCATTTTGCATTTGTCATTTACTTGGCATTATTGCATCACCTGCATGTTTGTTGTTCTTTTGCTGTTGGGTCATTATTGGATTATAGAGAGTGATCTGAATACACATTCTTTACTTATATGCTACATTCGTTTACGTCTCTTGAAGAATCATTCCTTAAATCTCAAGTCGGAAATCATCGAAACCAATTGGTTCATAGTCGCTACCCAAAATGTCCTCATCAACCACTTCTTACAATTCCACCTCAAATACCCCTTGTACACCTAAGAACAAAGCGCTCACTCGCTCCTCCTCAACCTCCTCAACATCATCAAGCACCTCAACACACACTTATCAGTTCAGCCCCAAACCACTAACACTCATGCGCTCTTTTTCTGCATCCTCCACATCATCTGCATCCTCATATCAATCACGAACCTCACAGCCTTCATCACCATTCCTCGAACTTCCTTCCAGATATGAGTCTCGTCATCCTAGCGAATTGCTCTATAGAAGAATACCAGATAGTCCCAAACCCCATTATTTCTACGAACGACCTGGGTTTTTTATTCCGAAGAGATTAGCGCCTAAAGCGCCGGGTTCGCCCAGGGCGAAGGTGCTTTTTGTCGACGAGATGGGTATGAGAGACGAGGAAGATGATTGAGATGGTATGGGTTGATTTGTTACGAGGGCATTGTAGCAAATAGAAATGCTATAGTGATATAAGACGATAGAGTGAGGATTATAACACTACGATTATTCAACCGGCGGGGAAGGTTTTGATTGTGGAGTGGCAAGTTCGATCTGCATTTCTATATATGACGCAGGAGTATACGGGATATCACCTGAGGAGCATTCAATCGATTGTAAAGCACCTTCATACTTGGGCTCGGGTTGGTTCTTACTACATCGGAAGGCAATGTAAAAAGGCAGGTATTGGGCGCTATCATTCGTTTATACCTTGTTTTATCATTCTTTACTTCAAACATAACACTCCTTGGATATGCATAGACAGACATATTTTATTCTCGTACTGCCGATCCATGGCTCTCATTCTAAGCGGTAGTACTTTTTAAGAATACTTATCATACACTCATTTCTCAATATCTAGCTTCTTTAATGTGCTTGTGAAGTTAAAGCAGAAACACAGGTAATTTTGGAATATCTTGAACGCGAAAATGACTTACAGCAGCATGACATTCGTTTGGGAATAGTGGGCCTAATTTGTATTGCGCATCTTGTATTGGAAAGAACGTAGTGTTGGGATTGGACATGTAACTGGTGTTGGTAATCCATATATTACCAGTCTTTTCTATTCATGACTGTGGAATGCTATAAAAGTCCATCGCAATTTTGAATTGTCGAAACACAAGCAAGAGTAAGTGATGCAAAACCGACTTCTCCAATTGTGCAAATATTTCGATACTGCTGTTTTAGTCTTAATCATTCTATTCTTATGCACATACTGCTGTGTTTGCTTTAATTTGCCTGTCCATGGTAGTCAAAAGCCAAGTGCTCCAAAGTCGATACAATTCTTGAAGAATGTGAGGGTAAATTCTTTTCACTTTCGATGTTTTATTCTTGCCCCATCTCGACTCCTTTTTAAGCGACACGCATGACTAAATTAAGCCCTTCTATGCGCAATTCCTGGAGATTACCGACGGCTGGAAACGGTTGACTTCGAGAATAGGACTCCAATTGTATTCAGACATTTTTGGATTATGTCCCTGTTGAGTGGTCTTGGTACAAGGTTCTTCTCGATAGTGACCTTTTCGTTGAGTGAGACACGGTCCGCTGCATGCTAAAGTGCTGCCGTATGGTTTGTGAAGCTCCTTCAACTTGATTCCAGATATGAATTGTCTCCGTTCCATATGTGTCTTGTCTTTCTTCTACATTCTCATCTACATTGCTAGAACTTGTGGTTGAAATGAAATTTTTGACCTCAAGCTGTGTAGACGATTTAACTAAACGCGAAAGTTGAGAGCAGTCATCGGCTGCTTGATTAGATTTCCGTAGACCCATTGTCCTTGTAATGGCCGTATCACCTGGGCTGTTTGATGTTGGAATCTCTTCCGAAATCGTGTCGTAGCTTCCAGGATCTTCTTCGACAATTTTAGTTGTTTTAGATTGCGTGCAATCTGGAGTTGAGGGCATGCCACTGCTTCGATTTTCTAATCCAACACTCACGCGTACACCATTTCTTCTTCGTAAGCGCTCAACCCGTTTTTGATTGACTCGTGAGTCGTGGGTGAATCTTTGCGGGATCTTTCCACCCTTCACGATTTCTTCTCTTTCATCTTTTCTAAAGTTCTTTCTAAAGCCCCATTTTTCGATTTTCCGAGTGAATTGCCGTTTCCTTTTTCCCTCATCAGGATATTAGGTTCGCCACATGCAAAAACACATGTTTACCATGAGAAACTTACGTGATGTTGAACTTAAATTCGACATTCAGTGCCTCCTTGACTTTTGGGAATGTTAAATTCTCACTGATATAAAGACGGTAGATAACTGGCTTTAGAGTTGGCCAATCCGCTTCGGTGACAGCCTTCCCCCGGTAGGCTGGAACTCCCTTCGGAGCTCCTACTGCGGAGCAATGAGCTCCAAACGCTTGGGGTGCAGCGATACCAGAGGTAGATATCGGTAAGGCTGTGAGTTTGCCAGTAGGAACTTTTGGCGGGTGATCCATACGCGCGAAATGACCAAAAGGAAGAACTTGTTGTTACGATGACGAGAAATCTTTCCAAAAGAAAACCCCCCATGAACTCGGGAAATGTAGATGCGATGAAGTGTAAATATTGAAAAATTTCGACCATAAACCTAATGCGTTTCGAAGCTTGCAAAATAGGTCAACCAGAATTACCTTGCATAAGAAGGGCTGCATCATAGCCTCTTGTGTGTAACCATCTACCAAATTCCCCCGCATAATCAGGTCGCCAATCACGAACGAAGCACAAAGCTCATTCAACTTTCAAGGGGTTCATCCAGATAATGTCTATCGATAGCCTTGTCGTGCAGTAAATTGCATCACTATGACCATGCCCTGGCTATGCAAAAGATATCATTCAAAGGATGGATGATACTTCTTAAAATCCTTGAAATATCATAAGAGATTACAAATGGTCAGATGAGGTGTGCGAGGTTGCACAACGAGCATGGCAAGAAAATCCTACTGTTAATCGGAGTCCGAAGAAAATAGACCGTGTTCTGTTGCACCACCTAATAAATAACCTTCTCATTTTTATTGTAAAAGCTTGAAGCAAGCAGACACCATCTTTAGTACCACGAAGACTCTTGGAGAAGGGTGAATTCTAGGATAACTTCTAGGGCAACTATGTAAAAGAAATGAAATTTGCCACCAACGACAGAAGGTGATGATTTGAAATACAGCACTTGTTGCACATCAACCCGCGCTGTTCGAGGTCACTTCTATCGCCTTTGAATTGCTGCTGAACGACACTTTGTTGATCCCAGATGTGGTTGTGCTTGTATTCATAGTAATAAGACGAAGAATATTGGAAAGTGCCAATACCTAGCAGTATTTGATGTTGTGCTCTATATTTCAAATGTAGCGTAAAATTGACGGATAATGTTGACTAAGAATTATATTGCCATTTTATAAATTCTCACCGCCTTGACCCTGTCGCGGGGTTGAACGGCAATATAATTTCACCCCGCTATGTGAATTTTCTTTGACAAAACGGAATAAAACGATGGAGCAACTAACCACAGCCCCAGTTCTTTCAACACCGGAAGTACATATATTCGAAGATCCCACACCCTCCGTCAAGAAAGATGATCTCCCAAAACTTTCCGACGAAGACTTGTTCGATGTTTACGAGATTTCGCGGACGGTGAAGGAGATACGAGAAGGAGGATGGAAGAAAATAGCTTTACAATTTTCAGATGGCATGTTATCAGATGCACCGAGAGTTTTCCAAGAACTGGAAAACAGGCTTCGAAATTTACCTGTCGAACCAGCTTCGAACGAAATCCCTGAGACAGGAAACTCAAGCCTAGAAACAGATTTCAGCAATCCATCCGCGAGCATTGCGACCTCGAGTATTCGACATAAATTATACATATTGGCAGATACTTCTTATGGTTCTTGCTGTGTTGATGAAATTGCAGCCGAACATGTCGACGCGCAGGTAGTCATCCATTATGGCCGCGCTTGTCTATCTCCCACTGCACGATTACCGGTGATCTATGTATTCACATCTAGGCCTCTAAATCTCGAGTCCGTTGTGCAAGCATTTGAAAATACATACAAGGAGAAGGATGACAAAATTGTCATTATGGCTGATATTACCTACCACTCGCATATTTCATCTCTTGTTAGCCTATTACAAGACGGAGGCTACAAAAATCTACTTGCGCCAGAAATTACACACGATCCCAGTGCGATAATACCGAATCGAAAGTTGGATGAAGGGGTAGATATGAAGGAGCATAGTTTATTTCACATTAGTGAACCACCGTCTGCGTTACTACTTACGTTGTCAGGAAGAGTTAAGGATATGCATATTTACTCTACAGATTCTACGACAGGAAATGAAACGACGAAAACAAACGCGGCACGAGCGCTTATGCGAAGATATGCTTTACTTACATCTCTATCTTCCTGTGCTGTGTTTGGTATTCTGATTAATACCCTAAGTGTAACGAATTATTTACCTACGGTCAATTCCCTAGCTGCACTTATACGATCGAAGCGAAAGAAATCATATACATTTGTGGTAGGGAAGGTTAATGCTGCGAAGTTGGCAAATTTCAGCGAAATAGAAGGATGGGTAGTGGTCGGATGTTGGGAAAGTAGTTTGGTAGAGGGGGAAGCATTGTTCAAACCAGTTATTACACCTTTTGAGCTGGAGTTGGCTTTACAGAGTGATGATGAACGAGTCTGGGGTGGGGATTGGGTAGCAGATTTCAATGCCTTGAATCTGCAAGCTTCTACTACTGCTGTTCCATCCGCGGAGCACACCGAATCAAATGCTGTCGAAGAATCAGAGAATGTAAATGCTACCGAGGATGCAGAAGATTCCGAGGAAGAATCAATGCCTCCCGAGTTTGATCTTCGAACTGGCCGATACGTTTCGCATTCTCGGCCTATGCGTTCCTCTCAGGCGACATCCCCGGAACCTAAGAAAATGTTGGAGAATGGCTTGCAACCCAATGCATCCAATAAACTGGTCAAGCGAGCCAAAATGGAGTTAGCGACAGTGAATGGGGAGGCTAGCCCAGGCGCAGAATATTTGAGGGAGAAGAGGACCTGGACTGGTCTGGGTAGTGATTTCGATAAAGAGGCGATTGAAGAGGGTAGAGAAAGAGAAGTAGCTGCGGTTGTGGAAGAAGGGAGAAGTGGTGTGGCAAGGGGATACACGGTTGGTGAGGATGCCTCGCGGAGTTGAACAATTGCTTTCTAGGTGGAATTGTAAATGTTCAGATGGGCAAATCGAACGAGGGCCTGGTTTACTGTCAAGTCCCTTCTGCTCTTTTTCGGGCATGAAACGTGGAGATGTCGAACCTGTTGTCCCAAAGTCGACAAAGTTTTGGCCAAAAGTGATCTAGCGGTACGAGCCTGACCGACATCATGTACTAAACACGCAAACGAACGTTTCGGGTAGATTGAAACAACAGAAGAAACTCGGCGTGAGATGGAGTCCCAATCGACGACAGGTTATGGGACCACCAGATGATTCACCGCTTATCGATGTAGGCATTATCAACTCGGCGAACAGGTACAACGAACTGTTTTCCCCACAAGCACAGCCGTCGGTACCTGAGAAAGGCTCGAATGATTCTTGTGCTGGCAAACATTAATGGACCTTGACAGTAGTGGTATGCTCTACATCCAATGGATCCTAGATCCAAATCTAAATGCAGAGCATCCCGACATGATAATTTCGGTGCCTTTTTTTAGAAGATGAAAATTTATTCTTCCCGTTTTTGATTTTCGAGCTCATTCGACATTAGAAAAATGTTGTCACCCTGCATTTACCTAGTCCAGGATGTTTGGGCGCCAATAACCTGCCACTTCTTTTATTTGGTACACTAAGACCCAACCCCGCCAATTTTCAAAGCACAAACATAGATTTTTTGGTGTGAGACTTGTGAGTAGGTACCCAACATAAAAATGGGATGAGGCTTGTTAGACGTTCAATATTAGTTAGTTGTATGAAGATTCTCTAGAAGGATTATAGTCCTATATCACTACCTAGATGCTTGGGCTCACCAGCCATCTTCCTTTTTCGTGTTTTGATCCTCTTGAATTTGTGCATTTGTATATGGTAGACTGTACATACATGGTACCTAGTACATCCAGTATTGAAGTGTATTGAAGTGTGTGGGAGAGAAGGGACGAGACGAGACGAGACGAGATATTTAACCCCTCAGCACGATTTGACTATCGATAAGAAGCATATCAACCTCACCGACGTCATAAACTCATAAATCCATAAACTCTATCCATCAGGCTCAATCATCAAACACACCGTTGCACCAATTCCTGTTAGAAAGACTTTTCTAGAGCCTTGTCAATTTGTCAATTTGTCAATTTGTCGTCAGCACTTCGCCCAGCACATCTCTCTCCTCTCCACCATTCTTGTTTTCAATCCTTGCAACTTGAACTTCACTCGAAGGAAGCATCAGAAATTCCCAGACCCACCAACCCTTTTCATCAATATCCCCGAAAAGTCAATTAACAAGGCTGCATGCATCATTGTGAAAAGCAGGGCAATCCATTCTACTCCGTAACATAACACCTCAGCGTCTGTGGATTTATTTGGATTTGGATTTGGATTTGGGATTCATAAGAGGACATAGCTTCCCTTTTCTCTTCAGTCTGAAGTTTGTGTTTGTTTCTTTTTACTTTATCTTATTTTGATTCATTTTGATTCATTTTGATTCATTTTGATTCACTGTGATTTGGTTGTGTGGTTTTGGTGTTGTTGCGATTAAGCAACTACCTACCTACCTCAGTGGAAAGCGAATTGATTCGCACGTTTGGGACTCGGCATCAGCATCATCGTCATCGTCACCCTCATCGTTGTCGCATAAGCCTTTTAGTTTCAGCTTATCTCTCCAACAACTACTTCATCATCACATATTAATTAATATAATTGCAAAGTTTCGATCTTTGCTTGCTATCACATCAATAATATAATCTCACACACCAACTCCAATATCTGAAAAGATAAAACGCTCTTCTCAAGATGCTTTTCGGGATGTTCTTCGCCTTTTGGCGATTCTGCGAAATCATAACTTTGGTATGCGATTCTCACTTTTTTCAGCCTTCCTTCCACTCTACTAATACTTTGCCTTTCATAGATTCCAACGTTAGGAATGCTCGCATTCTTCGTCAATATTTACGCATCTAATAATGCCCTCACACCAAATTACATCCTAGTACTCTTCATCGTCTCAGTGCTCGCCTGCGCCTGGGCCATCGCAACCCTCTTCACCTACCACCGCGCGCGCTCCAACGCCCTCTTCGTCGCCTTCATCGATCTCTGTTTCGTAGGAGCCTTTATCGCAAGCGTCTACGAGCTCCGCCTCATCACCAACTACAACTGTTCATCGCTCACCAGCTCCCCCGGTTACTACATCAATTTTGGCGCATTCGGCAACGCTAATGTTAATGGTGTGAGTGTTAAATTTGATAAAACGTGCGCGATGCTTAAAGCCTGTTTTGCCTTTGGTATCATGAATTGTATCTTCTTTTTTATTACGAGTTTGTTGGCTTGTATGGTGGGGAGGGGTCACGAGAGACAGGGACGCAGAGATGAGAAGGTTTATGTGCGGGAAACTCATGTTACTAGACATGGTCATCGCAGAAGTGGGAGTCGTAGGAGTAGGAGGAGTTCGCATCGTAGAAATTATGTTTAAGATGTGAGGTGATAGGAGGATTGGGGATGAGAATGGGGGATGGGAGGGATTAAGAGGGGTTGGGATAGGGATAGGGATATGGTGGAAAGAGTGATTTTTAGGGGAGTTGGGTTCGAGCTTTTACTCTTTTTTTTTACTATACGGGTTTATCTATCAATGATTTGGACGATTTGGATAAATGGCTGGAGGAATGAGGAATGAGACATGCAATGAGAAATGGTATGAGGAAAGGAATTGAAAGGAAAAGATTGGATTGGATTGGGATCAATGAGAAATGCTATGATACGATGAAACGATATATCATCATGAAATATTTTCTAATGAGGACGGAATATAAAAGAATAAAATAAGAAAGAATAGGATAGAAAATGATACATAAATGAAATAAATAAATGAATAAATACAATAATCTCAAACAATTCTTTTTTTTTTTTTCATCTTATAAAATATACCTACTCTCTGTTACAAGGTTTGCCGTCTAGATCATGTGGAAGTGCTCTAGGCTCTCGAGGTGGTTTATAACTAGATGTCAAACAGGGACTTAAGTACTAAGCTGTATTGATCTTATTAAGTAATCATCAATACAAAGGTCTATATAATCTAGATAGATTTTCTCTATATAGAGCTTTATATTCAAGATCAATTATTTAGTATACTCTACTATTAGTTACGAATTGCATTATTGTCATTATTTTAAGTCCCTGTTTGACGTCTAGTTATAAACTATTACGAGGTTTGCCATCTAGATCACGTGGAAGTGCTCTAGGCTCTCGAGATGGTTTATAACTAGGCGTCAAGCAGGGACTTAAAGTAATGACAATAATGCAATTCGTAACTAATAATAGAGTATACTAAATGATTGATCTTGAGCATGAAGCTCTATACAAAGGAAATCCATCTTGATTATATAGTCCTTTATGCTTCTATGATTACTAGTGATCCTTCATGATCCCCAGTGATCACCTATATCGTGATCCTTAGTGATCCTTCATGATCACCAGTGATCACCTATACCGTGATCCTTAATGATCCTTAATGCTCACTACTGATCATTTGTGATCACGTGCCTTGGTAGTTGTGTAGCCCGTCGTAACACAAGGCAATACAATCAGACAATCGAGAATGGGCTACGGCAATTATATGTGGTAATGGAGAAAGTGAAACTATACCTCTATTTCTGATAGTTCAAGAATAAGTTCATCTTTCTAATTAGTATACCAAAACCGATTTTCCTACGGATTAAGTTATTAAATCTATTTCTAATGAATAAACGAATAATGAGATAGGTTTAGAATAATTAAAGCATTTCGATAAATATATTAATCAATGAAGAAAGGGCAAATATCGAATGTTAGTATTGGATAAGTATGAAAGTTATGAATTGATATCTTTCCAATCATATTGTAAGTCAAATGACATTATATGTATAAAGTTATCATTGTATTCAAATTATTTAATTCAATCACTTGATATTGGATGTTTTAGCGTATTCAAATGTTTATATAGTTATCAAATTGATGAGTTTATTAAGGTATATATCAATTATATTTCTAAGATTGAATTCTTTATAGTTTTCAAAATTATATATCAACAATCGATTACAATTCAGAATATAAAAGCTGGCTTTCGAGGAGTAAGACTAATACTATTTGATCCTCAAGCTGTGCTTTCGAAATTAGATATTCGAATTCGCACACCTACCCCTCCATCGATCCTTTTGGAATCTGCCAACTCTTGGGTCTCTCAAATATCTCATAATCCAATTGAAGCTCTTTTACAATCAATTTTAGTGAAATCTCGAATTACTTGATATCAATCAAGTTCTTTTATATCTATATTCGAAATTGTAATTGTATTAGCTAAGGGTACAGAATGATTAGCTTATGAGAATACACTTTTAAATGCAGAGATTTATATGTTTCGGAAGGCAAATGAGGCATTAAGCAAACGTCGATATATTAAAAAAACTTATTTATATTAAGGAGGAGTATTTACTGGTCAGGAAGCTACAGATATAATATCATAAGAAGAAGTGGATATTCAGATTCGATGTGATGAGCATCAAAATAAAGGAAATTCCAATAGGGAATCATCTATTAATCGATGCTGTAGTAAATGTGGAAAGACTGGTCACAATTCAAGAACTTGTTCTAATAATATAATAGACCCTAGATTATTAGATTCTTAATAGTTTAAATCAATTGATTCAATAATTGTTGATTAAAATAAGTTTAAAGTGGTTGAGTAAGTGAAAAAGTGGCGACTCGCTGATAAACCACGTTAATCTTACGATCCCAAAATCAAATCAAATCAAATCGTAAGAATACCCTCGTGAAGCGGCAGATTTCCATCATCCGAAACAACCACAATTAAAATTTTGCAGTTGCAATTGGTGAATATGAGAAATCAAACCATATGCATGAACCCAGATAGATCTATCATTTTAACATTCGCGAGAAAAATCCTATATCATAAACCTGCCGTCTAGACACCAGCAAGAGAATTTTCTTCCAAAGCAGACTGATATACTAATATAAAAGTCTGAAAAATACTACTAATTGCAATATATTCCACATCCACACCCACTACATAAGTTCATCAAAATCTCTAATATGCACGATCTGCTGACCATGAAGTTGAACATTTCTCCGTTTCTGATGACCCTTCAAGTTTCCCTCTATAGGACTACCATTCTCATGTGTTCTTACACTCGGCCAAATAGGTTCGTCGAGTTTTTCAATACCGGGTCCATATCCGGAGTTACTTCGTTGGGAGAGAGTATTTGGGTAAGGGGAGGAAAGAGTGGGGGAAGAAAAAGGTGTAGAAGAGGCACTTTTGTGGATTCTTAGACCCATTATTTCTCCGTCGTGGCCTGGGGGAGGAACTGGATAGGAAGATGTTTGGTAAGGAGATGGTCGGATGCGTGTTGATTGGTATGTCGGCACGGTGCGGTTTGGATTTTGGGGATTTCGGGGTGTGGATACATAGGAGGGAGTTTGAGGAAGAGGTGATTTGGGAGGTTGAGATGGTGGCTGATTGGTCGGGGAATAGTATTTTTCGGATGACTTTGATGAATATTGTGGTTCGATGGGTTGTCTTGGAGGAGCGGGGAAAAGTGACACAGTTTTCGATGATGGCGATTGCGCGGTCTTGAGGGATAGATCTCTCGTGCGAATACTTAAGTGTTCTGCTGGTTGCATAGTCACGAAGCTTGATTCGCTATCAGCGATCGATGCAGCAGTGGAGGTACGAGCGGTATCCAAATCATTAGCAGTTTCGGCCTCGGAAAAAGTGGTTGTTCTAGCCATGCTCTCATAGCTAGAAACTGAGGACATGGATCTGCCAGTAGTATTTGGTTCAAGTCTCTCTGGTACAGAATGGGGTCCATTTTCAACATGTACTTGTTTTTGCCATATCGAGGATATGGTCCAGCAATGGCTTCGATTGTGTTCAGCTTGTTGTCTAAGTGATTGATCTTCAATCCATGAAGGTTGTTGCTCTACTTTACCCGACAAGAAGTATTCGACTCCTTCGGTATGGAGTAATCCCGGCTTGTCGACCACGAGTGATGACAGAGTTTGCAAGATAAAATAAACGAGAACCCAGCGAGCTCGACGTGCGCTTCTTGGATCACATTCACCAATTCTATCTGTCTTCTCCCAATGCATATACGCCTCTACCATATCGTTACCCTCGTATTCGTCTCCAAGGAGAAAAATGTTCGTTGCCTCCGTATACGCTAGAGCGGACTTTCTAGCTTCTAACTGTGTACTTCTTCCTTGGGTAGGAGGACAAGATTGTGGTAATCGAGGATAAGGATGAGGAATAGACGGAAAGTTGTGATGACTGTCAAATCGCTCAATTAAATTGGTGAATTCGCAGTCATGGCTATTAGGACGGAATTCGGGGGAACCAGGACGAACAATATTGGATCTGTGACTGTTCATCTCCATCAAACCATTCCAAATAACCTGTCGATCAACTAAATAATCATAGAGCGCATAGAAATCCACTGCTAAAGTTCTGACGACAAGCCTGGTAAGCCAGCCATCAACATTTTTAAAAGCCGGTGGCATAGGAGGCCATGTTCCAAACATATCCGAGTAATAGTCGCGGAAAAACTCTTGGAGTCTAACAAAAGCCTCACGAGAGCTTATGCTATGATGATTTGAAGCCTCCGGCCAATAAGACCCATAGTCAAAACCGACCAATAATTCCTCACAATACGCAACTTGGGTTGATGTTTCAACACTAGCTATTTCGAGCATCAACTTTGTAGCTGGGGAAACATTCTTCCAGCTGGGTAGCAAAGCGACATCATTGTACATACCAGCACAGTGCACAAACGCTTCATGCCATCCTTGTTGCCAGTGAATTTTCTTGTGTTCACTCCAAATCAACATGCTGCAAGCCGACTCCGGATCGTCACGAACATCATGCCAGCCCATTGCTTCGGTGTAGTTAACAGGAATATAAGTCAGACTTTGATGCCGAGGCATAATGTCCTGGAAACGCTCATGCAAATCGGTGATTGCTTGGTGTAAAGTGTATCCAACGATTCCTTTACCAGAGCATACCGCAAAGACATTTCTCCAAGACAGCTTGTATCTAAGCAGTTCCTGTCCCAGAATATTTCCAGCAGTTGGTAATGTAAATCTGTACGAGATTTGGGAAGCGTCGAAACTTTTGCTAGATTCGGAGCCGGGAGGAGTCGGATGTCTAGATCGCTGGGAACCATGTCGGTAAGAATCGGCAATGCTCATGGTATCCATGTCGTCCGTAAGGCCATCACGTAGTAACGCGTCTACTATAGGTGATCCAATCGATTCAATCATATGAGATCCCAGTCTAAAAGCAGGTTGTGACATCTCAGTGTCTCCTGCCTCTTTAGCATAGAACACTAGAACATCCCCCTTTGGGTCCCAAAGGTCTGGATCTCTGACATCAACCTTGTCCCACAATACAATGGGCTGACCTTTTCGTCTCCATAACTTCATCTTTGCTGGGAATGGTGGGGCTTCTCCTCTGGAGGTTCCTAGTCGTTTTGGGGGTGGCTGGTTTGCATAGCGTGGGGTCTGCCCTGAGGCGCTAGTAGGTTGTTGATTTGTATACTGCATCTCTTCCGCCGGCAATTCATGCTTGTCTTCTCCAATTGGTGTTGCAGGCGGGGTTTCGTGCAGTTCTTCCTTGCCTTTCTTCTTCTTAAAGACGTTTGCGAAATTATGACGGAAGTTCTCACTGCTCTTCTCCATCTTCGAACGAAAAGCTGATTTTTCGATTCCAGATGTTTCGATCACTGGCATTTCAGGTCTTCTGATTCGAGCGTATCCGGGATTGTATTCGGCATCATAGTGACCACTGTGGATTGATCTTGATGAACCTTCATCTGATCTCATAAAATCAGGATGATCTGCGAAATTCGATGGGACACCATTTTCTACTCGAGGAAATTCTGAAATTGATGGATCTGACTTGATCGAAGGCGTGTGCTCTTTGCCTTTGAGTGTGTCATCTTTATTCAGGTAGTCGTATCCTGCCTTGTTATTTTTATCCACTTTCACCTTCCTGACATAAGCTGAACGTCCAGACATGATAAGTGTTGATATACGAAGAGAGTGATGATATCTTCTAGCAAAATAGTAATGTGAGAGTTTTTATGGCGTTGAGGCTCGAAGTCCAACGAAAATAAGACGGGGTATTGGTGTGTGAATCATTCAGTAAATGGCGAAAGCAAAGACAACGGAGCGTGTCTAGCTCTGCAATAATGACATGTGATGAATAAGAGACTGTCTGGTTAAGAAGTGAAGCCAAGTCGGGATCCAGAAGGCGGGAATGGAACAATGTCTTCTCGATCTATAGTTTTTGGAAAATAAAAAAATAAATAAAAAAAGGTAAAGGATTTGCGTCGGAATGTTGGTGGAAGAAGTGGTGAATATCAAGAGCAAATTCTTATTGTCTTTAGATTGGTTGATTTCTCGTAGGTATTGTGGTGTATCGGCAAATGGTTGTTCCGAAATTAGAGGTTATTCAGATGAGAATCAGACTTCACTGTCGCTCCCCTTCAGTCCAAACAAAGCTGACCAAAATAAATCTAGCACCAGTACTGCCAAGAGACTTCCCAGCAGTCAGCTGCGACGCCAAGAGATATAAAATATATATTAAAGAATGGGGGACAAGAATGGGGTATGTGAATAGAATAGAACAACTTTTCGACACTCTGGAAAGATGCTGTAATGCTCAAAGAACAGTGAAGAATGATGACACAGAACAAAACGGAACGAATGAAGTCAATGTTGAAACTTTTCCACTGAATAATGGTGGGGAAGAGGGAAAGTTTTACTGGGGAAGCACACAAGGATTCACATGTCGACTGATCCTATTTTATTGCTTTTCCCTCAAGGCTGACAATGTACCACCAGAGCAGGCTTCACTTCCCCATGCAAAGCGTGAGATTGAAGGATATGCTCTTGCATAGGGAATGGGGGACAGGGTAAATTTTGTCAATGTGCGGTTGTAGACTCGTAGTCCAGCGAGTAGTACAAAGAACTACTCAGTAAGCTTTAGAACCGGATCCTCTTGTGGATTCTCTTGATATTGGAAGCATGGCATAGCACCCCTCTCTTCTTCCGTCCCCTTGGGTATCCTTTATCTTGCAGAGGGGATGCGATAGGTTAGATTGATTCAGAACGGAAGGCGGCATACTACATAGCCTAGGAAGTCAATGGTCGACTCGAGCCTAGAAAATATGGACCTTGTTAGCCTTTATTGGTTTTGTATCCAATCACTGATTCATGTATGAATTCAAGGATGCATGAAGCACATACATACCGAGATTGAAGGGCGGACGGGCAGGTTCGCCAGGCTAGTTCTAGTGAGGGAACTCAAGAATGAGGTGTGAAGGGATGAGAGATACCTTCGGAGGGAGTACTAGGTATGCATAATGTAAGCATAAGGCGACAGGCGCCGGCCTGTGGTACAGCTCAGTCAGCCTATGCAATCACGAACTTCACGACCTCACGACCTTCCTACCCACAAGTTTTATAAACAAAGTTTCTCTCTACTGCCACTTTTGAGCTTTTCATGGTTCATGTACAGGATAGAACCATCAAAATAGACGAAATGTATTTGCTTTGTTTTACTCAATGCGATTGCAAATTGAATCGTGTTCCCAAGCGATATCTCGTAAACCAATTATCCGCTATCTACAACAATTTAGGAAGGGTTCGTCTCGATATACCCAGCTGTTTTGTCCCACTAGACATGTCCTGGAGGTCCACTATCTCCACTAGGGAGATAGGGCATGTACGCTATACTCGGCCCCACTGTCCGCCCTGAATTAGTTTATGGATTTAGAACCTTTTAGGGCTTCTATTGCATGATTCTTCGAAAAGAGGTTTGGTGATTGTGATAGTACTCCATATATTTTTTGATGGTTCATCTTATCTCTCTTTTTTCCGAAAAGACAAGTGTAACAATTGACATGCAAAGGACTTGGAAATGGATTCGTGGTTTTATGGCTGCTTGGCTGCTTGGCTGCTTGGCTTCATGGTTTCATGGTTTCGTGGCTTTACAATCTCATAGCTTTATAGCTTCACAGTTCCACGGGCTTCAATCATGGTCATCATTAACAGTTGGCGTTCCAATGAGATGCCGGAGAGGCAAATATACTGGCATTTTGGCTACTCGGCCGTAGCCGAATACCCTTGAAGAGAGCACCCTTTTCTGTTTCAAACCTTTAGCTAGCTAGCTATCTCTCTAGATACTTCTCTAGATTCTTCCAATATGTCAACATCTAGCTTTAACCAATCAAATATCCTCATCATATCAATGATAAGAGAGAGAGGTTAAATCTTCCAACAGTTGCCAATGAAATTAATTAGCCAATCAATTCAACATGTTTCAACCTCTCTCTTTCATCTATTTAACATTTGATACCCCGAATCTAGATATACCTACGATACGTATTGCACTTAGCTTCATGTTGCATCGCTAAACATCATTTACCTCCGGACAACACTCATCAGAGTATTCATATCCGACGGCTTATCCAAATCTAATCAATATGCGAGTTGTTTCGGTATGTAGAACCGGAATGAGGAGAACGACCATGGATGTGTAGGGCCACGCCCCTTCAAATTTCGAATTTTTGAAAGGAAAAAATCGACCAGATCTTCGGAGCCTCAATCCCTTTTCTATCATCATCGTACGAGGGACTTGTAACATTTGTACGAGGCACGTCAGCATCGTATCCACAAGTGCACGACCGATACTTTCGTCATATCTGTCAGACAGACATTGGCATTCACGCTTCTACCTTTTGGTTTTTCAGCTCATCCCAAATTCAATTATTTATTGCCTTGGAGATCCAAAAAAGAGGCATTGTAGCTCAAAGCTCAATTCAACGTTATACAGCATATTTTTCCCAATCCATCCATCCTTCCATCCTTCAGCTTATGTGCAAGCCATTCTATCCGAAAATAATCATCTTGTCCCGCTGCTATACTCGTAAATAACTCATTATCTCTTAGCGGGACTAGTTCACTGGTGGCTTACCAATGTTAAGTGTGAGCGATGGGATTTCCCCTTCTGGCAGTAGCCCCAGTCTTCCCGTGATAAGCCAAACCCCGCAGCTTACAACGTTTACTTCTCTGAAAGTGGAAGGTAGTTATTTCTCTCTCAAGTTGAGAAGGAGAATACATTTCTATCTCTTGGCAGCAATTGAACTGACATGTCTTCTTTATTCCGGAGACCAAAATCTTTCTCTGAAGCAGGCCCACAAGGCTTGATCACTGAGGATCTCCTTGAGGATTAATGATGAACAGCATCACCTTGTACGCAGATCGTTCACAATCTTTCCTGGGGACGAGCCACTGTTCCACAACGAGCCACCGTTCCATATTTCAGTGGGCGACCGAATGCATGATTTCCTCGTGGAAGGGGGTCTAGATCACAAAATCTACGGAGTACATGCGAATAGCATGCCTTGCAAGTTGCAAGTTGCAAGATCTCTGTTGAAATTCTTCACAATACCGGTAGTACCCGAAGGCTCTAAACTCATACTTTGATTTCACACGTTTGAGGATACGTATTAAAGCAATCTTTTAAATTCCAATTCAATTTCTGTTCGATTATTGAAAAGTTTGAGTTTCCCAATCTAGTACTAAAGTCCGGGGCTAGAGCGGATATATCCGTTAGTCTCTGACATTAGTCTCTGACATTAGTCTCTGACATTAGTCTCTGACATTAGTCCCCGAAAAGTCAAAGACTTCAATCCTCACGTGAAAGCACATTGATGTGACGTGTGTACTACATGTGTAGGAAACATACACACATTAAGATTCATTCTGTCATATGTTGTGGTCTGTACTCCGCAGAAGGGCTGCAGCAATTAGAGATTCTAGTTGCATCTTTTTTACCCATGGTCACAAGATCTCGATAAAAAATTCCGAGTCTTGTTAATCATGACTTTAGTAAAGTCTGAAGAGGCAAGGCTTTTGGTTTCACTAATCTGGCATGTATCCCAATTCAGAAACATCAAGAAACAGGCTTTATTATCTGTGTTATGTCCTTCATGAGAAAAGCTCCCGAAAAAGACAATGTGTGAAGAGTATAGAGGTGACCTTACCGGATGAGTACATCTTATATTGCGATACGATGCCGACATAAGCCTTGACAATCAAGGCCAGGCCGAGCCAATCCCTTCTTTCCCCCCGCCCCTCTAATAGACGTGTTTCACTGAAAAAACAATATGGTAGAAATAGAAGTAGTCTTGCGTTCCTTTCCCTTCTTTCTTTCCCAGAAATCTCTTTCCGTTCTCCTGACTGTCAAATATAGGTGAATTTTTCGCTTTCGATAGAATTTAGTTGTCACAGTTTTCATCTCAAAGGTTAACAACTATCATCCCGCTTGTTCTATATCTTCGTCCTTACCTCTGACTCACCCCTTCATCTCAAAATATCAAAGCAAAGACAAATGAAATTCAGGAAGAATAATAGGACGAAATACAAAAACATGCCTCCCATCCCCTCACTCCTTCCTCCCCGTGAGGGGCAGGAAGAAAAACCCCCTGGAAGAGAGAAGCAGCGGGGCGGGGATTAGATAACCCCATATGATACTCCTAACCACAACATCATGGTGCCGATATGTTCTACTATTCAATTTCCCGTATCAATCGACAAAGAAACAACAGTTTTGTACCTTTTATACACATTTATCCTTTAATATAGGCACTAAGGAATGAAACAAACTATTCAACAGAATATTACAGACCTTCATTCTAAGTTCTAACAATCTCTAGCTATCACACCTGGTATATAACATCATGATATAAATAAAGAAGTAAATAAATCCTCTATAAATTATTCTATAAATCTAGAAACTTTTCAATTTTTCTTATTATTTATATAATCATATCCCATATCTCTGTACAAATATAACCCAAACTTCTAGTATACTTTAACTATAATCTTACAATACCTTTACAATAATAATAATATATAATTGAGATGAGTAGAAGTTAGAAACCTAATTTGAGGCTGGATCTGGATCTGGATATTTGTTTATATAGTTAGGTCGTACTGAGTTCTACCGATATATTAATTATATCATTTGTAATACTAAGGGTGATATTGAGAGTATATTGATTGATAGATAAGTTAGAACACGATTCTGCTTCCAAGACATAGCTACCACTCATTTGTTTCATAGTTTGTTGTGGGCATTAGGTGTGACTTCGGTGTGACTTCTTACTATCTATATGAGAGATTTTGTGTTCACTCGTTTCATATTGATTTGGGGTTAAGGTCTGTATTTCCATGATATTAAATGGAAATAGATAGATATTGACTGTAAAAAAAATTCATATGTCCTGTCTATGAAAAACTACTTATGGATATCGAATCATGACTTAAACCACTCTCTAGTAAGTATCCGCCCAAGAAGGAAGTAAAGTAAAACTCCGGTACAATCTAAGACCTAAATACCCTCTCCTTCGCATTACCAGAGACATCCTCTCAAACTCATTCCCTCTGCTTAACAACCAACTCTCTAACTTCAGGAAGCCCCTCCCATCCTCTCCCGTTTCCGCCAAACCTAACACTCTTCTCCATGACCTCCCTCCACCTAAGTCCTGGAGCTAGTTTTCCCGTAATAGTATTTGGTCTCCTTACATCCGCATTAGTCGGCACTGGCAATGCTCGTCCCAATAATGCTTCCATTGCTTGCATTGCGAATCCAACTGCTTTCTTCGCATTTGAAGGGATGCCAGTTTTATCGAAGCTGCCAAAACGGGCTTTTGGGAATTCAGCTTGGAGGTCTGAGATCAAAGATGTGTGTGCCATGCCGCGGCCATCGACGGTTATATCAGCTGCGTTAACAGCGTCACGACCGGGACCATAGAGGAGGATCTGTTGGGCTATGCTGGCAGAAGTAAAACGTGTGATGGTTGATATTGTATCTGCAGGTGAACAACCTCGATATGCACACATGCCTATAATCTTATATGCCATAGCGTCACCATAAATTTCCCTGGCCGTGGTTTTTGGCGGTCGTGTGCTGAGATATTCATCGTTGGTTAGGAGTTGCTCGACTATTTCATGACATATTTCACCGTGTAGGAAAGAGGGCTGATCCGTCTGCGGATCGAGGCCAAAGTGACGATAGGCTGCATCAATCATACAAGTGCCTGGACCTGTATCCCAGTCGTACATTGCGTCTATTCCGCCCTTTTTATCGGATGGGATAAAACATATAGTTGTAATACCTCCAATTGTTATGCAAATTTGTAATCTCGTAGGATGATGCAATAATAGCCCGACCAAATATGCAAATAAAGGAGCACCTTGTCTGCCGACTGCTTGTTCTGCCGTCCGATAGTCGGAAACGGTTGTTACACCTGTTTTTGCAGATATCACAGCTCCTTCTCCTAAACACATGTTCGATCGATGTTGTCCTCGAGGCGGAGCACCGGTTAGGGTTACGAGCTGCCCTCCGGATCCAATCAAGTCGATATCATCAACTGAAATGCCATGCCGTTGTGCAAATATGTGTATAGCGTTCGCGAAAGTATGACCCATCTCTGCGTCCATTTGCGATAGCATACTTGGTGGAGCGGCGTCTTCTTGTAACATCGACAAGATCTCGGATCGAATCTTCGAAGGCATAACCACTGAATCATACTGGGAGAAATCAGTCTGTGTTATGCAAAGGTAGTCTTCTTGTTGTATACCTGTATAAGATCCAAGTGTAATGGTGACTCCGGTGACTCCTGAGTATAACGACAGAGTGCAAAGTCAATATCATCCATCGCAGTGCCGGAAGTGATGCCCAGTATCAATAGATTTAGACCGGGTGAGCTTTGGGCTCCATCATCTGAAGATGAGGAGCTTGAACTTTGATAACCTCCATCTACTTTTGATTGTAAAGCTTCGAGGTATTTATGACCAACTTTCGTTCTAACACGACCTTTCGGGGCCGGTATCAAACCATTCATAACCATGACCATGCCCACGACATCAGATCGGAATGGTGATATGGAAACGGCCGCAATCGGCAGTCAAGAAGGGATTATAATATACGTGAATATACAAAGTGTGCGAATATTTTGATTATGTGGAATGCTCATCCAAAACACACAGAGTATTTTTGAAATACAAAAGTACAAGGGAAAGACATGGTTTCTGTAGTCGTGTGAGCTGAGTGATTTTGATCTCGAAATGGAAGTGTTAGTGAAACTATAGAGGTTAGCGGCATTATCATGTCAAATAGCAAAGATGGTGCAAGAATGACGTGGGAAAGATCTTCCTAGGAAGAAGTGATCCATGGTTAGAATGGTTGGGTGAGGGGAGAGGGGGAGAAATGATCCTCAAATGGAAATCCTATGCGCACATCGGGTGGGGGAAAGTGTTAAGGTTCTTGCCTGAGGCATAAGTAACATGCCATGCTTAGCATTTCTAACATTTGCTATTCCGTGGGTAACCTTGGTGGAATTTGTTTATACGGAGCAAGTGTCGAAAATCATGCCATCTTTGCTCTACAGAAACCTGCCACCAATTGCACCAAAATGCGCGATGAAATGTGACAAAACGCCAATGTACTATCATACTGCTCTTATCTGCATAATGCAAGTGAGCTTGTACGGCAAAGATCGTCACTTGCCAAATGTGACGCTCATACGGGTACTCCTTAGACCAATAGAGGTAGGTCGACTAGATCTTCGAATAGGACATTATCTGGTTCCTCACTATCGGTATATCCAATGGTATTTCATGACAACGTCCCAATATATTGGGAACGAGTGCTTTTCGCCGGTCGATGCATATATCTCCGATGTATGTAGTAGTTAGTTGATGGAGCATTCATTGGTTTTGGAGGCATTGGGTAGCTGTCCGAATTCGGATAAACAATCCTTTTCCCGAAGCTTATCCTTCCATGCATGAGTGGGAGGACTTTTGAACTTTTGAAGACGATCAGAAGCACAGCTTTTAGATGGTTTCTTTCGTGATCTGAGAGGTAACCAAGCTTCAAGCTACTCATCTGAGGGTGGAGTTATGTGCGATGGATCGAAGGTCTTTGTTTAACTTGTCCTTGTCGCGGCATATATCTGGAAATACCTAGAATATAGTACCGTTCTTTCTGTTGAAGACCAAAAACCATTGCTTTATGCTCTACCAGACCTGTGTTGTAGATCCAGATGGAGTTGCACATGTCACCGGAAGCTGCACAAGTTAAGAAAGGCGGAGAAGTTATTTAGGCCTAGCTTGGAATATTCTGCCGCCCCGCACAAGAACAGAAGCATGGCAGAGAGGATTCCACTCCTTAAAAGTCCAACCCTCCTAATTTATTCATCATGGGACTTTTTGGCTCTTCTCAAGCTTCTCTACCCCCTCCAAAGATATCCGCAGATGGTGCACCGATAGCACCGGATCGGAGCCAAAGGTCAAAATGCTGGGAAGCAAGAGATGCATACTTCAGGTGTTTGGACAAAAATGAAATTATTGACAGCATCACGGAGAAGAACAAAGCGGAGAAATCTTGCGGGACAGAGGCAAGAGGGTTCGAAAAGAATTGTGCAACTAGTTGGGTAGGTTGCTTCCGTAGCCGAAAGATCATTCTAGTGACATTGTTATGAATTGGTGCCGAATGAATTAGTTTTGATGACTGACGCGCCGCCCTATCAGGTTGAGTACTTTAAGAAACGAAGAGTTATGGAATACCAGCGCGATCAAACACTGCGAAAACTCAAGGCTGAAGGAGCGCAAGAGATGCCGGGCGTTATAGGAGCTGGAGCACCTGGACAGAGGCCATCATGATGTTTGGCAGAATGAAATGTACAACAGCATCTGGAATTAAACCATTCTATGGTCTACGGCGTTTTCTGAAGTTATCACAAATTTTCTTACGTCCAAACCCCACTCCAGCCATGAATTGAAGAATCTCCTCTGAGCTCAGGATACAAAATATTATTTCGGGTTACAAAATCTGCCCACACTTAAGTACGGTGTCTTTGTCAAACCGACATGCGTGGATATGATGCGCGCCTCTAGCTCCAGAGCTCTTTTGTCTGCGGATCTTGAAGGGTTGCCATAATACACAAAGCAGAAGCCGAATATTTTATGTGAAAGGATTCTGCATCCTCGCCCATGTTCCTAGTTACCCTTTGAATTTACTGCGGCAAAATGCAAAGAATTCTTTTCGAAATGGCCAAGTTTTAAGCAGATTCGATCATTGAAGCCATATTCCAGCATTCAATCCATCCTAGACTTCTTCCTCGCAGCTTTTATACGGATATATTAAAATTCCAGTCAACTTTTCTGTGCCCAAGTGGCTCGTGAAAATTGATCAACATATACTACACTACGTACATTGTTGTCCTTCCATTGTGGTACCCAAAAGAGTCAGGAAAGTCTTCTCGCTCGCTGCATTACTTGCATCCCATTGCCCAATCAACTGTGTCCAATGCAACTTTCAGGTTTTGGCTTGTATATACATCAGCAATCATTCTTCTCTTTTCTGAGTTTTGCACATTCCTTGAAGAGCTATCTCCAAATTCATTAATTTGATCCTGCAATCTGTTAAAAATATAGGTGGGTGATACTGGATGAGTGAGTTTCTTTTGATCCATGGAGGCACGGATTGTTCTTGGAAACCATGTCGTCGACTACTAAGATTCTTTTATCAAGATGATACCCATCTCAATTGACAATTAAACTATCTACCCCGTGCTTTTATTTTGCGGGGTACCAATCTTTTTTGAGTTTTGTCAGTCACATCTTGAATATCTAGACGGCCATGAAAATTAGAGTGTCAACGTTTGAACGTGTTTTTCGGGACCTACGCATTCCAGTGAATGATGCATCACTTGAGATGTAAAGTTCTGCTTTTGAAAACTTTCCTCCAAGATCCTGATGTGCCTTTCATTCACTAGTGACTGATCCGCCTGATTTGATGTCTTTGATTAGGAAATAATTAACATCGCATACCTATTTGATAGCCGTCGAAGACAGTGTCACTTGATCCATCGCCTTCGTCCGAAATTCAATCAGTATAGATGTGAAAAGAGGTTCATTTTTGAGCGAACGAGTAGACTTATATAAAAGGGGAAAGATAAACAAGTACTGCAAGCGTAAATGGTAAGGCGATTTCATGAAGTCTCAACACAGATAATCACTCTAGCCTCTGTTCTCACTATTGTAACCCGCTTCGGTAGCGCCTTGGGTGGTTTTACTAAGTTCCGGCTTCAATTTTTCGGAGTGATATCCTGTCTAACACTCTAGCCATGAGGAAATTGCTCTGCATTAAACGGATCTATATTTTCACGTTTCACACTGAATAGGTACTCTGGAACATGTGGCCGTCCGATTTCATTGCTACAAGTCAGAATGCACAGCATCCTTCGAATGTAAACGCACGATATGATGCTTTCTCCCGAATGAGGTTATTTGAATCAGTCTAGCCTTGTGCTCTTCGTATCTTCTTATTGAAAAAACCGTGATTGACAAGAACACGAATGACATCTTCGTGACCCGTTGTAAATGAAAAGCCTCTTGCATCGAGATTGTTGTAATGCACATGTATATTCTTAGCCCATATATATCCATTCGCGCCATTTCTGAGTAACAACTGAGCAATTTTCCGGCGCCCTTGTAAGCTGCACAAGCATTAGCAACTAATTGGGCATGGCGTCCCAAGTATCTGATACAGTAAAGTTGATGTCTCCATAACGGTCAATCATTTATTGTACCAATTCTTCTCTTCCCCAGTAGACACTCTGAACAAGCATCTCCTCTAATTGTTGGTCGCAGACCCATTGCCCAAAGGTCGTGATTTTAGAAACGTCTCAACGAGCAACGAAAGTGAAGTCATTATTCCATTTGCAGCTGCTCCGCGAAAGAAAATTTTTCATCTCCTCTGGAAGTGATATGATAATACGGCATTAAATGTGGTTCGAAGATGAATTCTGCGGCTTTTTAGTCGGGCATTCGGTAGCGATGGCCACAATTTATATGTTCAACCTTGTTTTGTTGTCTTCATGGGTAGCAATATCACAAGATTGTAATCTCCTTCGATCACATAAATTCGGGTTCCGGTCATGATTTAAACTCTATGCGTGGTCGGACAAACCTCAATTTCGAAAGCTGTTTTTTCGTCTTTCGTCCGAAGGTCTTTACTACGCGTCTTTACAGTGTGGATAGCTTGATAGGTAGGATAGGGTACCATTTGATTGGGCATGTATTTCATTTCTAGATAATAGAAAGGGAAACAATGCCGGGTAACTTGCTGTCATTGTATTTGAGGCATATTTCAAGGGCATCTTCAACTAGACCACGTGAATTTGCCATATAATCCACGCACAATGCTCTCGTAATTATTAATTTGAAGAGTTCTACTAGTTCACTGATACGCTGGAAGGCTTATGGGGCATAACATACTGCAAATAAGTAGCAAGTCCATGATCTTCCATAAACCAATAGCCACTAGTATCTGGTCAAATATAACTGCTAAGATATCGTCGGGAGATGTTGACAAGATACTTTATGATGGTCATGATATCGAAGGCATTGTAATAGTTTTGACGGGTGTAAGAATCTATAGCTAGCGAAATTAACAGCGATACATTGGAGGCCAGTATGGAATATACTGACTGACCAGGTTGCCATTAGATCTCACTCCCTTGTCGATAGACTGAAATGCTGTGGAAGTGTCGCTCAGCCAGCTTTACGGTTGGTACACCCGTGCCGTACTGTGACATATCGAATCTATTTAACCCGAAGTTGAGAACCTCAAATGAGAAAAGAAAACTGCACATTCACTTCAAATGTTCAGCAAAATTCCAGGTTTGGACCTGGAAGATGTGACAAAGGTTCCACTTGATACCCTCAAGTGATTGCGAAAATCGAAATTGTGATGCTCTTTGGGAAGAACTGCAGTATAAGGGTATATTTCGAAGATAGAAGGCTCGGCATGCGTGGCTCGAGGAAAGCCCAGAACGAGAATTCAAGCATGAATAGAGAGCACTTGAATACCAGGGGAAGGCGAAATTATTCGACCAAAATGCCCGAGGCATCACTACAGCCGATCGGTGCAACGAATATTGTCCAAGGCTCATGCAGACCATTTTCATCCCGACCAAAAGTGCCGCCCTGCTTCCTCAAGAAGGAAATCCCGTACTCAATCAAGTACGTCGGCTATTGGAGTAGCGCAATTTCGTATCTCCAGATTTTGGCCGATTAGAGGAGGTACAACCAGACAACCCGTCGTGACCTTGTTCATTACTTCCCACAAATGAAGGCCATTAACTAGATAAAACTATTCCTTGCTGTCATTCTTGTCGATATCGATTCCTTTTGATTCTTACCACAAGATGAGAATATCAAGCTTGGATATGTTCACCGCCTTTTCTTCCGCAATTCTTAAATCCCCGTGGCGGCAAAAATGCTTATCTCTGCCAACCTATCAATCATTCCGAAGAGCTTTCGGCTTTGAGGAGGGAGAAGGGAGTCTATATATCTGCTACTTCAGGGCTGAAAATATCCTTTCCTCTTGAATTGTTTCCCTCGTCAATTGTTTTCTTTTTCTTCTGCAAATAGTAATGAAGTTGAGAGGAGGAGGAAAAGAAGGAAATAGAGAGCCATAAATACCCTGCCACTGACTGCGATTTGCGTTTATTTGGGAGAAACGAGTGTTTCCAGCACGTGCGGAGCAACTCATGAAGTTTTTTCGGCAGATAACGGGCATTCAACAGGTGTCTTGCAAATTCTTGGCGCGGTGTCCATGTTTAGGACTGTTTTTATTCATATTTCCCGTCCTTTTTGTTGTCCATGGTTATAGGAGCACCAGTGCAGTGATTTTGAACGAGTCTTATACGTTCCAAGCGGTACAGTATGAGCGTATAGTGAAGGAATTTTCATGATCGTAACGAAGGAATTATGAATTATTGATGGGGAGGTTTCAAATGCTCTCAAATGCTCCCAAATACTTCTGCATCCTTCTCGAAGGGACAGAAGAAGAAAAAGTCAAACTTGGAATAGCTCTCTCGGATCAACCATCACATGCAATACGTCTTTTGCCCTTTACAGTAATATCTTTAGTCAAGATTAGAGACATGATTTTCAAATTTTTCCACATTGCAAGCCATTTTCCCTTGTATATCATATTTACTCGATTCTAGGATCATGATAACACTTATCTCTATACATTCTACTCTGCATTTGTCAAATCATGCACGGGTCTAAATATACACCGGTGGTAGTGCATTTACGGAGATTTTAACAAGCACAAACTTTCGATTAATGGAGTAGACAAGCGGATACTACTGGTACTAAGTTTTACATGTCCCATTATTGACAGGCAGCAGCCATTTTGCTGGATACTGTTTCCTTATTGGCAGTCCTATGTCCTCTCTCCTTTACTTTTTGGATCTCGAAATCATTGTTCTTGCATGATCAACCTCCATTTCAATACTACCGTATTGTCTTACTACCTACATATGGGTTGAGGTCGGATGTTTTCCGGAAGTCATTTGTTTAATGATGCATAATTATATACCTAATAGTTAACTACTTGAAAGGCCGACTACTTCGTAGTTGGGGAAAGCGATTGTCCCTGTGAGATTGTTTTGATGTAAAACATATCAAAATCATTCAGATCCTAAAATTATCACCAGAAAACCCTATTTTTAATATACAATCACAAATTTTTAAATTAATATAATAAAAATTTCATCATTGGATTTGTATCATCAAGCTCAAATCAACAATTCAAAAATTTATTATATCACTTGAAAATTGTTGATTTTATTTTTAAAACAGTGCTCCAGGGATAATCGCTTTCCCCAATTATGAAGTAGTCGGCCTTTCAAGTAGCCGACTATTAATATTTCTGCTTAAATACTTTCTATTTTCAGGCGAGAGGCTTAAAATAGCCCCAATTATATGGGCTTTGATTGACGCTAAAATTAAGCATCCCGGACTAGCTTATCTCAATGTTGCAAGAGAACAATGCGGTAAGGATGAATTAAACTTTATCAATATATGATAATCCACACCGTCTGACTTCCCCAGTATCGTTTGAGGGGCAGTCGGTTTTCCATCGAATGCCCTATCTGACTGAGTTTTTGTAATTTTCGAGTCTTCTTTTTCGTTCGAGTTCAAGAACCCATTTTGAGAAATCTAGTGATTGTGTTAGCTGGTCCCGAATGTTCAAAGCTCAGAATCAATGTCACGGAGAACCAAGCGAATCTTGCACATGTAACAAAACGTACCTCTTTTTCTCCGAGCTATTAGGTGTTATGAGGGATTTAAATCCCGTTTCAAATGTTAACTGTTGTAATCTAACATGTCGATGTACTTCGTTTCGCACTAGACTCTGTCGGAATAAGGTTAACTATATTAATTCTTATTTCAAATGGAAGAATCAACAAAGTGGATTGAAAATTTTTAAACCATCAATCCACTTTTCTAATTCATCCAATGATTCCAATCCCTATAAGAGAAAGCGTGATAAGAAGTACTTAAGCTTACATGGTACGTCCCTGAAAAGTTATACACATGGCTCAAAACACAGGGCTCTTCCCCTTTCTCTTCGGTCTTTAATATATATCGGATATTAACGGTGCAACCTTTGCCCGATCGTACGCTAGAACACAATTGTACGGGGTGACAATAGGTCCTCCAGTCTCCACGACATGTGGATGTGGATGTGGCGCAAGCATAACTCAATTCATAACTCCCGTTGAAACTGTTGTACGTAAATAACGTTAACAATGTCAGCAAAATCACCAAGCGAGTTTTAGGCAGATGCTAATCTCATGCTGATAATTCGAGCTTGGTAGAAGGCAATTTCTTAGCCTGAGTGGATTTGCACGTGCTCTTTTGTGTTAGGGTTGTGCTTTGATTCGCAGATCTTTTACGAGATCGGCCTTTTATGAGATGGGTCTTTTACGAGATGGGTCGTTAGGGTGTTGCGGTGTATATTTTTGAGGCAGTGGTTGGATAATGTATTACTTAGTGGTTACCTAATTACAGGCAAATGCAAAAAGGGGCAGCGCTATCCCTACACGCTTTGATGGTAGGAGCCTGCCAGATCATTAGGGGAAGAACATCTCCAGATAATGAAAAAAAAAACGATTCAATGCAACTGTGCTGCAATGAACTATATAAGCTTCTAGTACGTTTTTTCGGTGACGGGGTTCATTCATGTAGGTCTAGGTACGACATTGTATTTATTGTACGTCAAGTCTTACTCAGATATGACGAAGATCTAAGATTAATCTTTAACTATTCTATATTATCCTTCCCTCCCTATTCTACATTCTTTCTTTTAGTTTACCTTCTCGAAGGCTCCCTTTTCAAGAAAGAATCCAGCCATTCAAAATGGCTTTCCAACTTCCCAAACCACGGTATTCCCTCCAAATCCAAAATACGCGCATCTTCAAAATCCTCTCCGTAGGTGTATTCTTCTACCTGTCTATATATCTCCTCCTACCTCGAATTCGATCCGCACCCCTCACCATCACCGAGGAAGACATCTCCTTCGAACAACACAGCCCACACACCTACAATAATTTTCTTCCCGCCTCCAGCGCAGCGCAACTATGCACCTCGCACTCCCTCACCCCTTATCCGCATCGCTCCCAAAAACGCAAAGTATACGACCTCTTCATGGTAAACTCTGAGCTCGACTGGCTGGAAATCCGTCTCCACGAAATGAACACCGAGGTGGATTATTTCGTGATCCTCGAATCACCCACCACCTTCACCGGACTCGCAAAGAACATGACCTTCCAAGAAAACCGGGCTCGATTCGCCGCCTTCGAGGATAAAATCATCTATCACGTTTTGAAGGATGCTCCTTTACCCATATCCAATACTTCACTACCGGGTTCGAAAGAATACGAGGCAAATGCATGGGTACAGGAGAAATTCCAACGAGATGCCATGTTCACGCAGGTTTTCCCTACGCTGCTCGATGAGCGGAAACCTAATAAGGGGGATGTAATACTCGTTTCTGATATTGACGAGGTGATTCGTCCGGCTTCTTTACAGGTCCTTCGAAATTGTAATTTCCCCGTTATTCTCACGCTGCGCTCGCAATTCTACTACTATTCCTTCCAATTTCGTCATCGTGGTGAACAGTGGGCACATCCTCAGGCGACGTTTTACCAGGGATTAGAAGATACGATCAAACCGCATAGTTTGCGAAGTCGTCATGGAGGCCATGTGATAGTGGATGAGAGGGATAGTAATAAGAAGGGGGATTTGTGGAATGCGGCTTGGCATTGTAGTAGTTGTTTCAGTACGATTAAAGGAGATGAGGAGGAAGATGGAGAGTTTTAGTCATACGAATTTGAATAAGGCGGAGTTTAGGAAGACGGGGAGGATTGTGGATAGAGTGAGTAGGGGGAAGGATTTGTGGGATAGATTTGGTCAGGTATGTGAAAAGATTTCTTTTGTAAGGATTTGGGATGTGGAAGTGTTTTTTGGGGGCAATGGTTGAGGACTAGATTCACTCAAGCGAGTTTGAGAAGCTCCAAGTGAAACTCCTCGCATTCACTCCCAAACCCCTAATCACCTCCAACCCATTCCACACACTCTCTCTCAAAAAAACTCAATCTAACAAACCCCCGCAACAGTGGTACAAAAGAATCGACTATAACAACGACATACCCACATACATCAAAAGCCACCGAGCCAAATACGGATACATGGTCGATCGAGACGGCGTCGGTGCCGGATTTATCGATTACGAAGAAATGATTGAACAAGACAAGAAAAGCGTTGAGTTAATTTGAAGATTTTCTGCAACTCTCCTGGTTATATGATAGATATATGTATGTTTTGGATATGGGTCTGCATTTGCGTATGCATATGGAGTTGGGAGTTTGGAATTTTCAATACATGAATTGATTGTGGTTGCATTTATGTGAGTTGGGGATTTGGAGACTAGATGGGACAGGGTATATGATTGGATGGATTTATCGAACTGGGAGAAAGGGAGAAGGAAGAGGAAGAGGAGGGAAAGTGTACAGGGCAGGGGTATGTAAGATCTTACTTACAGAAAGGAATATCTGTATATATATCCATGGCATTGCTCATGAAGTTCTGGAAGGCAAGAAAGTGTGGATATATAATGGAATGAAGCTACTTCAACTAGGAGTATTGTGGTTTATGCAGGATTACCATCTGCAATTATAGAAATAAAAGCTATATACCAAACGCAGACTTCGAAATTTCAAAAGTGATGAAAATAAGCACCCACTTGGGAATCACGCAAATGCTTGGAATATAAAAATTACTTCGCTTGATAATGAGGGGTATCAAATATTATCTTATTGTATGCCATCGGCCAGCCATATACAATCCATCTACAATCCACAAACCGACAAGTCCGATCCTGAATTATATATCTTCAATAACCAAGTTTCAGGACAAGCAGATACATACGAGAACCCATGCTCCGCTGCATCCCTCATATCAACTCAAAAGATTCATAAATTCATAGAATTCATCCCATCATATCCTCCACCTAATCTCCACATCCAAACAAATCCCATCATCCCCTATTATTCCGAGCCTCCATCTCCGCAGCCATTGGTGGTCCCGGAACAATAGGCGGTTCACGAATGAGTGATTTCTTTTCTTGTCCTAGCACCACTATCTCACACGATAATTAGCATTTATTCATAAATTTTCCCCTCTCTGCCAAATTTCCCTCTCCCCATCACAAAAGCCAAACAGCAGAATGACAAAATAGCAAAAGAAAAAAAGAAGAAAAAGAAGAAAAAGAAGAAAAAGAAGAAAAAGAAAAGAAATACTAACACCTATCCCAAAGCACCCAACTCGTAACCAACAAAATCGGCAACGCAACAATCGTCATCGTAACCCTCCTAGCCACACTCTGATAATTTCCCGGTAGAGGTTTGTCTCCCTTTCGAATCAAAGGACGTGCTCCGGCAGGAGTAGTTAGACGCGAGGTTATGGATTGGTTTAGGGATTTGAGGGGGATAGATTTGAGAGGTGTCTGTTTGGAGGTTAATTTGGAAGGTGGTGGAGGTGAGGAGCGAGAAGGTTTGTTGCTGGATGAGGAGGAGGCGAAACGCATGGTTTGCATTTGTGTGACTTGTGTGAGGATTGGTGATGAGGAGATAGTAGTGGTTGGAGATGTCATCGTAGTTTTCGTAGGTTTCGTAAATGAGGCAGTAGGAGAGTATCTCGTTCCTCCAGCCGGGTTTCCCGCCATATTCATATTTGATGAACTTGTGTCCACGTCTCTCTGTCTGCAACCCTCGCAGATATTGACCTAATATCCTACTATACGTCCACGCCTTTCGTCGCTGTAGCAAAACTGTTCAACTCCTCAGCAGCAGACGCAGATTCAATCGAAAATCCAACCGCAAACCCAATCACAACACAAGCCTCCTTTCCAACTTCGCAAAGAAGCTTTCTTTCCTTCCCTTTCCTCCCTCTCAATCTCAATCTCAATTCCAACTCAAACTCAAACTTTTCCTCGCAATTCCCTCTCCAAGTCGTAAGGCTTACTTGATTTCCGTGTGCCGCAATTGTAGTCGCAATCGTAGTCGCAATCGTAGTCGTCGTAATATAACCTTATCCCACGTCTTCAGTCTTAGTCTTCACTTATCGCTAATTTGAGCAATGCGCAATGGTTTCGTGGGTTTGATATTGATACTGAGTGAAGCGGGCGGGGTCCAGGCTAATCAATAGGTTATAAATGATGCTACCGGAATATCTAGTCCCAGTGCCTAGCTAGCTTAGTAATATTTCTTTAGAAATTCTCAAGATCTTACAACCCAACCCAATCCAACATATCAAAGAAATTTCAAACTTCACAATTAATTAATCAATTAGTCAGTCAATCACATATTAGCATAAGCGTGCGTATGCGTATAACCACAAACAACTAAGCATTTAATTTCCCATCTATAATCTGTTGGTTGTATCATCAAAGGTATCTATGCAATTCATTCCTCTTCCCAACCCCTCTTCTCAACCCTTTCTCCATCCCAATTCCTATTCTATTAATACAATCAAGTGAAGAAGTTAATGAACACCAAACACCGAATCCTAGGTCATTCACTTCATAAGCCGTCATTACCAAACAAAGCTCATTACTTTTCTTTCTTTTCCCCATTATCTTCTCTTCCTCTCCCTCTTAAACCAAATCTTTATCACCCAAATCCCGGTTATGCTGAACATTCATCGCTTCATGCGCGTCAGCCATCTCCCTTCTAACCGGACTGTTTGCTCTCGAGTTTGCTCTCGAGTTTGTCCTACTATTTGGATTACTTTTCTCAAATGTACTATGCGGTCTACTACCCGTATTTTGTCTCACTCTCAAATCTTGTTGAGAACGAGCAAAACTTCTTGCCCTCGCTCCGGTCGGCATTCGTGAAAGATGAGTTGGCGCTCCTGATTCCGGCCCAACATGATGTTCTTTCTCATAGATGATTTCGTTATGTGCAGCTTTGGCATCGGATAATTGTTGTGCGAAAGGTGAACGTTTGCGAAGAACGGGTCCTTTCCAGTAAATGACATAAACTGCAATTACGAGGACGAAGGAGATACAAGCGAGAATTGTAGAGGCGTATGCAAGGGAGCGAGATGGGTCGGATGACATATCTAAGAATATCTGTTAGTTGCAGGTCTTTTTGAGGGAATTAATATCAAGAAAGTTGATACATACTTTGGAAGAAAGGAGTAGCAGGAACGGTCAAAACACCAGCTAAGAAATCTCTAGACCATCCATTTCCACCCGTTGCAGAAGCTGAATATGGTCCATAGGCACAAATCATATAATCTATTGTTGCCATGTAGATACTATAGTTGGCAATACCGACTACAGCTGCGAACACGCATGAACCGATCCAGTGAATTGGTGGACCAGTAGATGTCCAAGCAAAACCAATGAGACCAATTGGTAAGCACGGTGCGGTATAAAGCAAGAACCAAAGTCTAGATTCGAATTGGGCGTGTTCATCATCTGGTTTATTCGTACGCTGCTTAATATTGCGTTTGATGGCAGGAATGAATGCGAACCAAGCGATGAAGTATCCGACCAGAATAGGAATGAAGGAAAGACCCAATTCAACCGTTCCAAAACCCCATTGCTTGTAGACGAGAGCGAAGGATTGAATGAACATGAAGATGAGTGCATCAGAGAAACCAGATAACAAACTCAATGTTAAGACGATTGGTTCTGTCAAGAACATTTTGAATGGTCTGACAAAGGTAATCAGGGTTTCCTTCATGGAGAATCGTTCCTTGAATGGCGTAAGTTCATTAGGACCGTAAATGTTTGGATTTTCACCACTCTTTCGCATCTTCTTCGCGACTCTATCCATCATGATAGTAGATCTTGTCTCAGGTACAAGAACTAAATGCAGAAGTTGTACGGCCCCACCAAAAATAAGTTGAATCCAGATATTCCACCTCCAAGCCAAATTAGCTTCAACGAAACCACCAACAACAGGACCCAAGACACTTCCACCAACAGACGAAAACACTACAAATGCAACAGCATATTGTTGATCATCCGCGTCCCACATATCGGCAATCATGCCCAAAGTGACGGAACCACCAGCCGATGAAAGACCACCCAGCGCACGACCGACCATAATAGTTGCAAAATTGGGAGCAATCCCAACCGGGATTTGCCAAATGTTGACCAAGAATAAGGAAGCTTGGAGAACAGGTTTGCGTCCCAACTCTTCCGACCATGGAGCCCATAATTCGCAACCAAAGGCATAAAGAATTAAGAAAACCACGGCACCACATCTGGCACCTTGTGCACTGACACCGAATTCGTTGACAATCCCTCCGATGGCATTGGAGTATAAACTGGTATTAAAATTCATGGAAACCTGAACCAAGAAGATAACGGATAGAATCATCCATTTTTTGTACGTTGGAAAAGAATATCCCAATTGATCCCAGCAATCTTCTTCAGTCATTTCGATTTTGCCGGATGATTTGACGGCCGTTACTACATTATCATTGCTACCGGATGGAAAATGAGCCACACGATTTGCACGAGGAGGAATTCCTTGAGCGGGATTCTCATCATGAGATCCATGCTCGAACATTTCACCACGTTTGGATGTTTGTGAAGAGGTTTCGGTGTCGTTGATGTGATTTCCCTCATTGGAGGTGGGCGTATTAATACCCGCCATGTTGAATGTTGTATTACTCGATACTATTCGATCAATTGTTAATCTCGCAACGCCGAACTTTTGCAAAAATCAAAGAATAAAATGAGAGAAAAAGTGTAAGGGAAATGGGAAAAAGACATTCATTTAAAAGGTAACTGTTGGAAAATAATAATAAAAGGACATCTTGTTTGCAAAGTAAAATTCATGATCAGACTGGTCAGACGGTATACTTACTTGGTACAGAATGATGTCATTCATACACGTAAAAATAAATTTATTCCTGAAGAGAGATAGTCGAGGGGATATATGTACCTATACGGCGTAAGGTAGGTAAGCAAGCTTGCTAGATAGAAGCTTGCTAGAAGTAATCAATCAATCAATCGGTCTGAGCAACTCTATGCTCCGTCTCTCTCTCTCTCTGTACTTTAAAATCTATAATTTTATGAGGAGAATGGAAAAATAAAAGTCGTTCAAAAGACTAGAAAATAAATAAAGGAGTAAAGTAGAAGTGAACTCGAAGAGAATTCTCAACTCGAATAATATACAGGTACAAGTATAAGTATAAGTATAAGTAAGAAATCGAAACAAGCAATTCAAAGAAGAAGCTATGCCCATGTATGAAATTTAAAAAATTTAAAAAATTGCCGTGCTCGCTTTCCTCTTCCTATTCCTGTTCTTGTTCCTGTTGTTCCCCGCTTGCTCTGTATAGAGTTCTGTAGGGTAGGTGAGTGAGACCCCAGCGGGGAAGGAAGGATGGATGGATGGATGGAAGGGAGGAGGGAATGGGAGGGGAGGGGATGGGATGACCCTATACTATTTAGGTACTTTAGGTACTTTAGGTAAATTCACAAACCTTGTTTTTTTGGAGTAGGAACTAGGGGGCCAATGAGGGTGAGGAATATTCTTCGTTTGGACTTTGAAGATTTGCGTATTTGGTTAGTTTTGTTGTTGGTGGTTAGTATTTAGTAGAGTACATGGGTGGTATTTTTGAGTTTGGGGTGATGGGGTGAGTTTTGTGGAGCATGGAGGATAGAGGGAGGAGTATTGTGGGTGAAACTTTAAATATCTACCTAGTACGTACCTAGTAGCTATGATTTTATTGGTGATGATAAGAGGGTGAGATAATGGGATGCTGAGCGAGTTGTAAATCGGTAGTTTAATATTGTTTGTTTGTTTGTTTATTTTATTTTATTTGCTTTATATATTTATGTGAATATCTACCTACCTACATAAATAGACCATATATCATAATTACAAAATAAGAACACACAAAAAATGAAAGTGGAAATGAATTCCCCAGGTACCAACACCATAGAATCAACCATCCCTCTTTCCTCTACCCTCCATCCCCATCCTCCATCCACAAATTCACAATTCCAAATCGATTGATTGATAGATTACTGGCCCTGTACACCGTAAAGTAAAAATCATCACGCCCCCAGATCTAACTCCTTCCTCCATACCCCAGTTATCCCACCTAACGATCTCAATTCTCGCCCCTGCAACAATGACGGTAGTGGCTCTACTAGTATAGTCACTGCACCACTGTACTCTGTACTCTGTACTATATATATCAAACTCAAAATTTACAAACTAACTACGGAGTATGTATCTGTTTATAAACTATACTCTATACTCATGTGTTTAAAATAAGGAATTCGATGATTGTCACACTCAAGAATACTGGGTAGAGTATCTTGTATTAGAAAATATTAAGCTAAGGAGAAAAGAAAAAGGAAAACAAGAGTAGCGAGTTTTCCTGTGATTAAATACAAACGGGGCATGCCACGTGACCCGAAGGTGTGAGGCGTCACAATGATATTAAGTAGATAGATATATAATATAAGAATTTATATTTAACAATGATATTTTATTTTCTATATTTATATATTTACTAATAAATTTTATAAAACTTTATATTATTAATTATAAAGCAAAAAGTATAAGTTATAAAGAAAACAATAATAATAAAAATACTTTATAAATAATAACTTTCAATAATAAATATACTATACATTTTACCCGCACAAGTATACAGGGTATTATAAGATTAGATAGTATTCAAATCAAATCAAATCATATACTCCATATATACTCCATACATAGATAGCATGCCGCACACAATACATTAAAAAAT
Source organism: Sclerotinia sclerotiorum 1980 UF-70 (assembly GCF_000146945.2). Lineage (NCBI taxonomy): Eukaryota > Fungi > Ascomycota > Leotiomycetes > Helotiales > Sclerotiniaceae > Sclerotinia > Sclerotinia sclerotiorum. The sequence continues at coordinate 1,384,343 of NW_001820833.1, read as the reverse complement.
GGTATATCTAGCAGCGATCTTTTATCGAACCATTCATATCATATCAAACCATATCATATCAGACAAGTATCATATGTATATGCATATCCTTTTTCTTCTCATCTTTCTCATTCTGTACTCCATAAATTAATGATCCACCTCTCCACCTCTCCATCCCTGCACAACTCCCCCTCTTTTCTCGTCTGTACGGAGACGAAAGTATTGTAAAACACGCCAAAAAATGGCTGTGCTTTCCCCATTTGCAGGGGCTTCAACCAATCATATCATCACGCTGGTTGAAGATTTATATAATGAAATCTAGATAATTAAAGTATTGTAAATTTTCATTTTTCATTTGAAATCTTCAATTTTAATTCAAAAATTTATTTTAGAATTATTCTAAAGTTATTTAAAGTTGTAAATAAGATTATACAAGTTTTAAAAGCTCTAAAATTATAAATTTGTTAAAATTCAATTGAAATCAGATCAAAAACTTCAAGATTTGAGATTGAGGGGGAGAACAGCTCAATATTTATTCGAGTTGTTTAAAGTAGCATCGAAAGATAGGAAAAACAGCAATATGTGGGTAAAAAATGTCTTACAATACTTACCCTTCTAACCTACGTATGTAGGAATGAATTTGTATTTCTATAGTCTACGGGTATGGAGTATTTCTATCATCTAGTACGATAATACCTAATTCCTGATACCTTCTTAATATCTCGAGAAAATACACAAAGCTGATATTGTAGTAGGTAGGAAGGTAGGGGAACATAAGTTATTTAGATCCGAGCAAGATGAAAATTATTATAGGTAGGTATTTGATATTAAAATCATCAATCAGCCTCATATTCGGTACCTAAAAAACAAGATGCCAATAAAGAAGAAGCTTTCGGGCTTATAATATGCCGTAACTTACGTACAGGCTTAGTGCGCACCTTAAGATTACAAGATGGGCGCGACTCTTGGCCATTTAGGCTTTTTTGAACCCTGGGAAGTTAGCACTTGAATGGATGGATGGATGGGATGATATTGTTGTAAAATACACTCATTAGTTGCGAGTACTTAGTACTGTAACCTTACTCTTGAGTTTGAATGAATAACCTCTAGATACTTACCTAATAAGAGTAGGTACCTACATAAAGAATTACTCGTACTCAACAACAAAACATCAAATCCAATCCTTCACACAATCAAAGTTATACACCAACAAGCAAAATCCCTGTTCCACACACATATCCGGCGGTTAGTTATTCATCATCGTGCAGATAAACACCCTAGTTCACGTACCAAAAAACCAGGATAGATCAAGGCGGCGTTGAATTATCGTTTTATCAATGACATCGCCAAAAAATAGTGGAGACCGGAGGCGGGGGAATTATCACAATCGGATGCCGGGGGCGGGGGCACATATATTCGGATTGTGAGATGAATGATGAATGGATCGGTTTCGTGGGATCGTCATGGTTTATATGGATACTTGACCGAGTGTTGGCCGAGTTTTTCGCCGTGATGCTGATGATGCTTAATGATGCTCCATTTGTTCGGATAGATTCTGTTATGATTGGGTGAGCTGGTCAGATGACTTGACGATTCCATCATCGATCTCCTTGATGGATGATTTGAAAACTTTCGGCCGAAGAAGCTATTATTACCTTTGAACTCAACGCTGGATTAGGTAATACATCCCGTGCATAGTACTCTGTAGAAATCTATTGTTAGAGTATCGGGCAAAGGAAATATGTACCAGGCAGGTACTCTCTCCGTAGACCTATCGATTCTAAAATAGAAAACGCAGTCATCATATAGGTTTAGCTGCTCAATTGTATTGAAGATTGTATTCTGTTATTCCCGTATGCCGTCAATTTAAATCCTACCACGCGTCTAGCTTCTAATCCGCTTCTTGTAGCTTGCTTGCTTCCTCTTAAAGAATCGCCATCGTTAAATCGCGGGTGTAGTGTACTCTGCGGCTAATAATAGGGTTATTCCCGAGGTCATCAAGCTTACCGACAAGTTCAACAACTATCAACAAAAAGATATCCGACCCGGCGTTTATGATGCGATAAATTATTTGCCGCGTAAAACCACTCATTGAAATAATTTAAGATTGTGAAAATAAATCTTATAAGTACCGGTATTGGTATTGATATTGAGGTTGAATTGAGAAAAAGAGGAATGAGAAGAGGAATATCTTTCTTTTTTCCAGGAAATGCAAAATCGGGTAATCATCGGATATAAGGTACCCTTACAAATCAGCCCTTTCATTCATTCTTTCTTCTGCCTTGATTTTTAACGACCAAGATTTTTAAGATCTGCTTTCGTTCCTGGATTCGTGATTTGGAACTGGGTCTGGGTCCAGATCTGATCATGACGGGGTGTTACATATTCATCTAGGTTTCATTTCGTATGATATCGAAGAAGAAATTCTGCGGAAAAAAGGTCCTTTGGTAGTATTTCAATGGTAACTTGAGGAAATACTAAAGATTCGATATGTTGATGGACTTTTTCATAGAGTGTATCTGGATATATATAGACAGGTAGGTAGGTAGGTAGATACACTTCCTTCCTACTTATACTCTACATACTCTCTACCTACCATCAACAAATCCCACACAAGCCAATCATCCAATCTTCTTCAAAACGATGATGCAAAATCAAGTATTGAATTTGGATGGTGGAAATCAAGGATTCTTCGATTATATATGGTATGGTATGGTTGATGTAATGCACAATGCAGAGTTTCATTCCTGCTCAGCCACCCCTAGGATGCATACATATCATATCTTGAGATATTTTGAGCCTCTTTTTTTCTTGGTTACCAGGAATAATATATACTAGTAGATTGAATACATGCATCCATTTTGTTGCTTGTTTGTAGATTTATTATTTCCTTGGTTTTTGGTGGTGAGCGGGAAGGGGTAGAGAGTTAGTTTAACTATATTTGTGATTGATATGGTTTTTGAAGGTTTATTTATGATTCTATAAAAGAAGTTTAAGGAATGGAGTGTGTTTTGTTGCGATCTATAGATTTATTTCCTTGCTTTTGCTTGTGATGTTTTAAATAGTTATATTTGAGAGATTGTCTTGTGGTGAAATTTCCTGTTTTTTGAAGAGGTTATGATTTATAAGTTATATTCGAGGAAATAAAGTATACTATATTGCTTGTCTATAGATATACTTCCCTGCTTTTTGAAGTTTAACTTTCATCAATTGTATAAGACCAGATACTTTGTTGCTTGTCTGATCTGAAATTCCTTGTTTTAGAACCATATCGAAGAAATGAAGGAAGCATTTGTCGCTCATCTACATTTCTTCTTCCTTGTTTTAGACAAAAGTATAGCTTTAAATTTTGATAAAAAGGTACTTCTGTTGCTTGTCTCATCTGGGACTTCCTTGCTTTGAGAAAAGTATCGACGTTTAGTGGTGGCTGATAATGATTAACTATCATCATTCGTTGAAGATAGTCATAACCGCACCTCAAATGAGGAGCTCCAGATACCTGGATACCAATCACATATGCAAGGAAAACAGGTTTGATTTCAATGAGATGAGCAACAGAAATGGATAAAACCTAATTGATCTACAAGTTCATATGTTCAATATGTTTCTAGAACTCTTTCTTGGACTTTGTGGCTCATTTCAATATCTTTATTCTGCATCACCGGAGATTTTGCTCCATTTTTCTTGGGAGAAGTTCACAAGTTTGAAGTTCTCTTCATCGAGGTCTGGAACTTTTGTTGCATATCTATTGATACTTCCTTGGTTTTTGGTTTGGGAATAATGATGCTATATCCAATATACCAGAATGACAAATTTCAGACTGGAAAAGTCCTGTTTGCTCATACTGATCATCAATTCCTTGTTCAAAAGTTCAGACTCTCATAAAATTTGTTGCCCATCTCATTCTCAAACCTGCTTTTTGCTTGTCAAAATATACTCTATATAACATCATAACTTGCATCTGAGATTCCTTTTTCTCCAATTTTGGGTGTGTTTTGCTGCCTGGCTTGACAGTAGCTTCATAGTGGATATATACTTGCCACTGTATATACATTTGTTGCATATCTGATCATATTTCCTTGGATTTTGGCTGGAGAGTGATGTAGATAGTGATGGTAGAGACTATTTTGTTGCATGTCTAAGAGTTTCCTTGGTTTTTGGGTTGGAAATGATGCTGTTGATAATGCCAGTGATGTGATGATAGACTTCTAGTATCTTAAGAGAAACAGGATTGGCGGTAATGAGATGTGCAACAAATGGTTCATAGGGCTGAAGATTGAAGATAGCTTGAAGTTGTATGCACCTGGAGGTTTAGGAAATCTTTATATGGTTCGGTTTGCTGTTGGTGGCTTTGGTGAGAAGAAGTCAATATCGGACTTGAAGATTGAGGACTTCTTTTATTCAGAAATTATTATTTTGGAATGGTATTTATAAGATAAATTCCGATGTCTCCTAGCATCTATATATACATCACAGAGAAGCTGGAATTGCTGCACTGATTCACGGGTAAAATTACCAGGTAAGTCTAGTACCCTACTTTTGGACCACCCCTCTTTTGGACCACCTTTTTATATCAAAAATCATGATTTTCACCTATTGATAACTTTACAATTAATTGATAGAATTTAATAAAATTTGGATTAGAGATTTATTATATAATTAAAATTCAATTCTAAAAATTTCAGATTTTTTGAAATTCATTTCATTGAAATCTATAATCTTAAACTTTTCAATTTTCAATTTATAAAGGATTTTGTTACGAGGTTTGCCGTCTAGATCACGTAGAAGTGCTCTAGGCTCTCGAGGTGGTTTATAACTAGGCGTCAAGCAGGAACTTAAAGTAATGACAATAATGCAATTCGTAACTAATAGTAGAGTATACTAAATGATTGATTTTGAGCACGAAGCTCTATACAAAGGAAATCCATCCTGATTATATAGACCTTTGTGCCGATGGCTAGTCAGGAGCGGGCGTTCCTGATTGTTCCTAGGAACGTCCGTTCCTCACCGTTCCATCACGTGTTTTCAAGGTCATGTGACATTCTATCGCAACGGGTGTAACACAAACCTAATAACAAGATAGTCTAGAAGTAGAGTATTAGACTTATAACATCTTTTCAAATACTTAAAAGTAATTATTTTCTTTATTTATAATAAATATAGGATTTTTTATTATAAGGCAAGTCCTTTAGCCTTTGTAGTTCGCTATACTCTGTTGCGGAACCGAATATATATTAAAATTGAGACCTACTACATAACAATTAGTCATATGACCCGATACCCCTTCTATGGTGTAATGGTTAGCACGTCGGATTTTGATTCCGGAGATATTGGTTCGATTCCTATTAGAAGGTTCTCTCAGAACTTTCTGTCCTTCCATACCCAGTTTGAAGCTGGGAATTCAGGGTGGTGGTCAATCTTTTTTATTTGGAGGGGAAAGGGTGCTGGGGCACAAGGTAGGATGTAGTCGCGCTAGTGGAGTGGGGGTGGAGTGGGGGTGGAGTGGGGGTGGGGTGGTGAGGTTCCTAGAGTGCTTGCTACTACAAATGGGAGATGTGCTAGATGTCAAATGTAATACAGAACCTAATTCTACCAAACAATCCCGGTAGCAGTCAGACACAGAGTTTTTTCCTCATAGATTTTGTGCCGGAATTGTGAAGGTTTATCAGATGAAAGCTAAATGCCGGAATTTCCGGTATATTTCGGCATGATTTAAGAGGAGTGCCACGATTCACCATTAGGATTGATGGTGTTACGATGGTAGCAAACTGATTAATTAGGAGAGCTTAGGCCTTGTGCAAACACGATCAGATTTCATCGAATTAGTATGTGATCTTGGTCACCTGAAGATCGTATGCGCACGCACTGTCAGAAAACACGTGACTTGGAGCTTTTGGAGCTTGAGGATCCAAAAGGATCCAAGGGAGCATGAATATCTATATATTCAGTATGGATTTCCTTTGTATAGAGCTTCGTGCTCAAGATCAATCATTTAGTATACTCTACTATTAGTTACGAATTGCATTATTGTCATTACTTTAAGTTCCTGCTTGACGCCTAGTTATAAACCACCTCGAGAGCCTAGAGCACTTCTACGTGATCTAGACGGCAAACCTCGTAACACAGCGGCTGCCTGAGGTTTGTCTGGTTGGTAGTTGTGGGTTAAGGCTTTTATCACTGGTATTCACTTGGGAGTGAAGTCGTTACTAGATCAAGTAGAATGTAGGTAAACTAATTGATAACTAAGTTGAGCACGAAGCTCCTATACTATGAAACTATTCTAACTATATAATGATCCCCTTTCAGGAGCCCTGAGGAGCCTGCGCTCCTAGAGGTTACATCACGTGACCCTATATGCCCCAGGACACTAATCCTGGGACGATTATCCTGGGACGATTACTGTCTTAGGAAGCCTACTATCCTAGCTAAGCCTGATCTCCCAGGACACTTGTCCTAGGATTCCTAGGTTCCTTATCGCGGGCGATAAGGAACCTCCCGGTAATCGGCGACCTAAACACCGATACTTGACTTTATCGCGTAATCTTAGTCGTGGTTCGTGACAATAAAATATATTTTGATAATAACTATAAATATGTTATTTAGAAACGGCCGATTAGACCCTTTGAAAGAGTTCGCTTATATCATCTAATCAAAGAGTGTAAAAACTCTGGAAGAATATTGATGTGAAAACTAAAACTAATGGAGGGGTAAGTATTAAACGTTACTAGCCCCTCTTTTCCTCCTCGATTAGATCAATTCCTTCATCTACCTAAAAAACCTAATTCGTTCATCAGTAAATGACTAAGCATATTGGCCTGATAGTTCAGTGGTAGAATTCTTGCTTTGGGTAGACCAAAATTGTAAGAGGTCTCCGGTTCAATCCCGGATTAGGCCCTTAGCCATATATCTTTTGATTCACTGGTTGGTTTTTGTGTTGTAGATGCTGTTATGATGGGGAAGTGAGGGAATTTACTTTTGGATGGATAGACTGTGTTGTGTACTCCGTACGGGTGGGAGGGATATTGAGGTTCTGATAGACTGATGAGGTGTGGATGTTGTTCATGAAAGTGGATAAGGATGTGGATGTGCCATTTTGAAGATGGAACATAGCTATCACTGAATATGAGTTTCGATTTGAAAGCTGTCTACAGCTTAATGGCCATCATTGAAGTTTGCTTATCTATGCTGGCGGAAAGTATAAAAGCCCAAAGTTAAGAGACTACTGGGTTATTCCCTCTCAGTCTGTAGAAAGTTTTGTCCAGAATCTTATACTTTCTGCCCGTACGGCTCATAATAGAAAAAGCGAACAAAACTTTAGGGCCGAAATAGCAGTATCAAATTACAGTTGTGGACTGCTTATCATCATTCCATTTTCGAAGTCACTCTACGAAATACTGAGATAATACGTATATGAATCATCTTGATTCTTGATAGAAAAGCATCACATTAATTTCATTACCCCTCCAAGTTGCTGCTCCACTTGGGAGAATTCTCTATATTGGTTCCCGCAGCTCGTTGGTTGGTAATTCTCCACCTAAGAAAAAATTTTCAGCTGCACCTAATCACAAATCCATCCTTCGTACTCCGCACACAAATATCTCAACACACGAAAAGTAAAATCAAAGCAAAACACTTTGCAAAGATACAGATAGGCATCCTCGATAAATCTTCATCAGTTAGATTCCCATAAATATTATTGAATAAATAAAAATGTGATATTCCTTTACCCCACTAAGCCTAGAGACTCTCCCCCTCCAAATTTCCCAACTCCCCAACTTCAATCCATCACAACTTCTTCAATTTTGAACTAATTGTGGCTATTTTTGTGTCAAAATGATGCTCTTGAATGGAGCAAAAAGTAATTGATCACTACGAGGGTCGAACTCGCGACCTTGGCGTTTAAATCTCACTGCTTGTACAGAGAACATATTAGCACCACGCTCTAACCAACTGAGCTAAGCGACCTAGTTGGGTTATTGATTGATGAATTGTCTTCAGGTTTTTCAATATACAAATCTTGTCGTCCGTTGAGAGAAAAGAGGGGTGGTGAGTTTGCTTGGTTGTTGTGGATCTGTAGTTGGTAGTGTAGGAAGTATGGAGTAGTTAATGATTGGTCAACTGTAGAGACGCAACTTATCACATGCGGAATTCCACCACGTAACACGTTAATCTGAGATGCTCCACTATCCAACGAATGCTCATCGAGCCAAACACCACTGGACGGCAATTTACACTGTGATGTGGGGATATTTCCAGCAAGAAACCCCGCGTGTATCCACCTTCCTTTTCTGTTCTCCACGCCATTTGAGCGGGCTAGACTTAATTAGTCCCCGCATTGGGCGCGTACTTATATAATACACGAGTCCTCCGTTCTTCGCTTTCTTCTCCATCGAACATCACAATGTTTCATCGCCACTTCAATTTTCCATCGCCGTTTCGATTTTCATCGCCCTTTTAATTTTCCATCGCCATATCTACTCTCCTTCATTCACCATGGAAACGCGAAGTGTGGTGGTAACGTCCTCACCCCGACGAACGACCCTGACGCGATCTGTTCTAAACAGCAAATGCTGAAGAGCGTAACCATTATCACTCATATTCTGTGCCCATGATTGAACAACCCCGTCATGTTCTATGATCGGTAGTTTAACAACCCCATCATGTTCTATGGTCAGTAGTTGGGATACCAACTCCATCATGTTCTATGGTCAGTGGTTGAACAAAATCACCATCATGTTCTATGGTCGGTGGTTGAACAATCCCATCACATTTTATGGCTGTGGTTACGTCCTTCAGCATTTGTTGGAACAACCCTGGCACGATATATGGTGGTGGTTATGTCTGCAACAAGTACCGTAAATACTAGCTATTATTACTGAGGAGGAATCTTTTTTAAAATAGAAGTGCTTGCTATTATAGCTTGTGCGGGAGATGACAGCCTTAGCCTTATGCTTCGTGCTTGATCCTCATTGCAATGTCTGGCGTGCCGGGCATGTGAAGAGGACCCATGGTCATATTCAAGTCCAAATCTACCTTATTCGTGGCCGAGGGGATGGATTTTATCAATAGTCAACGTGAACATCCTTAACCAGTTATGCATCTGCTATTGGAATAGCCTCGACACGATCTGCATAGTGACATGGTTACCTTCTTTGACATATATTAATGTGAATCGCCCACCACTTCACACATTAACATTTATTGATCAGTACTCGATCTCGTTTTATTCAAAGCATCAAAGCTGCTCATAGTCTGGATCACAATAGTGATCCCACGTACCGTGTGAGGAACAGCATTGTTCTTCTTTCACTAAGTCTCTCGCTAATTATGGCTGCAGGAATAGAATCATGTCTGTTCAGATTGAGAAACCTCAGCTACAAACTCTGCTTCGCGAGAGAGTGTTTGTAGCGTGGAAAAATTCAGCAGGAAAGCCTTTGACACTAGGTTCTTGTTTGCACCGTAACAAGCAGCGGCCTGAATTTATTATGGAGGCAGGTTATGATATGGAAGGACATGTTCACATACACTTTTCTCTTATGGCGTCTGTCAGGGTTGCCGGCGAGACTCAACCGCTGGAGATGTTGTTGGTTGTTCCGCCAAACGCCAATTTCGCAAATGCCCCTATGCCTCTGTCAAAACTGGACGCCGACGACTCACCACTCCCCAATGACTCAATTTTTCCCGACGCCTCTGCACTTCACGAAGCCGGCATAAGCGAATCAGGACATGTCATCCTGGTACCATTCAACCTGACAGCGACAGGATTCGTCATTATGAAGAACACATCTGCGATCGTTAGGCCCAGCGGCCACACCTCAAACCAATTGATTCGTAGCTTCGAATCCCTATCTCACACATCCATCTTCAGCGTATACATCAAGCCGAGTGATTACGCGCGGGAGGGTCTGAAAGAAATTTGCAAGCGTTTAAGCAACACTGGTGTCGCCACACACAAAATTGACATGAAGGAAATGTACGTTCAACGTGGGGGTATGGAAGTGGACTGGAGTAGATTTAGGTATCATCCTCGACAAGACAAACAACCGCCACCATATGCCGATAATCCTGCTCTGCCAATACCGGAAGTGCAAGTTCCTCGGTCACCACCGATCACACTCGGAAGGGAAGTGCTACCCGCCAACACTATCGAAGAGGCGATTGCAGAGACACCGAACCGGTCTCCAGTTGACCCGAACCCTGCACCGGTATTACATGGCATCTTCTCTTCCAGTGCTGAGGTGCCATTGGGTGACGAAGTGGAAGTGGGCGGTGTCGAGGAGGACATGATATCCATCGAAGCGGATTTCGACGTGGGCTCAGATGAAGAATATCTCGCCAACTTGAGATCTCGAGAACTAAGTCAGCAACTCAAAGACAACTTGGCAATTCCGAAGATACTTGAGTCGAAGCTTGTCGAGTGGCTAAACGGGGCCATGACGATAAGTCCAACCGTTTACGAACACAAAAGCTTAGCCATTAAGTTATTAACTCTTGCTGATTGTGTTCGTACGTCGAATACTAAGTTGTTCGATGCTACAACACCATGGTGTTCTGCCTTATTGTTCTACGACCCGCTCGATTCCGAGAAGACTGTCGAGTTATTGGAGGAGAAAATCCGATGGCCCATTTCCGACATGGCCAAGCTGATTAAGTGGGCTAATACGTTTAGATATGGTGCCGAGATCAATTCGCTATTAATCAATGATTTCGTAAAGCTAGGTAGTGCCGCTCGCAATCTTTCTCTGCGTCCTGGATATGACAAGGCTGCTTACAATTATCAAAGAAGTGTGTGCATTGCTCGTGTATTGGTTCAGTTTGGAAGGTCTGGAAACATTAGTGGGGAGAGTGGCGGGCCTGTTTCTCGAAAACGGACCTTGGAAGCCAGTGATAATATGTCTAAGCGAGCAAGAAATATCATATGAAAGACTATTAGTTCTCTTATCTTTAATTTTCAACCCTAATATAAACATATCTACTCTCAAGCACCCCTTCAAGAACAATCCATCCATCTACACCTCAGCAATGCAGATACCACATACCAGACTTAGCGCTTTAAACCCAAACAAATCATCCACTTACCTACTACACATTTTCCCTCCGCTCAACCTCCCATCCTAATACCTACCCCTCTGTTTCTCCTCCATCCCCATCTCCATCTCCTTCTCATCCCTACACCCAGCACACTCACCAAACACGTCACATTTCATCCTCACATAGGAAGGCCCGAGTATTACAAAATACTCCTGATCATGATTTCTCTGCCCACGAACAATTTTTCAAATTTGTGCAGAAATTCAGGTTGGCATAATTACTTGGTAGTAGATCTAGGAGATGAATCTTTTGCACATTTTGATGGCTTGTGTGGGGAATTTTTAGGTCGAGGGTTTGGTCATGTGGGCAAGGTGTGCTGAGATCTAGATTGATTAGTTCGAAGTTTTGGAGATATCTGTTAGAGGGGTGATAGAATTGGTGATGAAAGGGAGTGATCTTTTAAAAGCTGTTTATGATTGATTCTTTGATAGACCCTATTAATACACGACATTGAATTTGACGGACAAGTTCTGTTTCTTCTTTAAATCTAAAGGGATTTTTGCACGAGATTTGAGTAATGCTGTTGTCTCGTAATTTACCCCATGTCTAGCCGAGTGGCTTTATTGGTTTGGAAGATACTTGCAAACCAACACGAAGAATATCGATATTCTTCCTGAGGTCGTACTATACTCTGTACAGTAACCCGAGTGTAGAGAAAGTCGTGGAACCTGAAAGGGCCCTGACACCTGGACTTGTACTCAGAAGTTGTATTGTAGTTTTGTACGCTGATGGATAACATATAATGTTGTGATGAAGTTGAATAGTAGAAACGAATTTTGATATTGGTGGGGTTGGAAGAAGATTTGCGACTTTGGTTGTTGTCTTGATGAATTTGTAGGGAAATCACCCGAATAAATTGATTATAATAGATTCACAAAGTGACTCAGGGAGCTTCTAAGTTATAAATGACCCAGTTGGACAGTCATCTAGAATCGTATCAAACCCATTCAGTGTGCTCGCACTGCAAATCCGTAGAGGTTAATGTAGAGTACAGGTTATATTCTTTCGATTCATTGGCTTCCTATCTTTCAACTATCATCCCTTTCCTCCAGACCCATCTCATCCCATCCCAACGTCCGCCTCATCCTACCACCCATCTCAAAAATATACCAACAACGCCTCACTAGCCGCAACGGTAAATTCAGCAATACCAGAACTTCCCACCTTTACCCTTTCAAAAGTCTCCTCCCCTTCAATAACACAAGTACTATTAGCAACAACTTGACCTCCAAACGACGGATTAGATCCCCGATCAACCCTACTCAACGCACTTCCCGCAGTCAACCTCTTCGACTTTGTTTCTTTCCCCGCTTTTAACCCTGCAAGTACAAAAGTTTCACTTCCTCTTGTGCCTGTTCCATCATAATAATCACTGTTAATCAATACAGCTTTTACGGGCGCTTTATTCTTATTGTAAAGTACGTAAATACCGTAATTAGTAGTACCGGCATCGATTTGTTGGATGTAGGATGATCCGGCAAAAGCAGATGCTGCGAGCCAGGCTCCGTAGTAAGGAGTACCGGCGTCGTATTGTCCCCACCAACAATAGTAGCAGGCACCGATGGTTCCATGGTGATAGTATATGGTAGTGATATTCAAAACGGTGGCTTGAAGGGCGTAATCAAGGGTCCAAATGGCTGCGCCGAAAGTTGGAGAGACGGTTGCAGCACCACCGCCGGAGGCTACAAATGAGTTTGTTAGCTTTCCATAACATCTTCAACTACCACCTCATTTAGTGGTCCAGGACTTTCAGAAGAAAGTAGGGCAAGAAAACGCCGATGAAATAAAACAACATAAGAAAGTCACCACAAACCTGAATTCGTCTCTCCCAATACATATTCCTTCCCTACATCAGTCGCAGCCTTCCTATCCGTTCCGATCAGTTCCAAATTACTAACGATCCCACTATGACTCATCAAAGTCTGTACATTTCCTCCCGGATAATTATGATGCGCATAATCCTTAACATAAGTTCTCACAGTAGCATTTCCACTAGCGATAAGTTCCGCAGCTCCCCAAGTAGGTGGTGCCTTATTGGAGTTTCCAGCTTGAATGAAGTCAGTGGCGCCGAGAGCTTTTCCAACTAGGATGTCCCAGTTATTTTGAGAGGCGGCGTCGATAGCGGGAGTCCAGGAGGGAAAGGCAATGGGTTGGCCATCACTAACGTAATCTGAATGGATAGATTAGATTTATTTTCGATGTGTTAATGGTTAGAGAATGGGAGATTTTAAAATGAACATACATTCTGGCTCATTACCAAGTTCCATGGCCTTTAAATTTTTCATACTACCCTTTGCATATTTTGCTGCAGCAATAGTATTTGTGATATTATTAAGGCCACGATTGAGTCCTGTGATATTAGTCAGATGAGATAATTATTTCCTTCATATTAGAGTACGAAGGAGAAAAGAGAAAATACCCAATACAACAGTTCCTGGATATGTAGAAGCAAGTTTCATGAAATTAGGACCAAATTTTAATGAAGCGGGTGCGTCAACAGATGAATTAACATTGTAGGCGACATATGCACTTATATCCGAATCATAAGTTGCACGATCTCTATGAATTTCCATTAAAACCAATAATTTCTCATCTCTTAAGGACATGTACATACTGTGTAGTACCACCAATTCGAATAGGAGGCCATGTTCCACTCAAATCTTTGAAATTCGCCAAACATTGATTTGTGGCTGTAACATTTTTGAAATATGCAGGATACGCAAAGAACTCAAAACTGTTAAAATGTAAGTATCAACATTGAATTCTGACTCGAATTGGAAATATCGTGAAATTAAAAAACATACGATAAACCCACAGGAGCAGGAGCAAGTTTTATTGCACTGGTAGGTGCTGTGGAAGGTATTGAATAATTTACCGTGGCAGCTTGCACAAACACAGGTAATAATGACCAGGAAATTTCTTTTGATAAAATCATCATGAAAAAGTAGCGATCAGTATCTATTGAATACTCAAACTCATTCCGAATCTTCAATTATAATATTGGGATTTAAACACATACTCACGCCATCCCCCCATCCTCACAACGTCATCCGCTATGTACCTGCATCCTTACTTTTGATCTCCGTACCGTGGGGCATTGCCGCGAAAATCTCGAAGCTGTCGGCTTCAATTACCCCGGATCTCTGGGGCCCTCTTTAGACAGGGTATTAAAGTAATTAAAGACAAGTCTTCAACCGTGCAAATAAAGTTACCGGTCGATGCCGAACGATGAAGATCATCAACTTTTCAACATCCATCAAAGTGCGGGGTGTTCGGGGGAAGGGGTTCAGATCGCTTGTGATTATCCGGACAAATGATGAACAAGTCAACAACATATTTTCGGCTCTTCCCGCAATTAGTCCTCAAATACCGACCGAGTAAATCAATTGATTCTTCTCACAGGATCCATAAATGCCAGCGCCAAACTTGGGGTCGTGCTGAAGCATGCATTGTTATTATCATGGCTCGAGCATGTCTTGTTGGATGGTATCATCTCAAAGTTGATTTGTGTCAATTAATTGACAAGCAAAACTTCACGATTTTGGTGAGACGAACGAGGAATCTAATTGCCTCAAGTCAGTGTTCGATCTATATATGGAAACCTTTGGGGTTATTCTCAAACCTCCACACGACTGTGTGCTTGAGCTAATGCTCTTAGTTCTTTCCTCTGGTGAAACCCGATGATTTTCCATAGCCCCTTAACCAAGAGAGAAAAGTATATATACCCACTTTTCACAAGTCCAGCCATGAGTGGATCCGGACAGAATGGTCCAACCAAAATCTATCAATTCCTTACTCATCACATAATTGAAAATCCCAGGATCATATTTTGGTGAGGGACCCTGTGGTATTTGTATATTGAATGAAAGAAATCTGTAATATTTTACATGTAAAGTCCACCCATCCAGTTCTATACCAGTCCAATGTACATAAAATCTATGACCTGTATCCTTCTAATTATAACTTTAACGCCCGCTATCCTATGCCCATTAAACCTTTAGGGTGCCAAAGTCCCATGGTCGGCTTTTGTAAAGAATGACTATACACCTTATCGCTAAAATCCATCATTGCATCCGAGAATTCTTCAGTGAGCGTCTTCATCCTTTCCGGGCCACATTATCTTCTTTTGTGAAACAGCTTTGATGTGAGCAAATACAATCGAAATCCATAACAGGAATAACACAACTCCCATCCCAGTTCCTACTGCTAGAATTGGACCGCTGTTTAATCTTTCTCCGATCTTAACAGTGGCGATAGTAAACCCCACATTTGGGAATACATATGCATACCAATTTAGATGGAAGTCATTTCTGTTAAATGCTTCAATTGCTGCGAAGGTTGCGATGGCGAAGAACCAGAATGCCAGAGCCCAGAGGAAGATCGCTGAAAGAAGAGCACCGAGTTGTAACATATCAGGAATCGCAGCTGGATTTGTAATGCCTGGAAGATTGTAGTATTCGGTGAAGACTTTGGTAACTGTTGCGTCTTGGGCCATACCAATGAGTGCAAGAGCCGTGAAAGAAGGTGGTCCAACTGCAATGAACATGGCAGGTCGGGAAGCATCGACAGGAAGCCCAGAAGTGAGAAGTCGACCAAAGTAGATCCCGTACATCATGATAGCTAACATCATTCCAAGACCTTGAAATGTGAGACCAGCCACCAACATTTGTGCCGCGGATTCTACAGGTTGTGTTTTGGCGATGGCAGACGCGAGAGTACCGACTAACATGGCAGGGAAGATTGGAAGAACCCAACCAGGTAGGACATTGGTAATGACAAGTTTCTTGACTGTGAAAAGGACGTGGTAGTAGACGATGGCGAGGACTGTGGCACAAACGGTATACGTCCAGAAAGCTAATCGAAGAGCACCGATGAGCCAAGGGCCAGTGTTTGGAATACCATATGCAGTAGTGTTCGTCATCATTGTGGCTAAAGTGAGCCACCCTGTAGCGAAAAAGAATCCCTCATGAGGGTTCGTGAACGAGTGGATGAATGTTCCAGGGTGAATTACGAAGCGAGTGATCATGAGACCGGTGATAGCCAAAAAAGCCATGATATTGATAACAAACAAGGCCTTGCCGAGTGTGATGAGTGCATCCGACTCTATGGGAAGGACAGAAAGAGTAAAGGCTACTCCTCCCGTTGACATCGTAGATGCGTACCAAGCTTTTAAAAGTTAGTAATGCAAATTACGTGAGGACTCCTGATGTTTAAATACCATAAGTGAAATGCTTTAATCGCTCCGAGAAAGTAAGTGTCTGAATGGGTTCTTCCTTCTCTGGCATTTCCTTGAGGGCATGTTCAACGTCATCGTCCCTGAAATCTCTTCCAATAATGTTTTCCATCGATGAGCTTGCTGAAAAGTTGGGAGACACCATTTTGGCTGTGTGGGACTGAGCCAGCAGTCTAGATTTTCAAGATGTTGATGATAAAAAGAAAAAGATTGAAATGTGCGAACGAGGAGATAATGAGAGTTAGTCCGGTGAACACATAAACATTCAACTACTTCCGTCGAGAGAGCAGTTCGTATTGTATTAGTGCTCTAATGTAGTTAACCGAGGTTAGGAAAAGTGCAATGAAGTTAGGAAAAGTGACTCTGGATACGTATTTGACAGATGCGGGATGACGACCTCATTTTGAAGATTTCGTGTCCACACGTACTGGAGGCGATAATCTTGTCGCAGTGGAGCACCCATCTGTCTCGTAATTACTACCAAGGATCCAAGATGTCGAAAATATAACTAAAACGACACCAAATGGAGCTTTTGATGGCCAAGTTTGTCGTAACACAAAGGAAACAATGAAAATATGCCCGAAACTGAAAAAAAGTGGAAAACCAAGAGATAAGAGACTTCAGATGAGGAGCCTCAATTAGGGTCTCAAGGCGACACCCATCAACCCAAAGGATGATCATCAAGCTCCCGGTACTTTGAACTCGTCGGAGCCAAGTTGGATTTAACTACTGAGACTTGGCTTCAAGGAGCTCCCGGGTAGCTTTAAGGATGGCAAACGGCCTAACCTAGCAATGTATGCAGTATTTGAGGGACTCAGTGTTCCGTATTTTTCCGACTATGTCAATGCCACAGCAAAAACTTCTAAGGATTGTTAAAGTTCGTAGAAGAAGTATAAGATGTGATTCATGACATGGAAGAGCGACGTGAAAGGGCAGTGAATATATCAACGGGGACTTGGCCGGGACGTCCCGCACTCAAGGGAGCCCCTTTCATATACCCAGCGAAGACATTAAGAACTTATTTCATGAGTCTAGAAGCTTCAAGCGAAAGATCTATATTTTGAAAAGCAAATAGATTGCCAAGAAATCTTCTTACAAAACGGAGAAAGTTTAAATAAAAATAGTTTGCTTATATTTCGGTATTGATTTAGCATGCCGTTATGGTTCGTGCTAAGAAGAAACCTTGCCGTCAAAGGTAATTTCTAATTGGATTTAGACGCCTCCTGTGAAGATTGGGGCCAAGATGATATTGAGCCTTAGTTGAACGGCATTGATGAAATTGTGTCCACATAAAAGGCAGAATTGATGATCTGGATGACGAAGCGCCGCAGAAGCGCCTTGGGCTAGGTTATCAAGATAAAGTTATCGACTTGGCCATCATTTCAGCACAATTTGATCGTCAATAATCAATTTCTCAAGTATGTCGCCCGCAGCAGCACAGCCACGAATGGTGTGAAGTCGATCAGTGTGAGAGCCCAATGTAAGTTGACGATAAAGATACTAAAAGTTTTAGTTCGAAGAAAGATTCTCATAGATGCAGAAAGGATGAATAGAAACGAGAGAATAACTGTAATTGTTGGTGGATTGATGTTTGATGCTTGATGCTTTGATGTTTTAATGCTTTGAACCTCAAGCTGAGGTTTGAGTCGTATGGAAAAGAAGACGCACTAGTCTTAAAGCAGACAGGTTTGCTATTGTCAGCCTTGGCACGTGATTTCAACACAATTTGAGCCTTTTCGTTTTGTTTCGTTTCATTTGATTTCATTTTCTCATATTCATTTTCACTTCAACATTTTCATCACATCCTCGAAACACGTGCAAAACAACCTCAATTCCGTTCTATTCTTATCGTGTTTTTCCTGTTATTTTGGCACAAAAATGGGAAAGCGTTTTTGTTGGTGGCGATTGCTACGTTTAACACGTGATATCATGATTTCCATTTCATACGACTGGTGGACTCAAAGTCTTTCTTCCTTTCCTCTTTGCTTCGGGGACACCCGCTGTTAAAGTAGCCTGATTCTACCGGTATTCATTATCATTATCATTATCTATGAAATGTACTATGACCAAATTTCGAAGCTTTTTCCGGGAAATGAAATACCGAGATGGTAAGATCCACAATGCAACGTGAAAACAAGCCACAAATCAAAGCTGGCGTGCGGGGAAATGATGATATGTACTGTGCTATCACAAGTTGTGGTCCGACGTTGCAAGGGAAAAATATTTTCCACAGAGTATGTGGACCAGAGGATATATGATTCAATCGCAAAAATCTTATCACATCGAGGTAGTTCTCTTGATGTGGTTGTTAAGATTTTTGAAAGAAAAATAGGGTACATGGTGCCTCTGCCGGAGATTCCCCCCAGCTCTCTCGACTGCTGCCTCTATCGTTCCTCCGAGGTCTCATTTCATGTAACTTTTGTTGCGCCTGTTTTATCATGAGATTTTTCAATTTTGCCGCTAAACGAATGCTACCTGGGCAGAACTCGTGTTTCCATTCGCACATGTAGATTTACCCCATATTTTGGACAGATATTGTGGGGTTTATAGTGGGCGACGGGCGCGATGGCATGGATGGCATGGAAACTGGAAACCAATAATCACAAATCATATCATTGGAGCGCAAAAAAATTATTAGCTCAATACCGTAGGTTGAATCAAGCAGGTACTGATGCCGGCGATTATGCCAGGACTTAGGCTTGATTGGATCGGGGTAACAGCAAATCTTATACTTTCCAACTTCGATCTTGAATCCGGCACCGCCGGAGCATCTAGTCTGAGGTATATAGAGGAGTCTTGATCCGAATTCGAATGTCGAATCCTGTTCAGTAGTACATTGACCGAGCACAAAATCTTCAAAATGTTGCACACTGTTTTCTTGCTGCTTTCTATTTGGAGCAGTTACGTACTTGCTTCTCTTCAAATTGTATGAATCGCCCCTCAGAATGAATGATAAGGCTTACGCGTTTCTAGATATCAGGTGCAACATGGACAGCTTCTGGTCTTAATCAACACATCCAAGCCCATGGGGGTGGAATTATCCAAGTCGGCTCAACCTAGTCAGTAAAAGCTCCCCTTGCCCTTCCAGACTGACCATTGACCAATCGCAGTTATTGGGCCGGAGAGAATAAACTCAATGGAAGTGCTTTCCAATCAATCAACTGCTACTCCAGCACCGATCTTGTGAACTGGAAATTCAACTCTTACCTTCTTACGTTACAATCGTCTGGAGATTTGGGACCCAACCGAGTTGTGGAACGTCCACACATAATGTACAATGATGCGACAGGTAAATATGTCATGTGGATGCACATTGATTCATCGAATTATGGCGAAGCAAGGGCGGGTGTTGCAACCAGCAGCAGTGTTTGTGGATCATATACATATTTGTGAGTTAATTGAATCGATTATTATGGAGGGTGATGACCTCAAAGAAACTCAAGGGTTAGTAAGGCTAATGAAGATTAAAACAGAGGAGCAAGCCAACCATTGGGCTACCAAAGTAGAGATCTCAATGTGTTTAAAGGTATGGAGTACTGACACTCTGCATCTCCTCAGTCACTAACGAGGAGTTAGACACCGATGGAACAGGTTATTTATTGACTGAAGATGTATTTCCACTCACCCTTTTCTGTTAAAATAGCTCTGACGATTATATAGCGAGCAAACGGTTTACGTATTGACAAGCTTTCCGCCGATTATACATCGGTTGTCTCAGCTGTTTACCTTTTTGCTGATTATGAGGCTCCCGCCATATACAAGAGCGGCGATACTTATTTTATGTTTGCTAGTCATTTGTCCGGGTGGTGTATGCATGTCCATTTTTTTTTTCATCTCCAGGCCCTTGGATGTTTTCTCAGCAATCTTATTTCACAGCTGGGAACGTTAAAACGGGCAATGTTAGATCTTTCATTTGTTGAAATATTAACTGACTGCCTATAACAGCTCCAAACGATAACGTCTACGCTACAGCAACGAATTTATCAGGGCCTTGGTCTGCTTTTTCCAACTTTGCAACAGTTGGGTCAAATACTTATAGCAGTCAGACGGCGGCTGTGGTTAACATCAATGGAGTTGTCATGTAAGTTTTTCTCGATCATTTTCAGGCTTGGGGAATATTTTAGAGTTATTCGTAGAAAATAGGGCTAATTAATTATAGGTATATGGGAGATCGATGGGAATCATCCAACCTTATGACTTCGACCTACGTCTGGCTCCCATTGACAATCTCTGGGACCAAGGCATCCATGGTATATAACCCATTGTCCAAATGAGTCGCCCAGAAATTAACGTGAACAGAGCAACGAAGTCAACTGGATCATCGACCCCGCGGCAGGAACATGGACCACCGGCCCCAGCGAAGCATGGTTAGAAGCCGATGCTGCCACAAATATCCTCGCTAACGGTGCTAAAAATATCACATGTTCCGGTTGCTCGGATGGTGTCCGAGTCGGATATATTGGTGGGCCTAGTCCTGGCGGTACGTTGACCATAGATGGAGTGAGTAGCTCCGTAGCAACAACCACCACAATTCGAATTCATCATTTGAATGGTGATTCTACGCAACGCTATGCGAACGTCGTAGTCAACGGAGTCAGCAATATTATTGCGTTTTTGCCGACAGCGGATGGTAATACACCTGGCACAAGCGTCTTGACGACTGCATTGAAGAGCGGGGCTGGAAATGTCATTGAGTTCGAGTCGTATAATTCTGGATGGGGTAAGTCTATGTTGTTCATTATTCATATCTCATTATTCATTAATTGTACGCCAATACATCTACCTGTGCTAATATACGATGCAGCTCCAGACATTGACCGCATAATGGTTCCCGTCTCTTAAATACCCAACTTTCCTTTCGTGCGTGGAGGTGTCATGTCATGGGATGCTCGCATCGGCAGTAGTCCTTCTCTTCTTTTCCATTCTCAAAACCTTATAGCTCTCACTCAATAAATCAATGGGATCAAGATCCCCCTTTCCAAAACTCTGCATAACTCTCCCGTGCAAAGAATATTTCCTCCTCAAAACCTTTCTATTCCCCCAAACCTCCCACCGTCCCCTAATCATACTCCTCGAAATAAGACTCACCACGCTCGTAGGCGGCATAGGTGCATTCGTACAAATTTCCCTCAACATCTTCTCTAACCCTCTAAAAATCCCCGGATCCACAACCCGTAAATGCGCCAATTCCTTCCGCGTCTCCTTAATCGCCGTCTCAGTCGCATATTCATACTGACACCCCACCATCCTAAATCTCAAATACTTCGCCAAAACCGTCGAACACAACAATGCCAAGCCCCCATTCATATGCGCCAATACCTTTCCAGTGCGATAATAACACGGAATCTCAATCGTAGTAATCGCGCGTTTTCTCAACGCAAACGTCCCAATCTGTATATCCACCTGAGAAAATTCCCCCCGTCCCTCATCTGCAGCTTCCCTCTCATCCACAATATTACTCGGAGATATGTACACCCATATATAGCCCGTCGCACACGCACACAGCGAATACGTAGCCCCGTCACTCAAATTATCTTTTTGGAAAAATGCTGCTGAGCCATGCGCTTTGATATCCGCGAAATTGGCTGTTAATTCGGTGCCGAATTTTGAGAGGATGTTCTCGTCCGTTACGTTGATGTCTGGCATGCTGATTCCCGAATCGTGGTTCCGTGTTATGTAGAATATGGGCTGTGTCATGAATCCAGAATCTATGGTGCGCGCATTGTGTACACGGGTGATTTTTAAATTCGGTGCAGAAACTGTGGATTTGATTAGCTTTATGGGTTTCCTAGATTTCAAGAAGGGGGGATACTTGAGAAGATGAACTTACATTCGGTGGAAACAAGAGCTTCCTGTATCATATCAGGCAATTGAGCGAATATTCGTTCATTATGCGAATTAACATTGATAATCGAAGGCGCTTTATTGCGACTTGTGACTAGGATTTCTTCTTCGTTGTTGGAGGTACTCATATTGGCTTTTGCTAGTTATACTTCCTGTGTTTGGATTAAACTGTCGACCTTACTCTTGGTACCGCTAGCTGTAGCTGTCTTGGTATTTTCACAAACGATACATGACGGGGATAAAAACATATTATATCCCATCAACTATTCATCCCTTGCGAAGAGAAATGCCCTTTATATAACTCCAAGGAACATTTACGTACATCATAATCCATACTCGCGAGCCCACCAGTCTTATCGATCATGTAATTTGATCAAAACCCATCCTATCTTACAATACCAATATCGAATTGCCATTTCATCTCGTATCGAACCCAGACAATATCTCCGATCCCACATACCTCGTGTCGATCTAAAAATAGCCACGTTTCCAAAGTTCCAAACATATTTGTAAAAAGGCTTATCTAGAATACGATGATTGTTTGACAGCTGGCTCATTCCGAGGAATATGAAACGTATCAAAGAATTACTCAAAGGTATCTATCTACGGAGTATTCAATTTTTGTCCTAATGAAATGATGCGGTGTGTTTATCATGAGGTAGGGTCGCAAAAAAGTAAGAATGTGGGGCCAAAAATGGATTTTGGAATTTTGGGATCTTGGGATCTTATTATATGTGGATTGATGCTCGGGTGAAGCCACAGTAGTAGTTAGCATAGCCTTTGAAGGATGCTGATGCTTGGAAGTTATTTCTTGGGTAATACGAGTGTTTGTGTGGTTTGATATGGTTTGATGTGGCCATGGTATATTGCGGAGTACGGGTGGTTCTGTTTCGTGGTGAGTAAGGGTATCATGATTGTGAAATTGAGGAACCAGTAAGGTCAATGAATTGATGTCTATTTTACCGTTGTCTTTTCGGGGGTAAGTGATATCAGCTCGCGGTAGATATTTCGCTTAGACGAGGATGAAGGGGCTTGCAATGAATATGAGATTCATTGATAGATGTGAGGAAGAGGGAGGAAAGGAAGGACGAGGTTTTCACGTGATACGTGCAACATGATGGAACTTGTGCAACCTTTACTTCTATATTCAGGTAGTAGAAAAGAAGACGGGGCGGCTCAGCCTAGATATTAATAAAAATTTCTTAGCCTTGGTATATATGGTAATGGTATGATATCAAATGGGAATGTCAATGCACGGAAATTGAAATTTATTAAATATTACTACATAAAATTGATGTGGTATCAATCCAAGATCAAATAATTTTGAGCTTTTGAGCTTTTGAACGCCGTGTGGCCTGTTACCGTAACCCATTCCCTTAACCCAATTTCATCACCATAATGAGCGACGAGTCTTGTGCATGTCTTTTCGAAAACATATCAAACTTTTCGTCTAACCAAGAGACACCTTCTACCATCTCGCTTTAAATTCCATCCCACGCTTGCGCATATTTCTTTCAGTGTTCCTTCTCTATCCATTAACCTATCGTTCACAGCAATTACATCTAATGCCATTGACTGTCTGCCTAGTAAGATTGAAGATCGGATCTTACTTTGTTCTGCCAATGTCATCCCCCTAATGTCAAGATATCTTAAGCTGTGTTTCGCACCAGTGACAGTAGGTAATGGAGTAATGGAGATCCTTCGTCGTAACTTGGTAATGGCAATCGCACGTTCCATAGGTTCGAGAACAGTAGTATACTTTGAGTCAATCTCTGATGAATCGATTGCATCTTCCTCATTCCGGGAGTCATTGTCTTCGTCATCTAGAAAAATAGATTCGAGGTCGCGCATGCGGAGACCAGTGCCTATGCTTAGCTCTTCTATTGTTTGATTCAAACTCTTTAACTGAGCGGCGCAGGCCGAGCCCATCTTCCATCCTCTTAGTTTGAGAGTCTTGATTGTCCTCGGTGCATATCTCAAAAGCAACTCTGTTTCCCTTTCCTTGATCTCTTCACTAACCGTAAGGTCAACTGAGGCATCAAGGTATACCAATGTATGCTTCACAGACGGATGAGATGTTATAAAGTCGACGAGAGAGACGTCTTCAATTAATGCACAATGATTGATTGCTAAATGTGAAATTCTAGCAGTAGGAGGCAGAAGTTGTAAAGACTCTGTCGTGATATGAGTGTGTGATAACGTCATCGATTGTATGGAGCCGAGTCGTGAAAATAGTGAGTCGAAGGATGAAGCGGGTAGAGCTGTGCAATTTTCCAAGGATAATGATTTGATCGGAAGTGAAGCAGCCTTTGGTAGACGATCGAGTATGCTAGGTATGCAATCTAGTGTTGATGATGTGCAATTGCCCAGATCTAACGTCTTCAAATGTGGTAACCCAACAAAAAGAAGTCGAAGTAAGGACTCGCTCAAGAAACTATTTAGGTTGGTATCTTTCGGAAGTCGGAATTCTCGAAGATGTGGAGCGAGTGAAACCATTCCGTAAAGAGAATTAGAAAATTCTCTCATTGGACGTGCAGTTTTCAGCTCGGAGAAATCAAGACGTCGAATAGTTCTTCCCAAGATGGGATTTTGGGTAAGTTGAGCAAGTATATGGTTAAATGCGGACATGTGAGTGACTGTAACACTCCGATAGGTAATGCAAAGTGCATTCATGTAAATGGCTTTTGATACACGAAGACATGAAAATAAAGTAGGTCTTTCCAGATGTGGACAGTTGACTTCACTGGAATCTACGAGATGTCAATATTATAGAGGTTTAAAGTAGGTATTGAAGGTATTAGTCTTACCATTGCTTGAACCGCCTTCTTTGTGATCATATTTCAATTCCAAATTCCCAAGGATCTTTTGAAGGAGTTCAGGTGGGAGTCGTTCGAAGGGTGATTGACCAGCTTCGTATGCTTGCCTCCTACTTGAGTTTCTCTGGAATGCAGAGCTAGACATTGTAAATTGAAGGTTGAAGCGTTTCGGGTAGTAGGTTCTTGATTTTGAGGTTTATGTATTTGAAAACTTCTGTAGTTGAAAGTAAGTGCACCGAGGCACAGATGTCTGAATGTATACAGTGTGTAAAAGAATTTTCTGATTTCTTAGCACCATTGTAGACAGCTGTTGAGGTTGTCGTGGGAACTCTTATACCTCCCAACATGTTGCAAGAAAGAATCTGGGCCTTCCAAATGGGACAGCTTGTTACTCAATGCATAAAAAGTCTGCATGCCAAACACTGGAGAAATTGCGAAATTGCCTCCCATGACTCTCTTTTACATCGTCAGAGCTCAAGTACAGCTCGTGATGTTATCCAATACTATTCACCGCCAACACGTACTCGTTTCATTGTTACGTAAATGTAGAGCAATAAAGCAATAAATGTATATAAGACGACATCATGAGGCAATAAGGAATTAATAATTGGTTCATTTTATTTGGAAGTCAAAGAAATCACGAGTTAAAGCGATTGGTGATTTCCCCAGGAAAAGGTTAAAAAGAGAAGCACGATTTATAAAAAGGCGGGGTTAGCGTCTTGGCTTTCGGCACGTGTGATGTCGAAGTTTCCCACACACGTGATTTAGCCTGGAGAAGTGTTTTATTTTTGGTGGTCAATTCCATCTAGAAAGCTAAAAAAGCTAAAAAGAAGTCTTGTTTTGTTTTCAATTCCCGGACTATTGGAAAAGGACGCATGGATGAGACACTTTGCTCGGGAGTCGGGAATGATCATCTTTCTTACCCCTTTTTTACCTCAAATTTTCAAATCCCTCATTGAGTCATTATCTATTGAATGTTGACGTTGTACGGAGTATACGCAGGACTATCTAATAAGGCATATCAATGCCATGTTAACTCTGTAGATTATTACTACCTTAAGACGACAGCTTTGAGTTATCATCAATGTATGCCCAGTATGCCGGATTCGGAAGAAAGTCGATGGTGCAAGTGGCAGTACGTATACGTGGTATGTCAATGCAGTCTGAGGCTGAGTTAGCGCGGTTCTACTAGATGTAGATGCATCACTGGTATATGGACTTCCCAACAACATCGAAACCGTGCTTTTCTGCTTTTCCCTCACCGACCTCGGTTTACCACCGGCTCAAAGTAAAAAAGTTTACGTCCGTACATATCAACTAACTAGAAGGTATAAATGCTGCATCGGATCTACGGAGTAAATAGCTCATGATCAACATTACTTACAATGTGGGTATGTAACTTTAATAGTAGCAACGACTACTCGAGTATGCTGCAAAGTTTTTTTATTTTGCCAAATAGTTCTATTCTTTTTATTTCTCTCTTTCCTCTTGTTTGGTTAAAATCCAGATGATCCTTAAAATCTGAAACCGCTCTTTGAGTTGTCAAGCATTAGTATGCTACTTACTTCATCCCTGCATTGGGGAAGGAGCTGAAAGCCACACATTCACAAATTCATGAGTAAAACTTGCCTGCGTTATTCAGGAAACAAATCATCGTTTGTATTGCAGAGATCACAACTATCTCAATCTTTAACTTCCTCACAAAAGTCTTTGTGTCTGATGCTTATTGATTACTTTCTTCATATCGCGTCGAAAAAGGAATTTCCCGAAACACCAAAGTCATCTGCCAAAATGGCAAAACCAACCCTATCATCAAGAATAACTCGGAAATTGCGACCATATCAAAATTCTGTTGAATCATGCTGCTACAAATGAAAATTAGCTTCGTCAATCTTTTATGCTCTAACTGGTGTGAGAAATAACATTGATTGGAAAGGACGAAGACAACATGCTTAAGAAATAAGGAATCTCGTTCGATTCGACACGACCTCGAAATACGGCATTAACCAGTAAGGAAATCGAAAACAGATCCCATCAGCTTTTACAAAGCCTGTAATGTGTTCGCAAACAAACATCCAAAGCCCGTTGTGTCGTGTGTTAGATCTCTCTTGATTTCGATTTCCTATTTTTTTTTTTGAATCGGTTGGCCTCTAGCCAGTCGATAGGCATGTCTTGCGCCCATCTTCAGGCCTGGAGTCGATCAACTGATCTCAGAAGGCTTGCCATAAAGTGTATTATCTGATATACTGATCTAACTTTTCCGCGCGGGTCTCATCTCCAATCATCGTGGTCATCTCTATGCTATCCACAAGCATTTGCTCCACATAAAGAACACGCGGCTCCTTTCGGTGTATAATGGTGTGTCTGATTCTTCGAACTCATCTAATAGTTCATTGTACCGTGGAATGTTATCACGGTTCTTAAAAGCGCCTGGGCCAGTAGTGGGTGCTACTGGAAATTTTCCCCAGAAACAGAGCTCTACCTTCTTCACCGAACTGAAGTTGTTGATGACCAGGTAATCCGCTGCCCAATGTTTTGTAGAATCAGATATTCCACCCTTAAGGATTATACACATGTGAAAAGATATGCTATGCTGAGCATCGAAAAGTAGTCGCCGACGGGTATCAGGGAAAACTTGCGCGCTTGCATTCGTGCTCTGGTCCCCGAAGTTGCAATGCACGATTGATCAGCATGGCCCTAGATAGTAGCCGGGCTTGCATTTACTGGTGGTGTGCATGGTCTTCTTTCTTTCTCCTTGAGCGGAGAATAATCGTTCTCTTCGACGACCATAAGAGAATCATCAAGCTCATCAGGCTCCCACTAGAACCTTATCATAACTGAAATTCCACTTCTTGAATGCAGTACCTTTAATTTTAAGATCTTGCAGAAAATCTCAGCAGTCTTTCTTGAGCGAAATAGAGGACGAAACCCGCGAGAGCTTGGAATATCTAGTTTAATATAATGCGCTACTGGAATGGGAATGTAAGGTGTGTCAATTTGCTATACTTGGGGTTTCGTTGATACCAAAATTTCGTTTCATATGCAATATCGTAAGTCTTATATGTGATGAATTTGTGTGGATGGATAGAGATTATTAGATAGATACTTGAAATACCGTCGATATCTCTATAGCAAATAATCCGAGAGTATTGTTGATGGATTACCTAGATTACCTAGATTTTCTATAGAATTTAAGTAGGTTTGATGAATATCATGATATTATCCCTTGCTTCTCTCCCATAACCTTGGTTCTGGACGGGGATACAGAAACTTTCTAGAGCTATTATTAAGTAATGTCACGGTTGAATATACCAATTCTTTCACTATGAGTCTTTTTATGCGATGATTAATTCGTATTCATTCTTCTATATTTTTATTCTTATATGAGAATTTGCAGGTAAGATCGTAACATCTCTTCCCTGTTTATACCACCTCATCTTTCAGCTTAGACAGGCGGTGCTTGTCGAGAAGAAATGTGATGTTAAAATATATACCAATCGTATTTTCTATTAGACTTGCAAATGAGAAACATAGGTTATTGATCTCAGCCTGCATATAAATTGCCATCTTACAGAAAATTTAGGTCCTAATATACAACATAAGGTCCATAAAGATATAATTTTGTGTATTCTAAGTAATATTACAACAGAGGAAGAAACAGAAAAGACGCTTCATGTCCCTCTAATATATATATCAGTAAAATCACAAAGCAATTTATGCCCCAAAATCAACCATCACAGCTCCCGAATCTTCAACCGGTACCGTGAATTTTCCATCCTTAACCTTAACGGTATGTCCAACCGTTACATTGTGCAATCGTACAGGAAGTCCATTATTGAGTTCATAGTTGTAGGAATATCCATCGTATGTAATACCCGTGATTGCATCACTACCATTTGCATGAAGGGCTCTTAGTGTTGCTGATTTGGGCAGCGCGGCTGGTGTATTATAGCTTGATGATCTAGCTGCCTTGTTGGTGGGGATCGTGATGGTATATTTTCTGGTTGGACGAGGGACAGGGTTTAAGAGCGAAGATGTTCCATTGACGGTGTAGTTGTATTGGTGCATGTTAATAATGATGATGCGCTTTAGAGCGCCATTGACATAGGCGGCATAAGCAGATTCCATCTCATTGGTCAATGGAATTTCGGCTATGGTTGTGGTGGATGCGGTAAGATTAGAGAGGAAGGCGGCTGCGGCAATGTTTCCGTAGTATGGAGCCTTCGTGCCTTTTGTGACAGTATCTGTGTCCTTAGGTTGCCAAGCCCCGTAGCGGAAGCCGACTCCCTCGTGGAAACTAGGCGAGAGATTGTTAGCATGTGATTGAGAAGAATGATTTATAGGGACTTCACATACTTGATGCGACTAATGTTCTTGCTTGCGCAGTAGAGAGCGAAGTCTACGTTCCACTATGTAGAAGTCAATACTGATAGGGGACGATCGGCCACGGAGAAAACGTACTAGAGCAGCACCGTATGCATTTGACAACCCTGGTGCACCTTCATTGTAAAGAGAATTGGTTTCTCCGAGAGTAAACGGTACGTTGAAAGGGGAAAGAAGGTGAGATACATTTAGCTGAAGGGCGACAGACGCCACGGTTGAGGTGTGGTTCATGAGGGTTTTTTGGAGTGTTACACCTGGCTGTGTCGCACCACCAATATAACTTTGTCCAGTTTGTTAGCATTTGGGATGCGAAACTGTGGAATAGACCATACTTATGTGACGATATCAATTCAATATCCTTATCAACATCCACTCCATCTCTCCATGTCGTAACAGGGTTGAGATGGTTGTCAACACCCGCATAGGAGGGTGCCAAGAACCCATAGGAAGCTAGATCAGGACAAGCTTCTGCAACTCCTTCCTTGATTTGTCGGCTCCCATTTAGCCATTGGCTTACGTATGTTGATTCGTTCCAAGTTGGAGGTCGAACTGGTCCTTGTGCAGAGGTAGAATACAGATCTGGTTCATTTCCATACTCCCACATGAGAAGTTTCCCACCTCCTAGCGCTTTACATGCCAAAGGTATCGTATCTAGTAGGGTTTGCCATCCAGCAGAATTGTTGGCGCCCAGTGCCATGTTGAATCCATGACTGAATTTAACATCTGGCCAAGTACTATACGAGTCAAAAAAGGAAGGGCCAATGTAAACAGTTGTTGGATAATCCACAGCCCTGGATGGATTGATGGTACCATTCACCGCGTATGGAAGATTTGCATCGTATAGAGCATAATCTTGTGTGTTTCCACCCACTCGAATGTGCGGTTTAGTACCTTGGAAGTCGGCAAGATTGTTGAGCAGGTTATATGAGAAAGTACCCGGATTTGAGGCGTTTCCTAAATATGTCAGCACGTGAGCTAGTTAACATGTCTCTGAACCATTGCCATACCAGCGTAATCCGGAAAGAAAGCAAACTCAATGGAGTAGCTTATGAAGGCTGGAAATGGGGTACCGGCACTTGCTGGGGCAGTGCTAGCAACAGTAAAGCTGCTTTGAGCATGAATTGCTTGCGCCAGGCTTAGAAGTGCGACTCCAGTGATGCGAGCCATATTGTGAATATCCAATTCTCTATTTTCAAAACTTCAATCGGAGATAGAGGACAACAGGCGACACATCGAATGAAGAAACAAAAGACAGTAGAGAGGTTCAACGAAGTTTAAGTAGCCTACTCGGAATCTGCACCTTGCAGATCTCTGGTTCTTTCCTAATACCTCATTGCTACGGATAGTAACTGCATGTCCTACGTGGGACTCGCAATGCATCATACCGGAAACCGAAGTGATGAATGAATGAAGCTGGATAAATTAATGCTCGCAACTCAAATAAATTAACATCATACTCCATAAAAATTATCAACGCGGGGAAGTCGGGGAGCGAGCATACACAAAGTCAGGAGGGGCTGGCGTGCTACATGAAATATACTGTATAATCGCGAGAGA
The DNA here is from genome assembly GCF_000146945.2 of Sclerotinia sclerotiorum 1980 UF-70. Classification (NCBI taxonomy): domain Eukaryota; kingdom Fungi; phylum Ascomycota; class Leotiomycetes; order Helotiales; family Sclerotiniaceae; genus Sclerotinia; species Sclerotinia sclerotiorum. Next base: position 1,353,440 of record NW_001820833.1, on the reverse strand, counting down.
TTTCACGATCCTAACATTCGGTTTAACCTCGATCGGACAAAATGTCGTACCGATGATATTTTATATTCTGGATGACGATATCAAGTATTCTGCAGCTTGAACATAGAGAACATAGAATATAGTCTATAGTGAAAAAGCTTTAGATACAATGGAACCGCGGGAACGGTCTGTCATTCATCCGATAAAAAAAAGTCCGCATGCCAAGACCGCGAATCTCTCTCGAGATTTAGAGTATAAGTACTATGCATATGATGTAGAATACGAGGTAGTATTCCGACGATTCCCATTCCGATCTAGAAATGAGTCTCTTCCTTGGAAGAGGGGTTGAGAGAGTTCGGAAGAAGGGGTTCGGAAGAAGGGGTCATGGGACTTGTTAAAATTGAATAGATATAGAGGCCGTAAGTATAATTAGCCCTAGCCCTTTCGTAGATTTTATAAGTAACTCTTGAACTACTCGAGCATCATCATTCTAATGGATATTTGGTCGATGACTTTGTTGTGTAGATTATAATTATGTAAAAATATATTCAATCTTTTCACACGGTGTCTATCTCCTGTTTGATTACACATTTCTCAATTACGTACCTACATCACCACATATCCATCCCATTGATGTGATATCACCTATGTTAGGTTTAGCGGTAGCCCCGCGGTGTAGCTTATCCTTCACGATAAATCCGATAAAAGAACATCTTCATCAAGCTCTCCGGAACTCCAGTTACTCCAATTGATTCAATTCCGGCACATCATTTTCACTAAGGTACAATACCTTCCCTTTCTTCTGTTCACGCAGTCAATATTTGTTTGTTATCACATAATCAGACATCAATTGTCAGCAACCAACTGTTATTCCATGGTGACGTTGGTGGTGCTAGAACTGGAATTGCTACAATAAAAGCCCCGAGCTTGACACCCCGCCCCTCAATATGAATAACATAATAAGATCAACATCAAGAATACTCCCACGTTCACGATTTCAACCATTTACTTTACCAATTATCAATTCGCGAAAAGCTTCCAACATGTCACATACCGTCCCAAAACTTAATGACCCGACACTGTTCAAGACCGGAGTTGCGTACGTTAATGGAGAATGGGTAAAGGCGGCTTCTGGACAGACATTTGAGGTTACTGGTATGTTTTGCGGTTTATCATGAGTTATTATGAAGTGAAAGAGCTAACATACTTATTCTGCAGATCCATCTACTGGAAAGTTCATTGGCAATGCTCCAGAGTTCGATGTAGATGACACGAAGAAAGCAATCGATGCCGCAGCCGCAGCTTTCCCTTCATTCAGAACTACAACAGGACGTGAGCGAGCCAAGCTATTACGGAAGTGGTATGATTTGATGGTACGCCAAACAAATAGCATAGAAATATAAGGAGAATAGTCACTGATTGATTCCATGCAGATCGAAAACAGTGAGGATCTTGCTAGACTTATAACATGGGAGAATGGAAAGCCTTTGGCGGATGCAAAGGGAGAGACAACATACGCAGCCAACTTTTTGGAGTGGTTCAGTGAAGAAGCTCCTAGGAATTATGGAGATGTTATTCCATCATCCATTCCTGGAAACAGAGTTATCACTCTAAAGGAGCCTGTTGGTGTCGTTGGACTTATTACGCCGTACGTCTACCCTGCGACATGAGAGCTATACAAAACTAATTTAGTCTAGATGGAACTTCCCAGCTGCCATGATAACAAGGAAAATTGCTCCTGCATTGGCAGCTGGTTGTACAGTTGTTGCAAAGTCTCCTGGTGAAACACCCTTCACCTCCCTTGCCCTCGCCGAACTTGCGCATAGAGCAGGAATTCCTAAAGGTGTAGTCAACTTTGTCAGCGCTCTCAAGAACACACCCGCTGTAGGCGAGCTCCTCACTACTTCGCCAATCATTAAGAAAGTCTCTTTCACTGGATCTACTGGTGTGGGTAAAATTTTGATGAAACAGTCATCTTCAACATTAAAGAAATTATCGTTTGAGCTTGGCGGAAATGCCCCTTTTATTGTCTTCGACGATGCGGACCTTGATGTTGCAGTAGCCGGCGCTATTGCATGCAAATTCCGTTCATCTGGACAAACTTGCGTCTGTGCTAACCGCATCTTTGTACAATCTGGAATTTATGATGCCTTTGCCGAGAAATTTGCCGCAAAAGTCAAGGATTTCAAGGTTGGAGGTGGCTTCTCCGATGGTATTACCCATGGGCCCGTTATTCATGACCGTGCTGTCGACAAGGTGGAAGCCCATGTTCGAGACGCTGAGGAGAAGGGAGGAAAGGTCATTCAAGGTGGACAGAGAATTCCTGAGCTCGGAGTCAACTTTTTCCAACCTACTGTCATCACTGGAGTCACTCCTGATATGGATATCGCGAACGAGGAAACTTTTGGCCCCGTTGCCGGATTACTTAAATTCGATACCGAAGCAGAAGTGGTTCGAATTGCAAACTCTGCCGATGTCGGCTTGGCAGGCTATTTCTTCACCAAAGATGTTGAAAGGGCCACTAGAATCTCGGAGGAGTTAGAACTCGGAATGGTTGGTATCAATACTGGCTTGATTAGTGATGTTGCATCTCCATTTGGTGGTGTTAAGGAGTCAGGATTTGGACGCGAGGGAAGCAAATATGGAGTTGCAGAGTATCAAACCATTAAGACGGTCACAATTGGAGGCATGGGCAAGCCATTGCAAAGTTAGATGATCAAAACAACTTGGAGTAGGGCAGTAGAAATGATACCATTTGTTTTTACGTTTTCATACAGTGAAATTTTCCCCGGCATGGTTTCGGAAACACTTTGTTTTGAACTTCAGTAATGAGCTCGAGGTAAGTCCACATTATTGTTTGCCATTAAAGCAAACGATGCCAACATGTGCGCAATTTTAGGCTTGCATGGCATGGTTAGAGACGAACAGTCAAAGATTTATTTGTCTCCAAAATATATCGATCGATATTCTAGCTAGCCCTTACGATGGAACTACAGGAGACCTCATCAAAGGTAGCCGAAACGAGCACCCCTAGAGATACTAGAAGATATATTTGCACAGATTGCACACCAGCATTTCCCATGATCTGAAACACATTATCCAGGCAGAAGCCCAAATCTAGCGTTGGACTAGAAGGGGGTTCTTGATGCTGGCAATAAAATAGTTGTGGGCTTCATACTTTCTTCGAAACTTTCTCATATGTCAAGACATACTGCTACTCTTTCAAGTATTCTCTCCTCCCAAAGAAGAATTTCCGAATCCGTGGGTGCGCTATATGATTTATAAATGGGAGAGTATCTGGCTAAAGCACATAAGTGAGCAGTAGTATGGATTTAGATAATGTATAAGTGAGGCTTTTCTTTGTTCTACTAGGTATCCTCCCCTAACTATGACTCGCCTACAAGAAACAATACATGGGATGGACATGCTGAAAAAGAGCTCTTGAGCTATTCAATTTTTGTGGAAATGATTATGTCATCGTTCGCTCGTACGATGAGCTTCTGGATTTACTAAAGCAATCGCTTATATTAAGGATTTTGTCCTGGGTTATGAAGACATCAAGGGTAAAGACTCCAGCATAGAATATAGAAGAGCAGTACAAAAGACTCAAATTTTTGACGGATTTTTCATCATTGTTTTGGTGAGAGTTTAAGCCGGGATACATTGGTGAATTTAACGTGAGTCCCTTGGCCTCAAGGTTCCGAGAGGCTTCAGCCATCAAAAACTTGCTGAGTTTAAACAAATATTGACGTGCAACGAATGGTCATAGGCTGATGCTATTCAACCGAGGAGAATTAAGCGAGCGTAGTGAAGGAGGGAGGGTATTTGATAACGATGAAGACCATATCGTTTGTAGAAAGCGCTTTTGGGATAATTTTAGTATATACAGTGTGAAAACATTTTATGGGGTTTGAAATACAATAGGATTCTACAGCAGAGTCGTATGTAGAGAATGTACAATGATTGAAAGTGGGAAAGCCAGGTACAGGAAGGTAGTATAATGTGACCGTTACATCTTCAACAATGGGGCCTAAGTGATTATCAAAGGCTCATCCTTCTGCGCCTGCTAAGCAATAGAGTTTTTGTCTAGAGTAAGGATGAATGCCACTGTAGGCATCATTACATCAAAATACAAAGGGGGATGCGTGGGAAACTCTCCTTTCTTTCCATGATGAACTCAACAAGCATGCCTGTCGGTACATTGTTATGTCTGCGTGTGTTCAATAAATTAAACGCAACCTACAAAAGATCCTCAAAATGACCTCGAAAATATCTCCTAGAGTGCGTTCAAACAGTTACTAGAATTTCGAATCCACCACTCTAAATGGTTTTATCTTGTAATTAAATCCTTCACATACAAACCATAATTTTCTCTGATTTCTTGAGATGTATTCATGACTACTCTTCTGCTCTATGATAATCTCAAAAGTTTCAGCAGGTTACAGGCTTAAATGAGGGGTAAATTACCCCGCACTTCGCCTATAAGGCCTATAAACTAACGCCCAAATATCCCATACATTCGATGGCCTTTCAGCTCCGTCTTTGGAGCTGTACCAGTCTATAGAGATAGCTAATAGCTAATATCTATCATATCCTCTGCACGGGAGAGAAACGAGAATTTCTAAAGCTCGTCTATCAATGCCTTTGTATTTAATTGCAACAGATAAGTAGCTGGCCAAATATGGATGTCTATTCCTAGATACTTGAAGGAGATGCAGTAGGCTCGGCGACAAGGATCTCTTCAATGGCATCATTTTGCACCCTTGAGTTCTGCTTTATGAAACCCACCATATCATTCAATTCATCTGCCACAACGACATGTCCTAAATCTTCATACAATTTCCACTCAACTTTATACCCAACAGCCTCCAAGATCTTCTTCATATCTTCACCCCATTCTGGCTTTACTTTCCCGTCACCAGTCCCATGAGCCAAGAAAATTCTCATGTCTTTTCCTAAAGACTCTGTGCTATCTAGAGGCGCTGCAGGTGGAAGACCTAACTCACTCCTCAACCACTCTTGAACAAGATATCTCTTCTCCATCGAATCTTTCCCAACAGCAGCAACCTCAACTAATTGTCTCCTGAAAGGTAACCATCCACTAAACCCCACAAACCCACCAAGCTTCCGCGATAACCCCAATCTATCCAACTCCCCACTCAACAACAAAATCAAACTCATAGCACATCCTTGGCTCATACCTCCAACAAACACATCGAACCTTCCATCACGAGATTTATCTTCCACTACATCCCGGACTAGCTGACCAAGATATTCCACGCTTTCCTTCAATCCCTCCTTCTGTTGTTGTTCTCCTTTCGTCCGGTCTGCAAAATCGGTAATGTCGAACCAAGCATGGGTTAATTTTCCACCAAATACAGTAGTCTTCTTCAGACTTCCCGATGGGAAAATAAGTTTAGTGTACGGGAGTAATAGATCAAAGTGAACCAGATTTACAACTTCTTTGGCGAATGCTGTTCCATTAGATGATGTGCCATGGAGAAGAATAAGAGTGTTTTTTTTTATCTCTGGAGATTCGACAATTAATGGTGGTGGGCGGATGTCAGATTGTAGAGCGGGAGGGGATGCGGATGCCATTGTGTGTGCAGCGAATATCAAATTAGATACTTGGTGCTCGAAGTAGCTTGTGTTGTTTAAGATAGTACTTGATAGACCTAACAGAGAAATAGATAAGAATACTTTAATTATCATCCGCATGACGAACGAATGATGTGATTTTGGGCTTGCCTGGTTGAGGTGGGGATTTCCACACTGCACCTTCTCCAATGGGTTACACTATGTCACGTGGATATATACATATTCGGACACCGGGAGGACTTCAATTTGTGTTACTCTCGTGAATTTACATGGTCGCTATCTTTATGCTATTGCATAGATTGTATAGCTATTTGAATGATTATGATTCTTTGCATAGCCATGAACTTTACTTCATCTTAGCTTTCAAGCTATACCGTTAATGTGTATCTTTACCTCCACTTCGTTACTCCATCCACTGGAAAGCTCGAGTTCCTTCCATGCCGTCAATGTGTCAATTTCAAGTACATGGGGGTCAGTCTTGCTGATGCTAACTGTGTGACTTGGGAGAATCTTTCCAAGAATAGTGACTAGCAAGTGGTCTTCGTATGATATGTCCGGAAGAGTAGAGATATAGATGCCTGAAAGTCAAATTAGAATCCAGAATTGGTTGATGAATGACTGATACTTACCAAGAGTTCCCAGAGCTTTGACATTCGTGTCAATTGTAATCTTGCCATTCTCCGCCTTCGTCATTTCGCTGCTGACAATCGCTGCCGCTCCAGCCATTTTGCCGAGAAGACCCAGGTTAGCTATCCATGTAGTATTTTCTTGCCCTTGGTTGACAAACCCGCGCAATGGGTAGGCCGACAAGATATCGTAACCTCTCACATCGAGAGACACGTATATCAAAGCCTGCGAGTCCACTACTTGCATAGGCTTAGAGACAGCCCCACTAGAATGGGCGCGAATGATATAAAATTGTGCCTCCTCAACACCAGGGAACTTGGACAATGGCACTAATTCGCTAAGTGGTCTCTGAGATACATTGAAGAAGCCAATGATGCCAGTTCCTGTATAGGCAGCGCCATGGTACGTCCCAATTGCGAGTATGTGGTCGTCGTCGTATCCATTATATTGATCCAGACTCTTGCCAACGACGCTAGGTCTAAAAATAACAGTCTTTCCCCGAGGAGTGGGACCAGTCATTTGATTTATGAGGTCAAGATCATGTTGACCTGGCACATCCGTAATGTATATTGGACCACCGCTAACACATCTAGCAGCTGCATGGAAACCGGAATAGTCATGAACGGTTTGAAACATGTCCCAATCTGGAATTAGATTGAGATGTTGTGTAAATAAAGCATTGTGGGCATTGGTAAAGACATGCCATGGGTGACTAGTAGGAATTTCGGGGAAAAAGTCGTCAGAGTTCCGCACGAGGATTGGAGGTCTGTTTTGGGGCAATTGGGAATGAAAGAGGATTTGCGGGATCTGTGACATGCAAGAGATTGCCTTAACACTGAAATGCTGAAGAGTTGAAAGGGTCCATGCATCTTGGTATGCGGATATCAAATCACTACGATCTTGAGCATTCTCAAAGAGATCAAGCATAAATTGGGCGCTAGTTTATGTCAGCAAAGAAACGGTAAGCATCAGCCACTTACTCTGTCTTGACAGCATCAACCCCACAGGATGAAAGAAATGAATAAAAATCATTATAGAACCTCCGCACATCTTCTTTGGCGACCACTGTCATTTTGCCTCCCAAAGGTAGATTCCGCCTCTCAGAATCTCGCCGAATTACTTCCACTGTTTTGTAAGCATTGGCAATCTTACCGTCTGAGGCAAGACCACCCCAGTAACCTAAAATTGCGTGCCATACGGCTACATGCTGTATACTAGGCTGCTTTTCTCGAATAAGAGATATAGTGTGCTTCAAGCCATTGGGGAATGCCTCCCTTTCCGCCTCAAATTCAATCCAACCGTGTTGAAATTGACCATGTCCCTTGTAGTCGATGGCTTGCCAATTATCGTCAATAATAAAGTTTGTAACGTTAATCTTATTCTCTGCCAGAATATCAACAGCTTTAAGTATTTTGTCTTCTGTTAATCTTTGCCCAAGTGCATTCCATGTGCCTGGCTCACTGGTTAGAAAATCATATCGAAAGGTTTAGTGAACGTACAATACGTCAACCCATCACACCAATTTTCAACCCAAACCTTCGTCTTCTCATCCCCTTCGTTGAGAGCCTCGACCTCTTTTTGTGTTTCTCCAGATGCACTCTCGAAGGCTGCAACTACCTCTCTAGCATGGTACATTACAGCTGCGTTAGCCGACTCATAGTCATCACCGAGTCCAACGAGGATATGAGCAACGGACTCTTTGGGGTTGTCATTTCGAACCTACTTGAATCAAAACCATGTTCGTCAAAATATCAAGGTCATAACATACCTCTAGCACGACTCTGCCATCACTGTCACTCTTGAACAGAGTCATCACGTTGTTAACTCCACTGATAGCTAGTAAAACAATGTGCTTGCCTTCCGAGCTTAAAAAAGAGCAGGTTACGGCCTCTTTATCAAGGTCAAAATGAGTCTTTCCTTGTCGGGGGGCTAACCAGGGAGTCCAGATACGGATAAGTGCAAACCATCTAGTCAAATTAGCAAAGAGTGAGCTACGATCACCAACGGAGTATTGAACCGACCTTGCCAATTTATCATGTCCCCAAGGAAGCCCAAATTTGATATCCTTTATAGCGGAATCTTTCCCAACAGCTCCCTCGATCGGAACTTGTACAGACCAAAGAGTGGTACCGGGAGACTGGCTTCGGTGGTTTTTTGCCTCTAACGTGGGGTTCAAATTCTCAACATAATCAGATAATTTACTTGAAATGTTTTCTTGGGAAGTGACTGTTTTTAGAATTATCGAACCGTCTGGCATCCCCTGGTGGTCCTTCACGAGCTTCCAAGATTGAGCAGAGTTGCTTCGAAACTTCACTGTAAAATTTGTAGGGAGACGAGAGGGGAGAGATGTTTTGAAGTATAACCGATGGAGTCCCAAAGGTGCCACGGTTTGCAGGATTGTTGGTAGGGAACCTGTTTCCTCTATGGGCTCCATCGGAGACTCTAGCCACTGATCTCCATCACTATAAAGGAGTGACAATTCCCATGGTTCATTCGCACGACTTTCATCAACCTCCAACAAAGCGGTAATGACCTTTGTAAGGCCGAGGATGGTCGTCTGCTGACCCAAAGGCGGATAAGTCGAGATGTATGCCTTCATACTTGGGTGGTCTAAAGTCAAAGGACCTTTTTGTTTTGGAATATATTTCGCCTGAAAAACTTCGTTGCCATCAGCAGCACTGATGAATGTCTGTGATTCGGCCATCTTGGACTCAGGAGGTGGAACGAAGATGAATTATAGTGGAGTAAAGCAGCTTTAAAGGATATCACAAAATAGTACTGAGGGATAAGGAACCAATTTGGAAGGATGGAGGTATTTCAAGTTAGGAAAGTCAATGTTGATATAATAGATTGGAAGGGCAGGAGGAATGGAGAGTGATGAAACATGAGCTTCTCATTCATAGGAGTTCTTGCCAAACCCGTGATCACAAGTAGTCTTTATAGCCTTTTTCTCACAATATGGTTGGATGGATGAATTGATAATGAATTTCATCCAGCTGTCAAGTTGTTCTATGACATCCATTCTGTACCAATCTAGTGTGATGGAGGTCGATCTTCCGAGTCGCCAAATGTGGAGGGGCACAGAGGCACTAATGCGGAAAACCCTTGACTCGTGGCGCTTCATCAAATTTATTGGCTCATGTTCTCGGATGATCGGATAAACTTAATACCGCTCGCCGTGAAATTTATTTTGGCCCGCAAGAATTGTTTATGGACGCTGAGATTGTGTAGTAGGATATTGACCAATTCTTTGCTCAAGTTATTGATCTCCTCGCTGACTTTATTGGGTTTGGCTTCTCCTTTCAAGGCTCTTCATGCGTTCGTGAGTTCTAGCCTCTAGGCCAATAAGATGGCAACGACTTCTCTCCTTCAGCGTTCGGCTCGACCTGACCTTTACGTTTGCGCAAGATGCGCTTTTAAAGCGTCCCTCAATTCGAATAAAGCGTCAAGAAGATGGATCGGAACGAAATACTTAGCCAAGGTGGCAGATGCGGAAATACAGTGGGCAAAAAAGGCCGCGGATATTAAGGCAGGGAAGACGAAGAGCATGCTCTCAATCCTGGAGGAGCGAGGATATGTACATCAAATAACTGGGTAAATACACGACTTCGAATCATGCTGCGGGAGACATTAACTTTTGTCCCAGTTCGAGAGACGAGGTCGATCGTATGATGACAGAAAAGCGGCTTGGTGCATATGTGGGCGTAGATCCAACTGCGCCTTCACTTCACATTGGCCACTTATTACCTCTCATGTCCCTGTTTTGGATGTATGTACATGGTTACCATACGGTATCACTGGTCGGGGGCGCAACTGCAAAAATTGGTGATCCGACTGATCGCTTGACGACGAGAGAAAAAATGAAGAGTACAACCAGGAATGAGAACATATTGAAGATGCATTATCAAATGAAAGGTATATGGCTAAACGTCGAGGCATATGGAAGAAAACACGGATACAAATGGGAATGGGCATGGAAAAGGGGTTTGGTCAACAATAACGCCTGGATGAATGGTTTGACGGTGATGGAGCTTCTCCAAGTCCTTGGACCAGGTATGAGAATGGGTGCGATGATTGCAAAAGATACGTGAGTACACTCGATTTATACGTCTGCCAAGCCTTTACTAATACTCATAGTGTCAAGAATAAGATGAATAAAGGAGATGGCATGTCATATGCTGAGTTTACCTATCCTTTGTTGCAATCATGGGACTGGTGGCACATGTACAATACGAAAGGCATAACGATGCAGATCGGTGGCTCTGATCAGTACGGCAACATCACGGCTGGTGTTGATGCTGTCAAATACATTCTAGCGAACCATCCTGACCCCACCATCAAAGAGCAACACGAGAAAGCAACGCCGCCCTTTGGATTTACAGTTCCCCTCTTAACTACATCATCAGGAGCGAAATTTGGAAAGAGTGCTGGAAATGCTTTATGGCTGGATAAGGACATGATGAGTTCGTTCGATCTGTATGGCCATTTTCTTCGTACATCAGATCAAGATGTGGAAAAATACCTTAAACTTTTCACATTCATGCCTGTTGAGGAAATCACTAAATTAATGGAGGAACATATGAAGGCACCTTCTCAACGACAAGCTCAACACAAATTAGCGCGAGATTTTCTCGAACTCGTTCATGGAGAACCGGAGGCCAAGGCTGCCGAGCTTCAGCACCGACTTCTTTTCAGCAAATCGAATAACGCGGAGAATTTGGAGAAGTTGCAGAATGATTTAAAGCTGGCCGAGCACAAACTGGCATCTCACCCGCAGGGTACCAACGCATCCAATAGACCGAGTGCAGATCTTAAGTTACCACGATCCTTCGTAATGTCCAGAAGTATTCCAAGAATTGTAGTCGCCGCCGGCCTTTGTGACACAAATTCGGAAGCTAATCGCCTTTGTGGTGCTGCTGGACTTTATATCGGTGGATCTAGGCCTTTGGGATATAAAGGAAAGGACGACGCCTTAGTTTTCACACCGATTAAAAGATGGCAAAATGAGGATACCCATCACTACCTCATCGATGGTTCAATGCTTGTTCTTCGACGTGGTAAATCTAACATTCGAATCATCAAAATCGTCCCAGATAAAGAGTACATTGCAGAAGGTTTGTCCTTCCCTGGTCATGAAGATTGGATCAAACAGAAAATGCCAAAGAAATTGAACGAAGAGGGCGAAATAATTGAAGAGGAAAAAAACCCAAATATAGATGTGAATGGAGTCGACAGATCAGACAGAGAGGAGATCAAGCGGTTGAGAGTGGAAAGGAGAGCTCGATCGCATGAAATTTCACAGCAGAGATGGCAGGACAAGGATGCAAGGCGCCAACAGCGGATGCAGCTGCTTCAAGCCGACCTGAGAGAGACAAATCAACTCTCATCGGAAAAGGTAGACCTGGATAATTTGGTGAAGAGGGTGAGGTCAGATGTATCACCTCGGGACGGTGATGATCTTTTAATAAGAAAGATAGATTCCGATGCAACTGAGGGCTGGTGGAATCCACTGCGCGGCGATGGTAGAGCCGACGAGTCGAAAAGCTAGTACAAGCAACTGTGCGGTTATGTATTTATAAATGTATATCCACCTGATGATCTCACGTGTGCCTCCTTAATCGTTGCCAGTTTGTGAAGGCACAAGTTGGAAAGTTTGAGATATTAAGGTCGAAACTCAGTCCAACTTTTTCCACAAAATTGTTCAGAATGAAATCTGTGTTAAGAGCCCTGTGAGGGACGGTGTATAAGGCTTCAGAATCTAAGATTAGTTGGCAACTAGATCTCAATCAATGCGAGTTGCATACCACATCAGTGCAAGTATCCAAAACAGAGACTATCTACATTGCCAGCGACGACGCCGGAAAAGCCTTCCAGGCTCGTAGAGACAATTTTGAAGAGCGGAATACTTTCTATATTTTTCCATGCATAGTATAAATCTATAATATCTTCTGTGCTTCCAATGCAACAACCCCCCGCGTAGATACAGTCCCATGACCCTTAGTTTTCTGCCTCTAATTCGGCAGTCCATTCCCATTAACAGCAACCTCACCCACAGCTTCCGCCTTCCCATTCACAATAACACCATTAACATTTTCCTTCCTAGCCTTCCCGTCTCTAAGCTCTTCAGTCGTCTCCACCAATATCTCAAAAGCCCTCCGGATATATTTTTCTTCCGCCTTCTCATTCGCACTCACAACGCGAATCGCATATGTACCAGACACAACACCAGATGTTAGGTAAATCTCGCCCCGTTTATTGATAAGTTCATATACATCTTTCGTGATACTATTCTGCGCATCGATGCCCGCCGACTTGGGAATAACATTAAGGACTGTGAGAGCGAAGCTCGGCCCGGTAATTATCTGGAATAGATCTTCTCTCGTTTTAAGCAAACCAGCAAAAAATTCTCCCAATTTCACATGCTTGCGGATATGTTCTTGGAGTCCCTTTACTCCGTACGATCGTAAGACGAACCAGATTTTTAAACTTCTGAATCTTCTTCCGAGGGGTATTTGCCAGTCTCGATAGTCGGTCACGAGTCCACTCTCTGAAAATTCGTTGCGGAGATAACTAGGTGTTATTGACAGTGCATCGATCAAATCTTTGCGTTTTTTGACATAGAGACAAGAAGCGTCGAAATTTGTGAGGAGCCATTTGTGCATATTCATATTGAATGAATGGAAATGCTGGAAAGACGATGTTAGATGATGGTACTCGGGGCAAATTAAAGCTGCACCGGCGTATGCAGCATCAACATGAACCCAAACCTCACCAGGGACATCTGGAGGTGCGAATTTGGATAGTACCGAAGCGATGGATTCGAAGTCATCAACAGCGCAGGTGGAGGTTGTTCCCAATGCTGCAGTAAGAAAGAATGGCTCCAACCCTTGAGATCTGCATTCTCCCAATACCTTTTCCAGATCTTCGCCAGTCATTCCAAAATCATTGGAAGCGTGGACTGGAACGGATCGGAATCTAACACCAGCTATCTGCGTTGCTTTTTGGGTAGAGCTGTGTACCATTTCACTTCCCAATGCAACCAGCTTACTCCTCTTATGTGCAATAGCATCCTCAAGTTCAAGGCCGGATAAACCTGCCGTCGTTTCACGAAGATATTTGTCTCGGGCTGCTACCATTACGGTAACGATCGCTTCCGAAGCTGATCCTTGAATAACGCCACCGCCATAAGTCGAAGACATATAACATTCAGGTAGATTGAAGAGCTTGGCTAACCAATCCATTACAACTGTCTCCAATTCTGTCACAGCAGGAGAACAAATCCAGTTGAAAGCAGGGGCAGTGAAGGCTGCTGAGTATAGCTCGGCGAGCATTGCAGGATAGGTAGATGAGGCCGGGAAGAAAGCCATAAAATTTGGTGATTGCCTGAGTATGTCAGTATTCAGATAAGAATTCGAAGGCAAAGGCATGACTTACCAATGTGTCAAGCCAGGCATAATTTTGGACTCGATATCTTTCTGGATATCTGCCCATGATTCACCTTCTTGAGGTGGACCATCGGGAAGAATTTTCCTCAGATAACCAGGCTCAACATTGGAGACTACTCTCCGTTCATGGATATTATCATAGTATTGAATAACTAGGCAGGGGCCATTAGAATACGGTACTCAAACCTGAAGAACCACCATCACTCACTCTCATCAATGGCTGATGTGGCCGCCTCTTTAAACTGCTGCGAATCCATTATTTTTAATATGTGGGCAAAAAGTACGTAAAGAAGTGACTGGCAAAATGTGAAGTTTTATAGAAAACCAAAATTGCCTCAAATATCTTCTTTCGGAAACTATTCCACTATAATGAAAGATGGGCAACTCGTCACGATGTCTTTAAAAGGCGTGTACATCTGTTGTACTGCACATGTTTGACATGTACGAACAACATGTCCCGTCCCACTATTGAGCCGTCAATTAGCGGGCGGGATGAGCGGGGTGGGTGGAATTTGCTCCGTTTTGCTGGGTCAGCTTCTTTTTTCACTAAGCCGATAAGATAAGGAGGAGTAACAACTGTTGGGACAGTTGTCTTCTGAAAACGGTTCGGATAAATCTACCCACCGTGGAAGAGCTCTGTCTCCCAAAAAGGGACCTGAGTACAACAGGGTAAGATCTTACAAAAATCGGAAGTCGAACCTTATATCTAGTTCACTCAACCTTGTGTCCAAAAATCGTATACAACATCGATATGTGCCCACCATGCACACAATAGGACAAATGAGTGATGAGAAGAGTTTTCGGATATTTAGGTATTTGTCATGGTAGATGTAACGTGGAATTTTGAGGCAAAGGAACGGACAATGTGGTTGAAAAAGTTCTATGCTATTGCCCGCCACATTAACCTCGAACGGTTTTCCAAAAAAAAAAAAAAAAAAAAAAAAGAAAAAAAAAAAAAAGGAAGAAACAATTTAAAAAAAAGCACTCTTATCTACTCGTACATATCTAGTGGTATTCCAAACGGATCTGAATATAGAAATGATAACATTTCATGTCGATTTGATTGTCTATCCGTGAAATATTCTGTACAATAGCAGCCGCAAGAAAGTTTCCTATCGAATATCAGTATGAAGAGCTTCATCACATCTATTCAATGCATCACATCCAAGTTACCATAAAACCTCTAAAAACCGCCCTTCTCTGTCGTTAGCCCTCTTCTTTTTTTATTGGACAATGCCTACAATCACATAAAGAAAGAATCCAGCTGCAAGGTTAGCCGGACCACTTTCCAAGTATCATACTCCTAACTTCGAATCTATTCGAGGAAGGGGGTACGAAGCAAACATATCCTCCCTCACTGCGCAAATGAAATGCATCAGACCTCTCAAAATCAATTGGTCAAATTACTAAAACATCAATACTCTCCTGTCCTGTCGCTGCTGGTGCAATCGTTTCTGTACACAATAATCTTGACATCTGGCGATGTAAGACTTACATATTTTGCAGATTTTCCAAATGATGCATTTACAAGAGAAGAGGATGTTGGATTGGAGGTTCCCTATGGGGCTGAGATTTATCCTTGGTTTACTAACGCGCAAGAAGACCTGTGATTTTTAAAGAGATAATTGATGAGATTCCTATTGAGTGTTAAGATTATATGGAGGAAGCCAGAGGGACTTTTACCGAGGATCCTCAAAAGGGCTTGAGAATGTGGATGGCCAGTCTGGCGCTTGAGAAAAATACTTTGACTTGTCTAGAGTATGGTTTATGACAGGGATTAGTCTTTAATCTTTGGCCGTTTGTGATTTTTATATATTTTTACTTAACCTGGTTGACTTATCCGACTTTTTCTCTATTGTGCAAAGGTGTTAATTTTGCGCAGTATCCTTTATTTGTAGAATTTTGAGAAAGAACTGCTTCAAATTATTTCACTACTAGTGCCAAAATCATCTCATTTAATGTCGCGGTGATGTGTAGCTCCGGTTGAAAGGTTTGTAATGGTACGAGATATATTTTCCAAACCTTACTTGAACGTCGCATCCGGAGGCGGCATGCAGTCCCATTAAGATCGAGCATTGGGATCTTTACACATCTGATTATTCCATTAAATTTAAATATTCATGTTTCACGTCTGTGAGAAAAGCATCATCTTGGTCGGCTGAAAGAATTATATTCTATATTTTCTAGATTTTCCCAAATGGAATACTGTAAACTATAATATAATTATGTCCTAGTGCGGCATCTATAGCCAAAAGTTATGCAATTTTATCCATTTATCCTCTTCAAATACCAACAGACAAATATCCAAAGACAAAAGGAATCCTCGAGTCTTGCACCTCATTAGCTCTACCTGGAGCTGGAGAGCTTATCCGCCAGGACTATCTCCCCCAGTTGAAAAGGAAGTTTCAACAATAACAATTTCTTTGGCTTAGAAGAGTCTTCAGGCTCAATAAAATACTCCTCTTCCTCTTCAAGCCCGCCCTCCATCTCGTCAATCTCCTCCTCAGATGATTCTTCAGCCATTTGCTTCATCTCCGCCATGACACACTTAATGTTGTACGCTGATGAAGATTTTGGACGCTCCTCCTCACAACTCCGAATTGCTTGATCCCTCCCAAGTGACCCGGGACATTTGCAACAGAGTTCCAAGGTTGTGAAGGCAGACCTAATTATACATCCTTCTACAGTACAGCACCACCAACCTTCCTTCTTATCTATTGGATCTCTTTCTCCTTCTACCTGGCCGTCTGCAAAAACTTCACCAGGACTGCGCATTTCGGGACATATACGCTCGCCTATACTATGGGCACCCACGGGACAGTGTGCATATGTGCACTTCCACCATCCTTTGGGGAAATGTTTAAATGCGTCCTTGAATGGCAACATTTTTGGACTGGGGCATTTTGGGATGATGCTCCCGACTCTCTTGAGACTTATAGAACGTCTTCTTTTGCGGCTAGCCAGTTCGCTCTTTCTCTTTCCCTCGTCAGATTCGGGGTCGATGGGTTTAGGCATGGCATTCTGGTTGTTTACGTACGGATCATTGCTGCGGGGGATCTTGGACATGGTGAAGTATAATGTGGTTGGTGCGTGGGAGGGATTTACTGAATGGGGAGTTGCTGCGATTCGACTTTGATCCCGTGATGTAACCGTAGACTTTGGCCTCCTTTGGTTCTTGAAAGTGCTATCGATGAGAAGAAAGGTGGTAGCAAAGGGGAGTATCTGGAACTATTTAAGCAAATCTGGGAAGGTTAGCCGGGCATCAAATGACTGTAAATAAAGGTAGAATAGCTACAGAATGATTGGAAAATAATCATAAGTGACTGTAACATGATGTATAATGACCGCTCTGGCGATGCAATGGCTGCACATAACCGTGGAACAGAGGTAAAATGACTGGAATGAAGAGTTTTGACTGTTTGGGATATGCAATAACTGGTGGTTACGCATCTCAGCAGCAAATGAGCAAAATGATTGCGCGCAATGATTGTAAATTGATCGTGGCATAAAGGAAGAGTGGCTTCGGAATGACTAGAATGATTATTAAATGACTGAAAATGGTTTGTATATTGACTGTTCTGACCTTGAAAAGACTGGAATCACTACAAGACGGGCGTGTAACGAATGCCTGGAATGACTGTGATTTTGTTGCAAAATGAGTGTGAAGGTACCACAGAATGACTTTGCAAGGTCAGCTGAAATGAGAGATAGTATGAATGATAGATAGTATGAATGATAAGTGGTATGAATGACGAACAGCTGCAGAGGTTAAAACTTTCGAGTCATAATATTTTGAAATGCCTCGAACAAGTGAATATATTGTAATCTTACAAGGCTGGGTACGAGGTTGGTCATAGTCCTATGTTCAATTCTAGCTGGGGGAATTGAGGGACTTTCGTCTTAGATAGCGAAACGAGAACCCATTGTTCAAAATATAACTGTGCATTGCATTACATTGATCTTTTCAAAGCTGTGAGACTACTAGTCCGCTGTATTCAAGTCGAGAATGAATAGCGAAACATTCTGCTGTGAACTATTTAATCTGAGGTGGTTCATTGTTTGAAGTTCAGCTGGGAATCAAACTACTCCTGTCCAAGCTACTTTCGGTGAAATAACTTACATCTCAAGCTACAAAACTTTTCACCTCAAATTTGACAACGATACAGATATAATGCTTACATTCTAGACTTCCAAATTCGCTTCCCTCTTCTTTCAGCCTCCATACTCCTTGCTTCAAGATATGTTTTATACAGACCCTAATGTTAAAAAATTCCGAAAATGAACATGATTGTTCATATACGAGTCTAAAATAGAGTAGAAAATCTCCCGAAAATATAAATCTTCTCACATAATGCTCGAGTGATGGTCAGAAAATAGATCTCAATAATAAGTGCGAAACAGTAAAATATTCGATGCACAAATTTTAACAGTTAAGTTGAATCTGGATGAGTAAATGTAGTTCAAAGTGCATGAGTAGGTAATACGACTGGCAACGTTGGAGGCAGAATTTAATCGCTTTCGTGCTTTTACTTTCTTTTCTTCGAATATCTCTAATGTCTAAGTAAAGAGTGGATTACGTTGTTTCCAGCACAATTAAGTTCACTAGAACCGAGGAGTCCAAAAGGGGAAAAGTCAACTCTAGAGCCTGACTGCTATTACTTCAGTCTATAGGTCGCGAGAATGTTTATTGGGCGGAAGAGGAGCTAAACTGTTGGCAACGAGAGCTCCTACCTGTTTTCCTCCTCCGTGGACATCACAAGCATTCTATTTGGTATTGAATGCTCTCTAAATTTCATCCGTCACCCTCGCCTCGCGTCTCAATGAGAGTACATGAGAGAGAGAAAGGGAAGAATTATCCACCACCCCTTATATCTTGGGCCACTTGAAACCATGGAGCACTGAGAATTCGAATACAAGACTATTGCTCTAGTTTTGAGGGAGATGATTTTCTAGATATTCAAATACAGAAAACATAATGCAAATTTCTGTTGTTCAAAGATCGCCAGTAAAATAAGTAAAACAAATAACACATAAAGCTTGGTGTCTATCTAATTCTCCGCAAAACAACATGCCGTAGATGTACCACGTTAATGCACAAGTCCGGTACAATGGAGGCTATCCCATTGTCTAGGGGATCCAACTAGAACTATATGCTTGCACGATCCTGAAACCTAAATTTGGTCCAAACAATAAGATTCTATACTAGGTATTGGAAGATTGTAGTCGACCCGAACAAAGCTAAAGCCAGCATTCCTGATTACTTGATCGGGAACGCGGGGTATGCACATCCGAGCTACCCCTCATTATTACAAACCCACCTTCAGCTCACTTGCAGCTTCCATTGAGCTCAATTCTATAAAGTTGCCATCACATTAACCATCAAACACTTGTAGTAAATATCGTCACACGCAGAAAACAACAATGCCATCAGGAAAAGCAATCGCAACAGTTAACGGCCATACTATTGCCGAGACAGATAATTGGGAGGTCGTGGAGGGAAATGTTTATGTATGTGGCCATTTTTCAAAGATCTGCTGTTATACTAATAGTACAGTTTCCACCATCGTGAGTTACCTAGTATACATTTCAATTTGTATGTTGGATTCTGATGGTTTAGCTCCCTGAACCAAGCTTTGCTCTCCAAGACAGACCATAGTACACATTGTCCTTGGAAAGGTGATGCGTCTTACTACACCATTACATTTGACAGTGAGTCTCTGGATCTACTTACATGCAGGAAAGTGGTTGATTTGGCGTAGAAACCGAGTTGAAAAATGCAGCATGGTACTATCCGACCCCGTTCGAGAAGGCTCAAAATATCAAGGATTATGTTGCTTTCTGTAAGTCATTTGGTTAAAATCAGAAGAAACTAGTAAGATTAACGACCCTATAGATAAAAATCTGGTTGACGTGAAGGCGGAGGAGAAGTGAGGGATGATGGCTTGACAATGGATTACTCAGAAACTCAATTGAGGTTTGGAGAATAATTGAGGAACTTCTTCCTGGAGTGCCGAGCAATGGATGGAATAAATAGCAGAATGTGATACTTCGTGTTTGAATCTTCCTTTGGGCCTCAATTATCTGTTGTAAAGCCTGCATATTTTCGTGAGAGGTTTCTTTTCAAGTTAAAAAAGCGTCGAGAGATCGTGTTGTTTCCCAGCCTCATCCACAGAAAATTATTCTTCAAGGTGACGCCCAATGTTCTAATAGATTGGCTAGCAGGCCATTCAGCATATTTCAGACCATCAATGGCATTCTCGTACTTTGCTAGAAAGCGTATTATTTGCTCTGCTCCAATCCCACAACATAATGCGAAGCAGCACGGAGGTCGTGTCTGTGGAATTTCTCCTATATTCTCCACCGGAAGCTGCGCTGTTAACCTTCGTACCAAACAAGTTAGTTGCACAGGCTTCTTGCTCTGTAAATCTGCAACCTAAAGCTCAATCGAAATGGGTGATCCTAACGAGCCCCGCCATAGACCGTTACCAACTTCTGAACTGAACGATCTCGCCTTCCTGAACACACTGCAACTGTGTAGCTTAGACGCTCTTGCTTGAGCCTTCGGGCGGGAAATATAACAAGCTCGTAGCACTTTGCTGTTCTGGGAATATGATGGTATTTGAAGAATATGTTCGTTTTTCAATGCTTGGGCAAGCAAGTATTGACCGTGAATGGAAATCTTGTTGATCCTCTGGAGAATCGAATTGATATCTGACGGCAACGGCTTATGTATATTCCCAGGCCGAAAACAGCATAGATTTTTGGTCACATTTCAATGAATGGTTGCATATTGGCCATTGGGTCCATAGTTGATCCAAGAATATTCAATACATGTTTCTTATGTTTTGTCAAAAAAAAGTTGCTGGAGTTCCCAGCGGCAACAAAGCGGAGAAGTGCCGGTATTGGCTTTCGGGCCCTGAAAGCTCAAAGAAAACACGCTAAACACGCCAAAATTAAGCCGCGATCACTAAACGCGTCACCCCGCATCTCTACATTTATCAAAATCAATCAATCTCCACACGACACAGAAGTATCAAGTTTTACCAGAGAATCAACCATGGAAGACGCTCTGGAGGGATATGATGATACTAACCGTGCATTCCTTCAAGCATTATTGGCACGAGGTAGTTTGGATCTGGATGAGGGCAAAGAACTGCTCGCTCACATTTTCACAGTCAAAGATGGTAATTCATTCCGTTGGAACAATCTTGTCTTTCTGGAATACTAACATTTATTTCCAAAAAGAACGAGTTACGTCCAAAGATGATGTTACATTGGATGATTTGAAATCCTACATAGCTAGCGCAGCTCAAGCTCTCTCGCCGTTCGATTACGAGATTAGAAGCATGAGACATCAACTCTCAAACAAACAAACCTGGGCTCTCGTCAACAGTGCCAGCGATCCTCTCACCCAGCTTGCGACAACTTTTACAACCGAAGAAATGTTCTATATCAAGCGGCTGCTGGATGCTATGTTTGAAACATTCAATACTAAAGGAAAGGAGCTCATGGCCATTACCAGTACGCAGGCTATCCATTCATCAATCATCGGAGGATCCGGTCGGCAGAGCATAGGCGACGAGGATATGCAGGTTGTAGATAACGGTGTCAAGAGATCAGATGGAGAGAGGATACTGTCAGAATTGATAGCGCAAGGGTGGTTCGAACGAAGCGAACGAGGATACTATTCTTTGACACCTCGCGCAATACTGGAGCTTCGAAGCTGGCTTATCGATACATACAACGATTCAGACGATCCCGATGAGTGGCAACCGATCAAAAATTGCGAAGCATGCAAAGGGATCGTCACAGTTGGATTAAGATGTTCGAAAAGAGATTGCATTGTGCGACTACATAAGATATGTCAATCTGCTTATTTTAATTCGCGACCCAATAAGAATTGTCCGAGGTGCGAGACGGAGTGGGATGGAAAGAACTATGTTGGAGAAAAGGTGGTTACATCGACAGAAGATAATTTGAGGGAAAAGCGAAGAAGCAGTGCTTCTTCACGAGGAAGAGGAGCCCCTGTCGAGGAAGAGGAAGCAGAGGAAGAAGAACAGGACGAGGACGAGAATGAGCAAGAATGAATCTAAAAATGGTACACATGGCGTTCAAGGCGATTATAGTGATTACGATATCCCATGCGGTTAAAAGGGTTCGGAATGCTGAAGGTACACTAGGAAGGATCTCTTAGACGATAAGTCAAACTTCAAAAGTACTACCTGCATCACTTATTAATCAATATACTGGTGCAACCATGCTCAGCTGAATCGGGGTCCTTTGCCGATTTTGCGCAGTCTAAGTGTCAGCCTTGTTTTCAAACCGGAAAAACATCTGTCATTTCTATGGAATATTTTTTTGTATTCTCAATGACAATTATTGTGTTTCTTTGCTTTCCTTAACACTGCGAGGAGATGAAGCAATACTCTTACGACCCTCTTGATCCATCCGTAGACGGGATTCGAGTAAGTGGCTGGGCCCATGTTATTAAGGCTATGGTTGCTGACAAGGAGTTTCCAGCTCCTACACCTATCACCAGGGCTGGGTGCCAAGCAACCTCATTGTTTTCTTAAGCATGTAACCTTTGGGGAACGTCCAAAGTACAATGCTATTTCCTATACATGGGGTCATGAGGCTCGTCAACAACCCATTGTTATCAATGACCAATACTTCCATGTCACGAACAATCTTTACGATGCACTACTCTGCTTACAGCAGCAAAGTACTGAAGAGCAAGTTCTTTGGGTGGATGCTATATGCATAAATCAAGAAGATATTGCGGAGCGGAATCGTCAATTGACAATCATGCCTTACATCTATGAGCGTGCAAAGCTTGTGATAATTTGGTTGAGAGATGACCAGCATATAGTCCCTCCCGTTTGGCCAGAGCCGAGAAAGATACCACCGTTTGAGATCTCAGGACATACTCAACAATACGAGGATCAACGACTACTATTCAACTATTTGATGATGATATGTTCAAATGAGTACTGGAATAGACTTTGGATTATTCAGGAGATTGGGAAAGCTAGAAAACTGCTTATTTCCTTTGGACAAAAACTCATAGACTGGAACCGGTTTATGAAAACCATCATCCTTTCATGGCCATATCCTGGGCGGATCGTGGAGGAGATCGTGGAGGAGATCATGGAAGACACAGCGGGCTGGTTTAAACCAAGGCATCGAAGAACCGCATTTTCGGATACGGTTCCCTGGAAACTATATCATCAATTATTGAAGAAATATGATGGCGGTCATAAACTACACAATCTTATGGTCAATCATCGTCATGCTTTGTGTAAAGAACCAAGAGATAAGGTATATGGATTAATTGGTCTGGCTACGGATTGCTATGCTGGATTTCCTATGGATTACCGAAAAACACTATACGAAGTTTGGAAGGATACAGTACTATTCAAAAATTCTGATACTCAAGTTCATCAGGGTGATATCTTGAAGTTTGGTAAGCTGGTTCGGGACTCTCTTGGTGGCCAAGGTATTACGACGATAAAGGAAGTTTCCCAAGACGCTTTTTTGAAGATGCCTCAGAAGGAGAATCGCGATCGATATCTCAAAGACAATAATCCTACGGTGTTAAAAATTCCTGCTCGTCTAGTGGGTCAGATCGTACATCTGGGTCCTTCACATGCACAAATAATGACCGACCTTTCAAAAACTGCAGATTGGAGGTTGAGTATACAGCACAATCTCCCTAAAAAGGTCCAAGCTAGCGTTCAGGAAGAAAGTGACTTGTTTTTGGAATCACTAGAAGACTTAGACGAAATCGACCTCAAAATCGTGTCCAAATGTGACTTTGATGTTTCATGGCATCCAGAAATTATGCCCCAAGGTCTTTCCGACTCGGATGTAATATCCAAGAAATCGGATCCTGAGAATGAGCCTCCTTTGCCCGACTGTTTACCTCATTTATCATCAGATGGGCCGCAATCTCTTTCCACGTCTCCAGTCGAAGGAGCACGTTTATTTCTCTTGGACAATTCAATGAAGGAAAATTCAGACGATGAAGATAGCTTGGCTGAAGATAGCTTGGCTCCAGAATCATTGGATGCAACTGGAAACATGGGCCTTGGACCGGCAGTAGCTCGTGTAGGTGATTACGTGTGTGAAATCACCGGGATCAAGACGGCTGCGATTATAAGGAAGAGCAAGAATAAATTAAGCTTCATCGGAACTGCTGGATTGGCGAGGCAGGCAGAATATGCTCGGAAAAGGATAAAGTCCACGCCCTACAAAACCTTTTCTCCATTTAGCCTGCCAAAATTCGAGGACTGGCCGCTAGATAATATGGTGGATTTGTACTTTTACGTATCTTTAGCATATCAGCTCTTAGATTAGCTCGTCTTCGTTCGTTGGATTGCATCCTGTCCAGGGATTATCCACGCCAGAATAGAAGGTTATATAGTGACGTAGGGAGGGAGGGGTGGACCCCCTAATTACGAGATGAGTACCAGGGGAATGCAGAGAGGTCTTCTTGAAGTGGCTCTAGATTTGAGTCGAGTGCATTTATTTCACCGCAAATCACTCACTGCTTCGCCCACTTGCGAATGCTTTAAGATCAGCCTCTATCTATCTATACTTGGCCCCTTTTCATGGTAATCCAAAATTTTGTGATAGAATTTATATGAAGTAGGCTTGCTACATCAAGTGTTAGTTAGCACAAGTCCTCAAAACCAAAAAAAGTTTTACAAAAAGTCAAGATGAAACTCCCTCGCGTGGGGTCGAACCACGAACCTCTCGATTTATCTGTATGCTATAAATTAACAGTCGAACGCGCTAGCCAATTGCGCCACGAGGGATACATTAACCGATATTTTTGGGCTATCGCTAATTACGTGTATGCTACGATTTATTACTACGATAAAATTGGAAATGTATGAATTCTCTGTTTGGAAAAAGCTTCATAATGTAAGATCTTAGGATTATTTTTAATCTAAAATGAACAGGGGCATTCTGAATGAGACGCCTTGAAATTTATTCTAAGGAAATCCGACCCGCAAACTTTTAATCTTATACACACTTGTAATAACAGAAGCCTATTAACAAATTTGCACTCATCCCCTTTCTTCACATAAACAGAAGTCTGTCTATATTCTCTCAATTCAAGATTGCTTATTCGGCAACCTGGACTTGGACTTTAACTCCCCTCAAGAATGGAATTGTTGTGTAACCTCGACGAGGATTTTGTTTCCGAAGGGCCATGCCCTGCCTTTTCGTCTCGGAGGTTCTGTTAACTTTTTATCCTCTTCAACTAGATTCTCAGAAGAATTTTAGCTTGCCGTTGATTTTGTCTTTTGACCATATATAGTTGAGAGAGCATTTACTCAGCGATCAAGTCCGTAACTTTGTCAATACGACCAGTTTTATGACACGGGTCCGCTTCTCTCTCCTTACTGTTGATTGAGTAAGTTATTTTGAAATTCTTGCTGCTGATCTTATAACCTTCTCTATCGGCGGCATCGCTTTTGTAGTGATCCTTCAAGTTTAAACGCAGGAACGCCCCTCTAGATAATCATTCTTGATATCGTAAGCTTAAGTCTATATCCAAATAAATGGAATACTTTTCATGGTGCTGTAAGTGTAGGAAACGAACTTTAGTACCAAAGAAATGAGCATGGGGATGACAGGCTTGAATTCCAGAAGAATAAACAGAGAAGATTGAGTTTGAGAAAGGGATAGTTGAGTATAGGACAAACGACCTTGAGGATCAGGTGAAGATGTGAATGCGAAATGAATTGAATCGAGCTCTGCTCTTTGCTGAAAAAACCAGACTTACCGCTCCTTTCGGAGTGATAAAAACAAAATATTGCGAATACGAAGAAAAGACTGAAGGACGGGAGAAACATGGCGTTGATTGAAGCCAGAAATTTCTCCTTGGATTTGAACATGAGGACCTCCGTAACAATCATCTAAAACCTGGAATATTCTGATGCTTTTCCAGGAAGGCCTTTTTCTTAGCTTAGGGCTAGCTTAATTTACATCAGTATGCAAAACTCAATACCTAGTTCGAATAAAACTTATATTTCTTAAAACCATTACTTAAATCATTACTTAAACCCAGGAAATGGATATATAATTGAATCAATACAGATTTTTAATATTAGTATTCCTTATATTTTGAATACAATAAGTATAAATAAATAAATAAATAAATAAATAAATAAATAAATAAATAAATAAATAAATAAATAAATAAATAAATAAATAAATAAATAAATAAATAAATAAATAAATAAATAAATAAATAAATAAATAAATAAATAAATAAATAAATAAATAAATATCTATTAATTATTAATTAATTCCTTTATTGCACGCCATAAGTAGCTAGAGACAAGAATCATGACTCATTTTCGAATCATTGGTATTATAACTACCTAGGTATATAATATTGTAAATACAATTTGAGAATGAGAGCAACAATTGTAACGAGGAACCGGAAAATAAGTACGATTAGTAGATTATAATGAAATATATAAACTCGGCTAATTCATCACTAAAACTCTAGTCCCAATAGCTAATCTCTCCGCACCGCCTGAAAGATAAGTAAGGTAAGGAATGTATCTTCATGATAAAAGCTATAACCATGCCCGGCCCCTGAAAATTCTTTGTTATCTCGAGCTCTGGTTTAAGCGAACAACTTGCCCATTCTATAGCTTGTCATACCAAGATCTAGGTGAACGTCGTATTTTTCAGGCCATCATCGTCGTTTCATGAGTTAAGATTCGTTGAATTCGGATGGGCTGTGATTCTTTCCGTAGTGCTGATATCTGTCAGAGCGACTAATTCTAAGACTACGCTGTTACTCAGTCCGACCACGCTCAATTATGGGACCTGGTATAGACCTGAATAAGCGTATAAGTAGAATTCAAGTACGTGACAGTTGTTGATGCAGCCATGTCGCCAGGAAGAAAGGGTTCAGTGATCGGGCTAGAAGACACAGAGGGAGGTTGAACACTCGCTGCTATGCTGGATGTTAGCGCTGGGGCTGGACTGCTAGTGGCTGGTGATGTACGGGTGGTGGGTGTGGTTATAATAGTGCTTGATTCTGAAGTGAATTTCGATTTCGATATTCTGGATGTACTGATTAGCGATGTAATGTCGTTACTGAAGGTCTGATCGATTGATGACGATGGTGTTGCGAGAACAGCGGCTGTAGGAACTGCACTTGTAGAAATATCTAAGGCTGTACTGGTTATCTCAATCGTTGATGTGGGAAAGCTGCGGCTAGGTCGACTATTTTGTGTTGTATGGACTTGAATTGTTGTGCTAGAATCTGTTGTAAAGATTGCAGATTCAGATGAGATAAGGGATGTTGTTCTAGATTTTATCGTATAGGCTGAGACTAAAGTTGTTGCACTAGAGTCTACCGTGTAGGTTGGAGTCAGGGCTGGTATGCCAGGATTGATTGTCGACGTCGTAGGTATAGACGGTATTTGAGTACTAGAATCTATTGTAAGAATTGTAGATTCATATGAGATCTGATTTGTCGTACTAGTAATTTTTGTAGGAATTGTTGATTCAGCTGAGATTCGAGTTGTTGAGTTAGGGTATATCGGATAGATCGAGACGAGAGTAGTTGTATCAGAGTTCATTGGAGAAACTGCAGATTCAAAGGTTATCTGAGAAGTAGTATTTGTAGCGGAGGTTGGAGGCTCAGGTGGGATCTGAGTTGTTGTAGTGAAGCCTGTTGTAGAAATCGCAGATTTAGATAAAGAAATTTCAGATCCGTCTGGAAGATATGTTACGGTGGTCGTACTAGTACTAGGTGATAACGACGCGCTTCTAGTTATCCATTGGATCGTAGTGCTGAGAGCCCTATTATTTGAGTCAAATTGCAAGATTTGAGCCTGACATGAAGACGGTAAAGCTGTGATATTTGTTTCCGTTGTGCTGATGGGCGTTGATAGCTCGTTGGGGGTGACTAGCAGAGTAGAAGAGACAGGTATAAGGTCATTCTGAGGTGTAATAGTTGGGGATGGAAATATTTCGGTGGTACTTGTTGTGAGGCTAAGAATAGATATAACAGAAGTTTGTGTAAAGGAGTGGTTCATGGGCTCTACGACTTGAGAAAGTACGAAAGGTACAGAGTCACAAAGAAGAATTAACAAAGCAGAGAATGTGATACACATATTTCAATCTGTGAATGACTAACTGGCTGAAGCAAAGAAGCTTGTGTGTGATGACTGTGAAGATTTTAACTGACTTTACCATGAGAATCGTTTTCATTGTCATAAATTTTTTCGGCTGTTGGGCGTGACAAACCTATGACTCGACGTTGACAGGCGGGGGTGTCTAGCAGTGAATTTGAAAAGTCATGCTATAACTTCAAGATTGTGACTCCAATTCAGCTAGACGTCGAGCTATTCCAATAATTATTCTCCGTCCATTGCTCCAATCCAACCCTAAAAAAGTTTCACTTTCCGAGTTGACGACTTCATAAAAGCACCTTTCAACCTAAAGTCAAGTTGCACTCGCTCCCAATACTTGTCGACTGCTCGAGGTTCCTATTAGCTACACTTGCCGCTCAAAATCTCTGCAAGCTCTCTTAAATATTCCAAGCCAACTGTAGCAATAAGAGGGGCATGATAACCGAAGTATCTACCCCAAAACCGACTCGAAAAAATCTGGCCCATCATGGACGGCAGTACTTTGACACGAAGTCTTCTACACTTTATGCAGTGGAAAAAGCGGCATTATTGAGGATCCTTGCTAAATGAAATAAACTACTAAGCTCACGTATAAAGGCTTCTAACTCCAGATCTTTTAAGACATTGTCCAAGATACTCAGTTGGTTTCGAAAATGGCCGGAATAGTCAGCTTTCATTGTAAGTTATCAGGTTGTGCCAAGCACCTAACGAAACTAAACGAGCGATGTTGGATGATCTGGACCCAAAGCATCAGTCCAACTTGGACAATAACGGCGCATTGTTCGAGAATCATAAGGGGATGAGTGTTATGTAATGGAAGTGGTGTTTGGGAAGTTAGGATATGTCGCTGGACTTTGAAGTCGAGTAGAATAACTTTGCTCACTGCCTGTGCATCCAAGGAATAAGTTCAAGTGAGGTTTCATGTATACAGATCGGTAATAGGGGTTTTCCAATATGGGATAGATTTACCTGCAATTTAATGCACATTGCATTCATTAGTCATGAAATAGGAGAAATTAAGAACTGCTGTGATAGTACATAATATGTTAATCAAGAAAAAGGTCTGGGCCCCAAAGATTGATAGCAGAATATTTGATTGATTTTCAACCACAAATAATAAATATGATATTGGCCGCAAAGTGTATGGACGGGTTTTGGACAGCAACCGCAACATAGAGTTCGTGAGCTTACATTTTCATTCCACCAACCAAATCAAGCGAATAATTGTTCTCTTCAAAGAATAAAGGATTGTTCTTCGCAGTTGTCTTGCTCATGAGAATCTGTCGACGCTAAGGCCGTTTTCTGTCCAAGACACAGAAAAACACGATATTGGTGATGCTGTGAGACAACAGAAATTCATCAGAAGACAATGCACGCGGGCTGTACTTGTCAATCTCCACATCTTTTTGTCGGTCAATATTTTATTTATTTATTCCCAGTCGATCCCGGGCATTAAATTATTGGAGGCGTTGAGAATACGACCTCAAGCTGTACGTATCAGCTTACGCAGCCCCCCTTGTGTACCGAAATAGATCAGGGTCGTAAGCTCAGGCTACTCCAGGGGCCGCGAAACCCCATAGAGGCTGGTGACAAGCTCCACTAAATGACGACTTACAGGGTTAAGATCCATCCAGGCCCATAAATATCCCCAAATAAAAAGAAAGTGTCCCGTAATCTCTTACGACCCCGTAATTTTATACGGCAAATGACTAACTCCCCTCATGTGGTATGGAGGTATGGAGTAGATGAGGAGATTCTCTGCTGTCCTCCTCTCCCCAATCACATTCGATTTTCAACCGTTTGTCCAACAATAATCGAGTGAATATTCTAGCCACTACTATGGGCTGTTACTATTACTAGGCTGGGGTCATTTGTTGGTGTCGTTTGCTGCAGGATTCGTATATGTAACACGAGATGTGGCTAGGATTTTAAAATTGCGGCTGTGTGTTGGTTACATTTGACAAAGTGATATTTATAAGTCCATCACCACCAGTCATTTTCACCTCCTTCCTTTCTCTTCAAACACACCAACACGTTCACTTCTGCTTTTTGATTTTCTACCAAAAACAAATCTCAAATTTCATAATGCGTTCCTCCACTGTCGCTTTCGCCGTCACTTTGGCCTTGGCCAACTCCGCATCAGTTCTAGCTACTAGTGACTCCTCAACAGCAACCACCTTTGCTTCTCCTACCATTTCCCAAACTGGAGAGCCCCAAGAGATCAGTAGCTCGGTCACAGCCAGTCTGCTTCCTACCACATCATTATCTGCTCTTGTTCCAATAACAACAGCTATCTCCATTCCACCAAGCAGTGCTGCGTCATCGCCCGCATCCTCATTCACCTCCTTCTCCATAAGCTACGTCTCCTCCGGATCAGCATACTCTTCCGGTTCCGCGCCCAGTTCTATTGTATCCGGCAAGCCAGGTGTTTACAGCAACTCCACAATTGTATCTACCGCCACTGCATCCGGTACTGGCGCCGGCACATCTACGGCTACTGCCACCACGGAAATTTCTGGAGCTACTACCACGGCTAGCAGAAGTGGGACTTCTTCAAGTGCGAGCGCGAGCGCCTCATCATCTAGCTCTGCTGCTGATGCGTTATCATTGAATGGGGCATCTTGGAGTATGGGAAGTCTTATGCTTGGTGGAATGGCTGTTGTCTTTGGCTTCTTCTAATTACCTTGGGAAGTCTGTTTGGTTTTACGATTGAATAATGGTATAATGGGATTTGGGATTCAACTTCAGAGTCTGTGGATCATGATATGGATATGAATATGGGAATGGGAGTTAATGAGAGAGGTATTCGAGTTGGCATTTTGCAAACATCAGTTTTGAATTTAATCTTCTGATCCTATTTCGGGATGTTCTAGGCATGCAGTTTTTGGAACTTTTAGATACCAGGTTCTGCATCAATATTAAGGGGGCGTTGATCTGGCTTTATCTTCTTTCATTTTGATGACTTGAATATCTAAGTGAGATGTGATTTTTGCCTGTGGTTCTTGCAATCGTTGTTTGTCACGGTATGTCTTATATGAATCTCGACTGAATTTTTTTCGCTCCACCATCGTGATATCTAGGTATCCACGACTTCAAACCATGCATCTCTCTTTCTGCAATCAATTCTGCTTATCCTGATGTGAATTTCAAAAGCTTCTTAACATCTTGCGCTTCTTCAAAGTCTATTCTTATGAATTTGACAATATGTTAGGACTCTAGTAGAGTATCGATAGATTCAGGGAGAGTAAATACTTCAAAATGATACTTTTAGCCCCTCCAGTCCTCGATCACGCTGCTAGTGCGGAGTCTGCGCTGTATGATTACAAGAATTTTCTTGGGGTAAAATACTGATTATCCAAATGGTCTCAAAATCACAGTACATATCATAAAAATATGAGCATCATCCCATTATAGCTCTCGGGTATTTCTATAGAGATATGTTTGTTTCCTATACTACCTAGGTATATATTTATCTGTTTCTGCATAGCTCAGGGCATTGATATCCTCACAACAAGATTCATACAAGTTATCTCAAACACAAGCGTGAGACCAATAATAGTAAAGATCAGATTTCTCAAGTTGATTTATATTTACTACCACCGAAATTTTCTCTCAACTCACAGAGCTAGTACCAGTACAATGGTCCAATGGCCTCACGAATAAAATCAAAGATTAGCTATAGAACCTGCATTCCAATCTACTACACATAATATCCACAGGATGAGAAACATCCATTATACCCCGGAATATGACAATACATTCAAAATATACCTCGTATTTCCCCCAAATCCAGTAATCTTTATTCTCTTCAATAGTACATCTAATCTTGAACTTTAATTAGCTCGAAGAGTTCTTCATTAATCACCGCAACTGCTTCTTTTTTCCAGCTATATATCTCCTTTGTTAGATGAATTCCGCAATTACTTCCACAAAAGATATATAGCACCTCGTCATCTACTCTGTAAGAAGAATCACCAATCATCAAGGGAGAGCAAATAATCGGAGTAATTAAATGTCCACCAACTAAGGCTAGCGTTCTCTAGTAAAATCTTACTAATACCAAAGTACCCATGGACAGATATAAGTAAATATCTATGAGGTTCATTCCAACCTTCCAAGTAGATTTCAAGGACCTATAAAATCTGGAGAGGAAGGGAGAGAGGTTTATCTTCCTATTTAGGGACTTTAATCTTATGTCTCGTACAAATTGGCGGTCTACGGATTGACTTACATATTTGAAGCGCTTGTACATCTCTCTAAATCTCTTCAAATGTAACCCGGAGACAGTCACGCATATGCATGCAGGGAGGGTTCAATCTCGCGCATAATCTGTTTTATTACCTCAGAGGGTATTGTGTCGATGTTTGTTTGGGTCAGATCTCTGATGATAGAAAGATCTAAGGGGATAAGCTGCTTTAATCCACGGAAGTGAAGTAGTGAAGTTTTAATGAACTCACTGACTTCTTGCTCAGAGACATTGAGCACAAAATCAGATTTCGTGAGAATGAGTCTGGAATTGTCGAAGCTGTCTTTCTTGATTTTCATGGGTAGAGCACGTGGAGGCTTTTATGTTGGGCGTTATTTTAGCTATTTTTGTTATGGTTTACAGTAGATAATCTTCTGATGTGATTAGTTGTGGAAGATAGGTTTTTCGAAATGGCTTTTCAGAATACTTGTATTTCATGGACATCAGGGCTAGGCAAAGGGTATGGTATATTACCTGGGGTAACCCAGAGTAAATCTGGTCGAGAAGTCATCCTGCTGAGGCTTTGTAAAATAAGATAACTATTCTACAAAGTAATCCAAATATTATAATATTTATAGATACATATCACATAAAGTAACATAATAATGAATATTATATTGATTTTATTATATGATTATAACATTATATAACATTTATAGAAAACATAATATAAAATCAAATTAGATTTATAAAATTATATATGATAATAACTTCAATTTTGGATGATAATATCAGATATTATATAAAATTTATATTACGATATTCTAGCATTTATCAATATATCCGGATAACCATCTTGTAAACTCTCTATAAAATTTGGTAACTACTCCATAAAGGCTAAATACCCCGAATAGGGTACGGGTGCCCAGCCCTGATGGATGTTGACCGGTGGTTACAAATAAACGAAACTACTGTTATGTTATTGCCGTACTGGAAAGGCTGAACAGACTCTGTTCAGCAGAGCTTTGCCGTATAACTAGAGTCTTGGATGTATTTGAGTCATACTCATCAATACCTCTTCAAACTGTAAATCATGATCGTATACCGTGCACTGGACACTACCGCGAATCTGCAAACCACCTGCTGTTTACCAATACGGTGATAACGTACAACTATCCAAACATCATACGGTCCGCTAAATTTCGTACGGGATAGTTAGCTCGATGAGACTAAGATGGTGGCCGTATACGTACCAGGTCCGTATCACAAATAGGACGATATATATATATATATCATCAAGTAGTGCTGTAAACTCATGAACATCTCACCAATTACACTAAATTTAAAAGACCAAACTGTCAAATCATGTCGTCTGAATTTTCGAAAGATCCCAAAACTCAGGAGAAGAGTAAAATCAACGGCGGTCATAAGATCCTTGACCTGGTAGCAATATCCAATCCCGAACTCATGGAGTCAAGTGTATCGATATCTTCGGACGAAAGTGATGGTAGAGAGGTTATCTTGTCCGAGGGAATTCTAGATCTTCAAAATTGTGGTAAGTCAGGTATGCTTAGCTCGAGGAGTAAACAATGTAACTAACTAATGTACAGATGAGACCATGAACCATCATACTACCATCACTGATCTTCCACACGACGTTCTCATGATCATATTCGATAATCTTACTCCATGTATGACTGCCTGTCTAGGTCTTACTTGTAGTAGATTCTACATTACCTGTAAGATCCATCGCCCAGAGCCTTTCAACCTATCATTGCACGATACCAAAAATCATCATTGTGTTACTCAAAAATACCGTCCGGAGACTATTTGCAATCCTCTCTCCTGTGTTTATTTCTCCTGTGACAACGGAAGCTTGGCGAGTTCGGAACCCGAGGAAGACGCAATGCTCATATTAGAAATATCACGTCATCAAGTTGGAAATATACCAGCCACTCCATATCCCAGACGCGATCATCTGGCCGATTTGATTGAAACCTGGCAGGG
Organism: Sclerotinia sclerotiorum 1980 UF-70; assembly: GCF_000146945.2. Taxonomy (NCBI): domain Eukaryota; kingdom Fungi; phylum Ascomycota; class Leotiomycetes; order Helotiales; family Sclerotiniaceae; genus Sclerotinia; species Sclerotinia sclerotiorum. The sequence continues at coordinate 1,319,430 of NW_001820833.1, read as the reverse complement.
ACTTCGACACTATTGAAAAACTTGGTTGGATGTTGGGAACAATGGAAAAAGCAAATATATTCTCAAGTACCTCCTGATGCCAGTATACAATCCTAGCAATGAGCACTGCGAATTGAAGTCGGCTCTTCAAGACAGATATTCGGATTTTTACCAGGAGAAGCCTCAACGTCCTGCTATTTTTGGGTTGATTTGGACAGAAGGCCCTTGGCCTACTTTACCAAATCCTCATCAAATGGCACCTCGTGATTGGTTCCTCAAAGCAAAGGAAATTATATTGGGTGATAGATGTCAACACTTGTCGAAGGATATATGGGCGGAAATTTGGGGTGGTTATGTAGTTGGAAAAAACTGTCTAGACTGGATGGAGGAGAGACCTCATGATACATTCTCTGATTGGTCAAAAGAATGTTTGTGGAGAAGGGGATAAAACTTTTCAGGCGGCTTGATTGAATGTGTGTGGAAATCCAAACCCTAAAGTACTGATTAAGGGTTTAGGTGACTTTATTCTAAAACGAATGCGCGAATGTCTTTTCCGATCTTTTGTCCTACATGATATAGTATTAATTTGAATCCACAAACATTAGTATTCTAGAGTTAGCCTAGATAATATCTAAAATCATACAAAATTAAAAACCATCTATAATTTCGCGAGATCAATATAACAGTGAAGTGACAGATGAAGATGAAAGACGAATGACACCTGCCCTTAACACTGGATCTTCCATCCATCTCAGACCAAGCAACTATTATGGCTACGCTGCAGCTCTCTCATTTTTTACAAAATTTTCTCAATTTTGATGCAACACCAAGACTAGATCAGAGCGCAGTGGAGCCTCAAACCTCTTCATCGAGAGCGATGATCAATCATCTAATTGTTGCCCTTTGCGCACAATTAGTTTATCTGATAAGCGTAACATCTGAGGCTGCTATTCCTGTGTACCTAAATCCACACACAAAGCAGAAGCAATACCTTTTCAATCAAGAACTTCGAAAGTTATGAAAGTATCTTTGAAAGCGCTGTGAGACTAACGCAAATCCGATGGAAAATAACTTGTTCCGTTCTTTTTAGAAGGCCATATTCAGCAGGATAGTTATTAGAAATGTTGACAGGACTTCCTGCCCTTTGTGATAACAGAGGCGCAATTTCATCGTTGGATATCAAGGTATGTAGTAAAAATTCCTTGCTCTTATTTCGCCACTAGTAAATCTATATGCTATTAGATGTACGAAGATGAATATACAGCTCAAACTTTTGATGCAGACATCATACTTATCATATACTTAATATCAGCGAGATTCAACGTGTATTCGGGGCCGCCACTGGTTCCTGGCTCATGTTGTTAGCAATCTGAATATAAGCTGTGGCAGCAGCAATAATTCGTTATTCGTCTCCAGAAGGCACTTGTATTGGGGAGAAACTCGAGAGTCTTTATTGAAATATCAGCCCCAAGGCTCTATAGCCAGCGGATCATAGTGTAAATAATGATTTAACCAGAACTCCAAAAACCCTGCCAAACTTTGAGTAAATGCAACCTGTGATGTTTTTCGAAAGCGATTTCTGGGACGGTCCCCAAGTTGACATTAGATTATTTGCGATTATATGAATAGTGCCTTGATTGTGAAGGGAGTACCACCGGTGTACAGAGGTGATGAATGAAATTGCTCAAGTTGTATAATTTGTGTTGTGAGGCTTGGTTTAAAAAGTCTTTGCAACATCCCCTCCCAAAATTAAGGAGGAATCTTCATCTTCTGGCTACTGGAGTATATTCAAATGATGGATTTACACTAACAATTTTATTGAGACGTCGGACAACAGCGCGGCTTCACCCCTGAGGTGGATGAAAGGTACCCGCCACAACCCCGCAAATACGGGCTCCACATCGTTAATCTGTAGGCTATCTGGGGAGGCACGGTTGTGGAGCTTGGTTGCTGTGGCGCGTGACTTTAGGACAATACCACATCAAATATTTACTGTCGAAAATGAAGTCCAAGATTATCACCATCAAACAAGATGACTGCTCGAATCATTGGCCATCCGCTTTTGGGTCAAACAACTGTGATTACGAAAAATCATGTAAGATCACATAATGCTACTTGTATACAGAAGCAAAAGCTCAACTGATATAGGTTGATGTTACTGTTGCATTATTTCCACATGAATGGGGTGGTGAAGAGACCCCTTGGGAGGTGGCATTATGGTATGGCTCGAAAGATATGACCTGGAAACAGCTTGACCTGATCCGAGTTCATAATGGTATTCCAATAGTAAGTACACAGCTAACCACTACATTTTGATGATGAATTGACAGAAAGACAAGTTTGCTGTTGACTCTCAAGGTCCAGTCCTATTCTTCTCAAATACATTGAAGCAGCAATCCATGGAGGAAGATTTGGTGTGCTATACCGTAAAGTATAAGAAAATGGGAGATTCGATATGGAAATGGGTGAATGATGACCCCAATCCTGTTGGTGATGCAGAAATTATCTTTCATAAATCATCATCCATTATACCACTGTCTTCCATGGAAGATTACATCTCCAACTTATCACAATCTGTTCATATCAACTTCCATGGACTGCAAGAAACATCCAAGTCACCCATATGGACTCTCGCTTGTCCAATCCCCCCTTCAATCGCTCTAGCCACTGAACCAAGCGTTGAACGGATCAACATTGGAATTCCAACGGATATAATCAGATACTTTGCTCTCGTCAAACGAATGAATTTCTGGTTAGTCCCTCGTCATGGGAGACATAAATTTGAAGTGGGCGAAGATAATTGCCAATTCTATTCTGGAAATGTCGAATCAAAATTAGAAGAAGCTATTCTTTTGTCATTTTTGAGAAGTGATGGGATGCATTTCGTGATGCTTGCATTGAGTATGGATGGAGTTGAAATGACCCTCACGTCTGGTAATGATGGAAGTATTGTTTTAATAGGGAAAAATGAGAACGAAGAGAAAAGAGAGGGAATTGTCATCTGTGCCGTGGGTAAAACTGTAGAAGATGGTATAGCGGCTACGATGGACCATGCGAAACGAATCATTCGAGAAAGCTTCAAACCAGGGTCAGTTATTGATCAAAACTTCAATCGAAATGAAGTGATTCAGGAGTCCGAGCACAGGAAAACCTTCCATGATGAGCTGGTCTATTGCACGTGGAACTCTCTAGGTCCTACCCTAACATCGACTACTCTAGTTTCTGCACTTGAAGATCTCAGTACATCCTCCATCTATCCATCTACGATCATAATAGACGACGGGTGGCAATCCATAAAGTCATTTGGCTCAGAAACCTTTCCCACTCAGCATCGTTGGTCAAGATTTGAAGCTTCGTCCACATCGTTTCCAGAAGGCCTCGCCAATCTTTCACTCCGAATCAGGAATTTGTATCCATGGATCAAAAATATCGGTATCTGGCACGGCATCTTTGGCTACTGGGGTGGTATCGACCCAGAAGATGAAATTGGTAGGAATTACAAGCTGAGATGGGTGGAGATAAACAATCATCATCGGAGTGGAATGTGGGTTGTTGATGCTTGTGACGTGAGGAGATTCTACGATGAATTTTATTCGTGAGTGTTATTTTCAGTCATCTTTTACAATTCACCATCCTGATCATATAGATTTCTCGTCAGTTGTGGCATAAATGCTGTGAAGTTGGATACTCAAGGATTATTGAACGATCTCAAAAATCCGAAAGATAGGAGAGAATTAATACCCGCATACCGAGATGCAGTCCACGCAAGTTTAGTTTCTCATTTCGAAGATAGAGTTATATCATGCATGTCGCAATACCCATCCAACATCTTCTCGCCTCAATTATTACTATCTTCACCAGGCCATATTTCACGAAAAGTAGCCATGCGTAATTCTGATGACTTTTGGCCCAATGATCCAACTGCTCATCCTTGGTAAGTTTTCTTTTAACTTGGCCTCACCTATCTCATCCTCTAATCCTCTAAATTCCGTCTGGCCACAGTCACCCCAGAGCAACCATTTAACGAAATCTAGGCACATCCACACCAACTCCCACACCTCACACCTAACCACCCACCTTGAAAACATCACCCCAGATTGGGATATGTTCCAAACTTCCTCCTCCGGTACCAATTCATCCTCATTCCCAGACTACTCATCCTACCACGCAGCTGCGCGTTCACTCTCAGGTGGTCTCGTATCCATAACCGATAGTCCAGGCCACCACAACACCACGCTCCTCTCTCGCCTCTCCTGTACCCCCTTCAAAAGTACTGCCTCCAATGTGCCATGTAACCCAATTATCCTCCGCGTCAATCCCGGAAAATCCACAGAAGTATACAGCGACAACAAATCCCATCGAATATTAAAAATACGTACCTCCACAATCGAAACCGGTGTCAGGATACTGGGGTTATTCAACCCACTTGCATCTGGGTCTATTACCGAAATTATTGGACTTGAAGAATTTTTCCCATTTTCTCAATCCCACTCCCACGAAGAAAACGAAGCAGATATAGAATACATAATCCACAGCTCCACCACCAAGAAACTATCTCGACCTATTTCCCTCCAAACCCTCGGAACTACCGCTAGTAAATTCATAATCACATTACCATCTTATGGATATGAAATCCTTACTGCGTGTCGAATTTATCGTATACCTGTTCCTCTTACTCTTCCTCTTCCTCGCAATCCCAATACAAATGACACTATCAACACCAACTCCATACTCAACAACCACGCCTCGGAAAATTCAATAAAAATAGCAATTCTAGGTATATTAAACAAATTCATAGCAGCTGCCGCTATCACAGATTCCTCAATTTCAATTTCAACATCACCCCTACTCGCTCGAGAAACTCCCGCGCAAGAACTTCCCAATCTATTCCCAAATTCGCAAGTACAGGTACAGGTACAGGTACAACCACAAAAAACCTCTGTAAAAATAAAAATAAATCTCAAGATGAAAGGAGCGGGTATACTAGGTCTTTATATATCCTCCCCCTCCAACACCCACTCCCTCTCGCACTCCCTCTCTTCTCCTCACCACACAAACCAAAACCAAAACCCAAACAGAAACCCAGCACAGCCCTCCCCCATCCCATCAACCCTCCAAATCGACGGGCTCGATTTCTCACGTTATATTTCTCATCATCATTATACTATAGGGAAAATATCGCATTCTTATTTCAATTTTCATTCTCAAAATCAAGATCAAGATCAAGATCAAAATCAAAATCAAAATGATGAATACATAATATCGATTGATTTACCTAGGATAGCGGAGTTAGGATGGAGGGATATGGGGGGAGATTTTGAATCTATGAGTGATGATGTGTTAGTAGAGGTCGGGGTGTATATTTGAATGGATGAATGGATGAATGAATTTAGCTAGCAACTAGGATTTCATGGGGTTTGGTTTGGTGTAGACGTGGAATAATTATAAAGAATGAATTTGGGAGGTATTAGTCACAATAACAATCAGAAGAAGTTATATCTGCGCAGTCTTTACATCTATACATGTTATCATGAGGCTCCATCTAGTCTATCATTGCAATATTATTATCTATTGAATAATAGACACAACTGAGAATAACTGAGAATATTGCCAAGCCAGTCACAATACCAGCGTAGTAATAAAGGAAGCATCCAACACCCTACGATCCAAAACATCAACGACAAGTCAATTCTGAATCTATAAACCTAAGCCCCCGAATTTTCAACCACCAGCCCCTACCACGTCTCCTGTATATAAAATTTCGACCTCTCCATATTCGCAACAAAATTCTCTGCCTCCTCAAAACTCATATCTCCATACTTCTGCAAGACGCCCAAGAAAGCTAATCTGACTGCCTTGGGCATACCCCCAGAGCTACCACATACATAAATGAGGGCATTATGTTTTGTCAAGAGATCTGCAATCTGTTGTCCTTGTTTCCTAATCTCATCCTGTACGTAGACCTTTTGCGGGCCATCTCTTGAGAAGACTGGATGTGCGTCTACTCCCAAGGAAGAATCAGCCCAGTTAGCACCGTAAAAGTAATCTGCATCGCGATTGCGGCCACCATATATGAGAAGGGTCTTGCCGAATACTGGTCTCCCAGCCGGGGAGGATAACATTTTCTTGGAGCGTTCCCAGATCAATGATCGAAGAGGAGCAATTCCGGTCCCTGCACCAACCAAGATGAGAGGACGTTCTGGCAGGACCCCGGGTGCTTTGTAGAAAGATGAGTTACTGTTGTAACTGATAGTGATAACTGATTTTTCAGGAAGGGTGGCTAAATAGCGGGAACAAAGGCCGTTGCGGACTTTTTGGAGAACGGTGCGGTATTTGACAATGGCGACGAGGATTTGGAAGTGATATTCTTTCATAGGTTTATCGAGAGCTTCGACATCTTTGGATCTTTTAGAACCTCTTACGTTTTTAGCATTTTTTTTTAAGTCTTCAGGGGCGATGTGCATGATACCACCTGAGCTAATGCTGAATTCGCGAGCTCGAATTATGGGGAAAATGGTGGTGGCATCTTTCCATGGAAGCTTGACACTTGGGAAGTCTTGAAGACATTCAAGAATACTGCGACGAGGGCGAGTAGTATAGTCGTAGAGTTCGTCAGTGTAGAGAGGATCCCGAAACTCGAGGAGACGTGCTTTGTGCGTCGGGTCGTCTGTATAATTTGCCATAATTTCGAAAAAATGACGCTTGGGAATAGCTTGAAAGTCAAGATTATGAATCAATAGTTCTCGTAGTGTTTGGTCTTCATCCACTAGATGCAGATCCTTCTGTGATGATACCAAGTTTTTGGCGCCGAACCAATCTGGTGATCTTGGCTTGAAGTGTAACTTCACATCTGCAACCTCATTCCATCCCATCAAGTCAATGAGAGTCTGGACATCCTCAGGAAAGTTTTTAGGATAAATTGACATGGTATCTCCAGGCCATGGTGAGAATTCTCGGCTTCGTACTGCTATGGTGATTTCGCGAACATCCTGCCAGTGACTTAGAGGAGTGATACGCTTGTTCTTATGGATAATGGCATGAACTCCGTTGTGGACATCTGTGAAGTTTCCGCTTTCAGGCAACACCCTATCGACACTTTCTAGTTCATCATGTTTGTAGGGCCCGGTCAATCGATTTGATGGTTTTGGCTCGTCATATCCATGGTCAAATCGAAGGCCAAGTCCAAAGCCAGATATATTTGACATTGTTCCGTCTTCTGAAATGGAGGTTTTTTGAGATTTTCCGTCAATTTTACCTAGAGTGCGTTGATCAATAAAAGAACTTGTGGATAAGTGGTAGATTGTTTAAATAGTCGGTAGGAGCCAGCTTACTGTTTAAAGAATCCAAATCTGTTTGATCAGTTTCGCCACTATTATCAGGTGGTGAATTTAATTTCTCAGTAAGCGTAGTAGATTCATTTTTAAGCTCTAGCCAATATTTCGGAGGGAGAAGAACATCATCAGGAATTGGTTCTAAGCCGTCTGGTAATGGATATAATTCGAGGAGTTTCTTTCTAAGGTCAATATACCAAGATAGGAAAGTTCCATCAACACTATTAATGTTAGAAAGTGCGGGTGATGTCGGCACGAAGATTGAAAAGGTAAAAAAAAGTAAAAAAGTATAACAGCTTATATTTTACCGTATAGTACACAGGCAAAGAAATTGCATGTTGTAATGCTACAGTATAAATAGAATGACGTGAACGAAGAAATCTTCAATATAAACTTCCACTTACCCTTCTTCATGTTGTTCATCAGCTTCACCTCTAGGATATATTTCATTCCCACCTAATTGTTCCAACCTTTTGTGTAGTTTACGAGCTGCAAAATTAAACCTACGAGAATATGAGTATCATCTTATGGAGTACTTGATCCTCCCATCTATATCATTTTCATTCCATCTTGTACTCACTTTGCATACGAACTATCACCAAGACCAAAAGTGGTGAAGTTCACGTGACTCAAACAGTTAGGAGGCAAACGTTTTCTCAAAAGACTGTTCCAAAATTTCCTCGAATTCTTTGGGAATTCCCCTTGTCCGGTAGTTGATATTGTGAATATAACAAATTGATACTTTAACAATTCTTTCTGTTTGATAGATTCCATAAGCATATATTGATAATGCGTAGGGAAGAATTACATACAATATCAACTTCATCCATCTCGCACACCCTAGTCATGAAATGAAGTCTTTCTATCACACGTCCCAGTTCCTCTGCCACATCTTGAGAGTTTCCAGTTTCAGTACCGTAAAGGATGAGTGCACTCCTATCATGTCGTTGACCATTGAGAATTTCAAACATTTGATAAATTAATTGTTCGATGTTTGTGGTAGTGGTAGGTGAATGATTATTATCATAATCATCATAGATAGATTATTCAACCGATAGAACAATTTTTGCTTACTTACGATTCCACATCAAAGAACAAGTCACGAGATATTTGTCAAGAAGACTGATTGATTGATATTTGATATTTCATTCACCCAATACTTGAACAATTATTAAATATTCTGTAACCTCCCATAGTAAAACATTACCCTATGAGGTGAGGAGGATATACTTGCAAGGTGAATCCTGGTGATCACTCTTAGTTAACCTTATCCAGGATTACTGTTGTTTTGTTTTGAGTGATTGATTGTATCAGATGTGCTCTGTACTGTAGATATATATACATATATTCGGTAGAAAGAAACAAATCTTTGCATTGTTCTGTGAGCGATTTGTAACTGGTGTATGAATGATCATAATGTTATTCATATCACAATGTCTGGAAAGTTCTAGAAGTGTTGCTGCTAACTACCCAGGTACTTGGTACTACGGAGTACTTGACGACAATACCCCACATACAAATACGAACGTATTCTTGTATTCGAGACACATGTGTCTCGATATCAGATACTACTTGTTTGCTTGGTATGTATCAATAAGAGATGATGATGAAAAAAGTTCACCATTATAATCACATGATGATAGATATGAATTCTATCTATACTGGAGATCCATCATCATACTAGCACAGTGATTGATCTACATATTTTACTCTAAATGTTTAAATGGTTCTAGAACCCCATTTGATGTCATTTTCATCAAACAACAAAAACAAGGATTGATTTTTGAAGCTACTTAGGTATGAATCATAAAATATTGCCCTAATGCTTTTCTCTACAGCCACTCTTTTATATATTGAAGTACTCGAATACAGAATAAGATGACAAAGTACATGTTATGATAAAATCACCAAAGGACAGTGAAGTCTTCTTTACTAGTGGAAAATGCGATAAAATACCACACTACTTTCCAACATTATCATTGGTCGAGTGCCGTACCAGTACACAATCGTATGTTGGTTGATTCTAGGCCAAGTCATCAATCCTTCCCCTTTTTACACATCCATGACTTCCCTACCTTTCTCGCTATTTCCCCATGTTATGTACCTAGCATCCCAACCCAATTTGTCTCACCGTTTGCTGCTACCTTATCAACTTGATTGATGAACATCGGGTTTTCATTTACTATCAGTTTCCTTTCCCGTCGATGAAAATGTATACTTTTAAATAAATGGTAGGTAGGGATATGTACATAATAGTTGCGAACGCCTGTGATTAATTCAATACCTAGGTAAGCTGGAGTACTTGACTGAACCTTTTAGGCCATGGCTCTCCTCTTGTGCTAGTAAGACCTCCTGTTTCGCTATTTTCCCCATGTTATTCGTTGTATCAAAATCGCTCCTCTCTCACCGTGCCACCTATCTCCCGGACTCCTGTCACATCTAACTCCCAGCTGCCATCTGATAACCTTACCAATGATCCTCTCTTCCCTGCTGTTCCCCTTGTATATCCCTTCTTGGGTCATTGTAGGTTGAACCTTCTCTAATCTATTCTCTAATCGAAACGAAATCCCCAAATCCAGCCCTGTTCAGCCACTCGCTTTAATCCCGTTACGGTAAGTGCCACTCGCTAAAATGCGGCTGCCCCAGTGATTCAATGGAATTTGATATATTCTACCCACTGCGCAATCCCGAACTTCTTTCTCCCTTTCCTTTTGAACACATCAACTTCAAGAATCCGATCAAGTGTCTACCACAACGAAACCTCAACCAAAATCCCCCAAACCAGACCACTAGGGCACCTAGCTACCCTTTTACAACTCCCCCAAATTTGTTCAGAGAGTATTAAACACACTCCCAGCAAACGTCGATCAATTTTCAATTCAATTCAAGCTTCTACTCAGTCATAACTACCACACCCACCAAATCAATTATCATCATGTCTAACATCGTGGAGAAAGTTTCTGACGCCGTCACCGACGTTACTGCCGCTCTTGGCAACACATCCATCTCTGACAAGCCCGCCGAGACCACCACTGGTGAGAAGGCTGCCAACACTACCACTGACAAGGAAGCCGTGTTGGCAAGCGCTGCAGAGGGAAGAAGACTCTACATCGGTAACCTCGCATATGCGACCACCGAGGGGGAGTTGCAAGCCTTTTTCAAGGGATACTTAATGTAAGCATGAATTCTTAACTTTCACATGTCATCCTCATCGTCGCCTTGAATTTCTCTCGAAAAATCATCAGCTAGCTTCAAATCTGGCAATTTATAGGAAATTGCGGATATCTTTCGCCCCTTCCAAATATGTCCAGTTCATACAACGTTTATGACATGAGCTAACATTTTTTTACACAGTGAATCCACCTCTATCCCAAAGAACCCACGTACTGACCGCCCAGTCGGATATGCTTTCGTCGACCTTTCTACCCCAACTGAGGCCGAACGTGCTATCTCTGAGCTTTCTGGAAAGGACATCCTTGACCGCAAGGTCTCTGTCCAACTTGCTCGCAAGCCAGAGACAAATGACAAGACCGAGGGTGCTGCTAGCGGAGGAGAGGGACAATCTGGTAATGAAGGTGGACGCCGCAGACAATCTGGTCGAGGACGTGGTCGTGCCCGTGGACGTGGAGGACGCCGTGGCAATGCTGTAAGCTTTTGAAAGTCTGGATCTTGGTCCGAATTTGTCACTAACAAGCAACATAGTCCCGTACTGATGAGAGCGCTGCTGAGGCACCTGCCGCCGCTTCCGAGGTTCTTCCTTTGACCGAAACCACAAACCAGGCTACTACCGAGACCAAGGAGACCAAGCCACAAAACACTCGTGCTCCCCGCGAGCGTCGTGAGCGTGGCCCTCCAGCTGATGGAATTCCATCCAAGAACAAGGTCATGGTTGCTAACCTACCATATGATCTCCACGAGGACAAGGTACGTTCGAAATTAACCTCGTCCAGATGATTTACTGACAGCCTCGTAGCTCAAGGAACTCTTCGCTATCTATGAGCCAACCTCTGCCAAGATCGCCCTTCGTCCAATCCCCCGTTTCATGGTAAAGAAGCTCCAAGCCCGTGGTGAACCCCGTAAGGGTCGTGGCTTCGGCTTTGTCACTCTCTCCAGCGAGGAACAACAACAAAAGGCTGTTGCTGAAATGAACGGAAAGGAAATCGAAGGTCGTGAGATCGCCGTCAAGGTCGCTATCGACAGCCCAGACAAGACCGATGATGATGTCAACGCCAACGCTGCTAATGCTACCGCCGAGACTGCCGCTGCTCCACCAGCCGGTGCTGAAACTGTTTCTGCTTAAGCAGTAAACATTGTATGATGTGAATGAGAGGAGAGTTTTGCAACTCTGCAGACGATAGACTAATGCATTGCTATGCGTTGCTTTTGGACCATTGTCGGCGCGTTGTGGGAGCTCTCAGGATGAAGGATGAATTTGTTCCTTTGACACTCAATGGATCGATCCTCTTCTTGACGATTTTCTTTTAGGTGGGCATATGAATACTAACTCAGTGGACTTGTTGGTGGCGTCTAAATAGATCTTTGGGCTTTTAAGCTCTTTTCTTCCGACAGACTTAACTTTTCATTCCCGAGTAGGGATTCATAGTTCTTCATGACTCTTTTTCAAACACTATGTCTTATTACAATTTTGCTGGCATTCTCTGGATGTACACTAGATATTTTCTGACGTGCTTCCATATGGGATGGGTGGGCATGGAAAAGTTATTGATTAATGATTGATGACAACGCTATCATTATCGATGATAATAAAGTGGATGATTTTACCAGCAGAATTATAATCACACGATGATATTTTTTGAGATATTTGTGATGTGACCTAGGTTCCATTCCAAGTTCTATTATGTTTCAATTTTCAGGTTGCCTTTCCGTACCAAATACCGCCATTTCAGGAATGCCCAAACCCCTTTTCTAAAATCTCGAGCCTCACAGCCCCGATCGTCAACCTTGTATATTGATTGGTCTAGATTTCTCTTAGCGTGGTTGGGCCTCTCTTGCGCAAACACCCCCAAATTTAGAAATCCAATTCCCCTTTGTAAAGCCCCACCACATCAGGGCTAAGGACGATCCATACTCGACGACAAACATCTATATGTACCAATCGAATCATTCAATCTCACTATATTTCCGAGACTCCCACAAGAAAATCAACATTCGCGATTACGTCTATTGAGAAATTGGCTCTTGAAACGCATATGAGCCTGAGTGGGAGGTTCTAGAGGAAGAAGACACACAATCAGCAGCCGATTTCAGCACCAACCGCGAGAATGACTTCAAAAGCTATGTGGGAGGTCGACCCGGAAACAAGGTCAAAGGTACTCTATTCTCTTTGCATTACATGGGCCATTGGCGCACACATCCTTTATTTCATTTTCAACGCAAGCACTCATGCTAAACGTGTCTTGAATCCAGCTCCTTGATATTTCCAAAACCAATGGTAATGACAGATGCATCGACTGTAATGCACCGTCTCCTCAATGGGCTTCCCCAAAATTCGGCGTTTTCATCTGCTTATCATGCGCCGGTGTTCACCGAGGATTGGGAGTTCATATCAGTTTTGTTAGGAGTATTACGATGGATGCTTTCAAGGCGCAAGAGATTGAGCGGATGAGAGAAGGAGGAAACAAAACGTGGAGGGAATTTTTCGATCAGGATGAGCGGAATGTTATGAGTGGTATCACGTAAGTGGACTATCTTTGCGACAGGATCCTCACGGTAAGCAGCGAATTGGCACATAACTGACGATTTCAAAGTTGGGACGATGCAACAATTGCGGAGCGATATTCTGGCGAAGTTGGAGAAGAATATAAAGAACGGCTCACGGCAAAAGTCGAGAAACGAGAATACGTTCCTGTACCTAAAGCACCCGCGTCAAAATCTACGACTGCCGCTACATCAATCTCAAACCACAGTTCCAGCAACTCTCGATCACAATCGCAAACTCCTCTTGGGGCACGAAACTCTAGTCCTTCTAACGGAAAAGTAAAGGTTGATGACAGATACTTTGCTGGGCTTGGAGCTGCGAACGCAAACCGATCGGAGGATTTGCCACCTTCGCAAGGAGGCAAATATGCAGGATTCGGAAGCCAACCAATTGAGAGAGAAGATAATAATGCTAGATTACCGGGCTTTGAAGATTTGCAGAGAGATCCTGTGGCAGCGCTGACGAAGGGCTTTGGATGGTTCACAACTACTGTGGGAAAGACAGCAAAGACTGTTAATGAGGGCTACATACAACCTACAGCTGCAAAGGTAATTTCGATTCCTTAACACTCCCAGATATCGAGCCCCTTCATACCTACACAACCGGCATTGACTGACAACAACTTCTCACAGATCGCCGAATCCGAAGTAGCGAAACAAGCGCAACTTACTGCTGCTCAAGTTGCACGGAATGCGCAAAATGGAGCCAAGACTGCAGCAGAGGGATTTAACCGCTTTGTAGAAGGCAGTGGTAGTGGTTCTTCGAGAGATGTACCGATTGATGAGAGTAAGAAAGATTTTTGGGATAGTTTTGCAGACGCGGGAGCAAAGAGACAACATGCACCGAGTGCGTCAATTGGGACGGCCGCTGTTAAGAGGAATGGGGGTAGTGGGAATGGAAGCGGAGTTACAGCAAAGAAGGATGATGATTGGGAGAAGTGGTAGAGGTAGGTTTTTGGGGACATGGAAGGGGATTAAAGAGATGATTGGATGAAGAGTACGGATGAGTGAATGTATATATACAACAGAGACGTTTTAGCGATACACCTGCGAGAAAGAATTGAAGATTACATGGTTTAATAGATAGTTTTCTAGCTCCATATTTTTCACGGTTGAGATGATGAGATATAGAGGTATCTCGTCATGATAATTTGTCTGTCTGTTAAAAGGAATAGAAGTTACCGGTACTAATCACGTGTCGTGATTAGTAATACGGTTACCTAAACAGGCTAGATTAGATGAACCATAAGCAGGCATATTGGTCCCCTCCGAGGATACCAAGAGGAGACCTTAATATGCCTACAGACGTAGTAATATAGTCAATATAGAGGCCTCTTCCACCCAATCTTTTAATACTGTCGATATTATTTATCCTTCTTAACCTAGTGGTTTTTCATGTATCGCTCCGTGGTATGCGCATGGTCATAGATAGACATGAACGTGCGCTTGAAGTCAAGTGTCAAGGTCGAATACGTAGTTATGCATTGAACTTTTTCTGGGTGGATTTACTTCATCTCTCTCTCCCTTAAATTATGTTTTTAAAAAAAAGGAGAAGAAGGAAAATAAGTTATATGATTGGTGTAATAATGAGTTCGGTTGGTGATGATGCGTGTATTGTTTGATTTGGATTACATAAAAATGAATTTTTAAATCATGGTATTTTTGTTAAAGTGATATTAAAATAAAATAAAAAATTGACAAAAACCTGTTGTTTAAGTTTTACAAGGGTATATAGGGTCTTAGTTTGTCTCCTAATACTAACTCTTTCAACCTCTGTTTATACAATCCTACTCTAGAATTATATCCAGAGTTATATCCAGGTATTTGTCCTCATACGAGGGAAGCATATGAATACCCTTGTGCCTGCAAGAACCGGATGAAGACAACCATATTAGCTTACTGGATTATAAAAGCTATTGCATATCACGCCGTTCGGATAATTTACTGCGCCGTACACATAAAATCTTACTGTGTCATTTCGTGGGTCTATCATAACATTTTGCTGCATAGCCCCTCGCTTTATTGGAAAACTTCGATTTCCCTGACTCTTACATATCTTAAAAGTAACACATGCGAGCCAAAATTTGCTTAAATCCAGACGAGGACTCTACTCTGATGGAATACTTTGACTTCCACAATCAGAAAACACTTTAATCTCTACTAAGAAATTTCCATCATGAAGGCACTTATTGTCCAAGATGTGGGCGTCGCCAAAGTGGTCGATGACGCTAATGAGCCCTCTCTTCGACCAGACTATGTGAAAGTCAAAGTGGCCGAAGTGGCCGCTGTGGCCTTGAATCCAAGTACTTCCATCATGTCTAAAGTATTCTAGCTGCTGACCAATTCGTTAGCTGATTGGAAGACACTCGATGAGATTGGAAGAGCAGGCTCTATAGTTGGTAAGAACATTTACTCCAACTGTTTTCCAACATATCGAATCGAAGAAGCTAATCTTTTGACTCTAAAAATGATGTGACTTTTCCAGAACTGTTGCAGAAATTGGATCAGAGGTTAAATCTGATGTCAAGAAGGGCGATAGAATTTGGGGATTCGTCCACGGCTGCAATTACTTGAATCCCGAAGATGGAGCATTTGCGGAATATATCGTTGCAAAAGATGACATTTTTGGGAAAGTTCCCGATTTCATGAGCATGGAAGATGCCGCCACTCTAGGTGTTGCTGTCGGTACCAACGGCCAGGTAATTTGACAAAGTCAAAAGTGTTGACGTTGAAACGGCTGTCTAATTCGGAAACAGGGTATATACCAAACGCTCAAACTCCCCCTTCCGACTCAACCTGCTGAAAAACCTCTTCCACTGCTTATTTATGGTGGAAGTACTGCAACCGGAACAATTGGTATCCAATTGGCCAAACTGTCAGTCTTGATGTTTCACCTTGCTCTTAGCCTCCTCTCGCTCACAGGTCAACAGTTCAGGTTTACACGTTACAACTACCGCTAGCCCCAACAATTTCGAACTCCTCAAGTCTCGTGGAGCCGACAAAATTTTCGATTACAACGAGCCCGATGTTGGCGAAAAGATCCGCGAGTACACAAACAACAATTTGAAACACGTCTTTGACACAATTTCCTTGCCGTCCTCTTTCGCTATTTGCGTTGCAGCTATCTCGACTACATCTGGACCCAAAGCACAATATACAGCGCTACTCCCAGTGGATTTCCCAAGAGATGACGTTGATTCTGGTTTCACGATGGCGTATACATGTTGGGGAGAGACATTTCAGAGAGGAAACTGGCATTGTCCTGCTAAACTTGAAGATTATGATTTTGCAGTCAAGTTCATAAAAAAGGTCGACGGCTTGATTGCTCAGAAAAAGCTGGTCCCACATCCCGCTACTGTGGGTACGAATGGCTTGCATCGAATTTTGGATGCGTGAGTCGTTATATCACTGGCATGGTGGCTTTTACTAATAGTATACCAGGCTTCAATTAATGAGGGAAGACAAGATTTGCGGAACTAAACTTGTTTTTCGAATCTCGGATACAGTTTGATGGAATTGAGAAATGTTTCATGTTATCTCTTGGAAACTCTGAGAAACTATCCTAGGCACAAACAATACAGTTATAGTTTTTATTCATTTTAAAGATCCTTGAGTATAGAGTGATCTTTCTTTTGGATCCTTAAATTCAAAACCTTTAGGCTTCTATTCCAGAGCAGTCTTATATTCCATTCTTAATAAAAAGACATATCGATTGTTATGAGTAACCAAAGAATCGTCGTTCGTTTGCTCATTGCATCCGCCATTCTACTACAATTCGAATGATGAATTAAATTGGTGTCTGTACAATAATTTAAAATGAGACAAGACTCTGATATATCATTTTGCAAATTATGTTTGATGGGAAGGGCCTCTGTCAAAGAGTTTGAGCCTCTTTTGTTCCAAGTGACATCACAGTTATGGTAGATTATTTCGTCGTAGATCATAGCAGATTTTCGCGACAGTATATGCCATCAAGTTCCATTAAGATCACATTTATAACCTTACTGTATGAAAGATACCAGGATAAGGAATATCAAAGCAGCATAAACCAAAATAAAAGACACCTAAACAAGAGATACCAATTTAGAAGATTCTATTAGATTGTGAATCTCATAGATCTGGTGAAGCATTTCATTTAGGGTGTAGAAGAATTCGAGATGAGCAGTTGAAAATTTTCCTAAATATTCAATTGAAATCTGTTTCAATAAATCTTTTGTTTCCATTTTAAAGATTACTAGAGAAAGGGAAGTGTTATTAGATCGCAATAGTGGGTGTTTGGTCCGCTATACTATCCGTTCCTCTAGAATATAAAAAAAAACTCTTATCTGAATCCGACGAACTTTTCTTGATCGTAGCGCAATTCATAGAAATCGCTGATGATTTTGTAGATAAATGGTGGTTTAACAATGTTGGTTATGAGTAGCTGTAGCTCAATGTGAGATATTCATTTAGTCTTGTTTTTGAAGCACCAACCAACTTTTACATATATGTTCCTTTCGCCAAGGCCAATTCTCTTGAACCTGGCCAGCTCCACATGAAACTCTTGCAAGACGTGCGCTTATTGTTTTTACATCATTATTCTCGAGGAATAAAAGTCGGCTCTTATTCTTGGGCCGCGGCTGTTTTGTGAGTCGAGGGATTGGCGACCTGTTCCCAACGGGGTTATTGTATAACCTTACTGCGCGCGTATGATGTTACTGCGCCACTTTTGTGTTGTTGATAAGTCTTTATATTCTGATTATGCTGTGGATTAAAATGAAGCGATATTTGATAGCATAAGGATAAAGTTTCTAGACCCTTTATTTTCTCTTGTTTCCGGAAATTCCCTGCATCATTTTAGAATTTACTGAAGCTGTATTCGCAAATATGTTAGCCGAACATATACCCCAAGTCACGAGCTTTGAAGAAGAGCCTATGTTCCCACAATTCCGCGATCTACCACCGGAGCTTCGTTTACAAATCTGGAAACACGCTCTTCCGAATGGTCGAACGCTCAAGGTTAGGGTGGACGCATATGATGACACAAGAGCATCTCTTCAGGGAAGCTTCTCAGCTATTCCAAGCATCTGTCATGTCAATTCCGAATCTCGAGCCTTAGCTTTGAGCATTTGTCGGAATGGACTTGGACCCAATACAGAAGAGTCAGACTTTTATTGGAATCCAAACACAGACATCATCTACTTCCCTCCATCAGCTTCTTGGGCAAGCGGCACTCTAGAGCAGTATTTGTTCAAGGAAAAGGTTCCTGATTCATATCGGAATAGTGGGATTGTGCCTGTAGTTCAACATGTTGCATTCCCACTAAATGTATGGCTTGCTCAAGGTCTTTATCTAGAACCATTATCGACCTGTTGGCTCTTAGACTGGTTGCACAAATTCCCCTCCCTCCAATCTCTCACCCTCCTCATCGAACCTTTCGACCAGTGGCTCGGTCTCCCCAACACCTCCATAGTCTACCACGAACCCCTTGATAATCCCATGCAGCAATTGCTGAATCACAAACCCTCTCAAATCACCACACTGGTCGAGAAAGCCCTGCAAGAATACAGAAATTCATATGATCCCAGCTGGATCCCGCCGGTTGTGGAGGTCTTAGTACTGGGTATGAAGAAATTCAAGACCAGTAGTAACTGTATAGCTCGTAGAACGAATTTGGATAGAGAGGATGTCACGGGGTTGTATGAGATTGGGATTTCGAGAGTGGAGAAGATGGCGAGACGATTGGCTAATAGGTGGCCGGCAGAGATTCATGCCGTGGAGCAGTGGAGTTTTATGGGTCAGCTGGGGGAAGAAGAGGGGTTTTAATGGGGAGGTTTTGTGCGCTAAGGATACATGTTAATTGGGTACATAAATGTAATTTGCGGTTCGGTTTGTGGTGTTATTTTTATCTTATTTTCGGAAGGTTGTTAGTGCGTGATTCGGAGCAATCTCTTGTTGGGCATGTGTTTATTGAAATTGTAGAGGAATTAAAAGAATCAATGACTCATATCAAGAGAAGTATGGTTTATTTTGCATTAATTTCTTCTCCTACAAAGGATATCTGTTTGAAAATGAGTTTTCGTGTGTTTTGGTAAAGTATAGCTATGTTTCATACTTGACTTGCTGGCCACAATCATAGAGAAGACTGACACATGATCAATAGAGGAGAAAAGAATAATACACGCCATCGATTCCTCGCCAGTGATCAATTCCTGAAGGGGTTTATAATAATTACTGGTCTACAGTGATGTGTTTAGCAATGACTTGTTAAGCATGGAAGGATAATAACGAATCGAAATCAAAAGACACCACTAAACTAGACAGATGCCGTTAGTCGCCCAATTCATAAAATTATCGCAATCTTTTTTGATGCATCATGTCTTTTAGAGAACTTCTCGACTCAGTGGCACGTTTGTCTCCAGCACGTCTTCTCGACTCTATCCTATCTCAGGATTTTTTCGTATGTGCGCAAGTATTTGAAGAAACCTTCTTAGGTCGGTTCGTCAATGAGAAGCTTGGCAGGAATCTAGCATCAGCTCAAGCTCATTGCCGCTGGTGCGCAAGACTCTATGAGGAAATTCGGCTTCAGGATGAGTGTCGTGGAATGGACGAGTCTTCGTTAGCTGGACTTGACGTAAGGTACATACTTGATAACACCTCATATTTAGGCCTTAATATCCTACGTTTCCGTTTGTCAAGGTCTGATCAACACATGAGCGTTCCGGTATGTGTGGTAAAATTTGTAATGGTAAGAATTCCCGGTATGTCTTGTAGCCTTGAGCCATTCTATTGACTTTTTGGAACCTCTAATAAATCTATAGAAGATCAGCATGGAGATAGCTCAGCCTTCGCACATACAATTCCTCGGGAAACTTCATCATCATCATGTCGTAAACTGGCCTCGCGATGGATTGATGATTGCATGCAAAATCATTCAAAATGCGGCGCAGATAAAATACAGTGGTTACCATCTCGTCTTGTAGATGTCGGGCTCGACAACGGTGAAGTAAAGCTTGTTGAAACGCATAAGCTCTCCAAGAATAGTTACTCGCCGTACTTCGCATTGAGTCATAGATGGGGCACCGCCTCTGATCAACCGTTTCGACTCTTGAGCGGCAATAGATTAGCATTGATGGAACATATTCCAATAGACCAGCTTACTGCTTCTCTTCAAGACGCTATTCAATATACTAGAGACATGAAGGTTTCATATATCTGGATAGATTCCATGTGCATTATACAGGATTCCAAAGATGATTGGAGCGCCGAGGCAGCGCTCATGGATAGAGTGTACGCGCAGTCGCTCTGTACCATTGCTGCTTCCTATGCTTCTAGTATTGAGGGAAGTTCCAATAAACGACTCTTTTATACTCGCGACGAGAATGACAGGATCTTTAGGCCGCCAGTGTGCAAGACGCTCGCGGTAGGGGATCACGAGGAAACTTATCAGCTATCACCAAAATCTAGTTTGATTCTTGATAATGATGGTAATTTTCCACTTTATAAACGAGCTTGGGTCTTTCAAGAGCAAATGTTAAGTCCCAGAACGATACATTTTGGTAAGCAGCTGCTTTGGGAATGTAAAGAACAAAGGGCTTCCGAAACCTTCCCCTCCGGTATACCTGTCGTACCTGAGAATGGCAATGATGATACAACCCGGCTACTGCCAGAACGCGGTGCGAATTTGGTTGTCGACCCAAAAGATTGGAAATCAAGATTGCGGGAGTCCCAATATATCTTTTGGCGTAGCACTCTTGAGCAATATTTAAGCTGCTCTCTCACCTATCAATCCGATAAACTCGTGGCATTTGGCGCAATAGCCCGAGAATATCAGGAACAACTTGACTATGTCTATCTTGCAGGTCTATGGAAGAATCAATTACCCTTCTGTTTGATCTGGGCTTTTGAAAAAGGTTCTTCATTTCCCACAAGACCAAAAGTATATCGCTGTAAGTAGAATATATTTGCGCCCAAAGTTCTGTCAAACGCACTTTCTGATCAATAAGAAGGTCCCACTTGGTCTTGGGCGTCACTGGATTTCTGTTATCCTATGCCTTTAGCAACGTTTTTGTTGGGGTCCTTGGTTCCTGGGCGTGCGCTTGCCACAGTTTTAGCGGTCGAATGTAACAGTCCGCAAGGTCGAATTTACACCGAATACTGCGATGGCTATATCCGACTTGAAGGAAGAATTCTTCCCATCCAGCTCATGGATGCCCACGACTGGCTTCTTGTTGATGCTAATGGAATTTTCCAAGGCGGTGTCTCTGAAGTAAGGCCAACGACGTCTTATCTTGACATTGAAGTACACGCTTATGACTGTTCGCGTTTATACCTCTTTCCAATTTCAGTATCTTACGTGAGCGAGCTACTTGGTATCGAGCATGAGGGTTTCTTCCTTGAGTGTCTCATACTAAGAACCGTCTCAGTAGATAACACCAAATTCGAGCGAGTGGGTCTTGTGACTTTCAGATCTAATAAGTCAACATTTGCTAAAGAACATGAAGCAATGTCGAATTTTGTTCTCGCAGATGACCCTCTCTCAGGTGTACTTGATACTATAACAATAGTATAGTCAAAAGTGACGGGTTTAGAAAAAAACCGCTAGATAAATGCGACATCACACTCTTTATGGTCGAAGTTCATTCCTAAGTCGCGGATCGGGGGAAGTCTACGAATTTCAACACGAATACTCGTATAGTCAAAAATATCTCAGTGATACAGTCAGCTGAGAATACAGTGTTTTCAAATTGCAAATTGTCAAAGTATGAGGGAAAGAAGGTCGGGAAATTGCAATTCCAGAGAACACACCACATCTCGAGTAGGATTTTGGTAATATCTAGACTAGTCTGGCAACTAATTCTATCATCATCTATCTTCTCAGCATTGATTCATATCGGTAGTTGTTTTCCTGTCCTGGTACCATTAAATAAGCAATGAAGTCTCTGTGTAATTCTTCTATCATGTCTACCTACACATCATTTTGGGAGATATTAACAAGGAGAACTTTTGAAGTAATAATCGATAATCAGTTATCCTATAAATTTTAATACTAAACCAAAGTTTCATCTGATCAGTTTATTTCCATATCCAGAACACCCAATTCGGATCAAAGATGACCTAGCTGGTTGCTAAATTATCTAGGATATGTAAGTCGCGTACCCTTCTTTTGGACCACCCCTCTTTTGGACTGTCTTTTTACACCAAAAATCATCATTTTTACTTATTAATAACTTTACAACGAATAAATATAATTCAATCGAATTTGAATCATATACTGATTACATAATTACAAATGAATCTTGAAAATTTCAGATTTTTTATAATTGAAAAGTTTTATTTTTAAGTCTTATATGTTACGTCGGACAGTAACATAGGTCACGTTCTTGATCACATGATCAAGAAACCGACAAATCGAGATCGGCTTTGCGGTGATCGATTTGTCGGGCTCATAGCCATCGGTTTTTTAAGGAGGTACGAAGGTCTATATAATCAAGATGGATTTCCTTTGTATAGAGCTTCGTGCTCAAGATCAATCATTTAGTATACTCTACTATTAGTTACGAATTGTATATCATTATTGTCATTACTTTAAGTCCCTGCTTGACGTCTAGTTATAAACCACCTCGAGAGCCTAGAGCACTTCCACGTGATCTAGACGGCAAACCTCGTAACAATAATATCAAAACTAAATGAGTTGCGTCAAGACTCACTTATATAAGATCTTATATATGCCCTAAAAATCATAAATTAAAAAATATAATAGAAAATCCAATATATTAACAAATAAAACGACATCACCAGACAAGTGAATCTTTTATAAAGTAATTGTACATTTACCTTATAAAAAAAGAATATAAATCATGACTGAGAAGATAACAATTTATTAATATCTACAACACCCAACTATAGATCCAGACTCACTACATAAAGGAATAAAATCATCTCTAGAACTTAAAACTAAAAACTACTTTAATTATCGTCTAATTTTCGTATAGAAGTAAAATCCTATTGAATACCCCAATATATTCCTCACACTCTTCTATAATCCATCGTTAATAAATTACTGCTGTGATCGAATAAATTAGCCGTTTATATCAGCTTTCTTCATCTTCGCAACTATTAATCCTATATCTCATCTTCTCACCTCACTTTCAAAATATCAAGCCTAAGCACAACTAGAAAAAACATAGCAACCCTCATCCCACTAGAAAGGAACTAGCACAAATCCTCCTTCGCCACTCAAAAATTAGGGATATAATTCAAACCCTTTCCTGTCACGATTCACCATTAGGATTGATGGTGTTACGATGGTAGCAAACTGATTAATTAGGAGAGCTTAGGCCTTGTGCAAGCACGATCAGATTTCATCGAATTAGTATGTGATCTTGGTCACCTGAAGATCGTGTATGCACGCACCATCAGAAATCACGTGATAAGGAGCCCTAGGAGCCCTCAAAGCTCCTAGAGCTCCAGGAGCCCTGAGGAGCCAGAAAGCTCCTGGGGGCTCCCTTCTTCGTTCATTATATAGTCAGAGTAGTTTCATAGTTTAGGAGCTTCGTGCTCAACTTAGTTATCAATTAGTTTACCTACATTCTATTTGATCTAGTAACGAATTCACTTTCAAGTGAATACCAGTGATATAGCCTTAACCTATAACTACCAACCGACGAACCTTAGGCAGCCGCTGCCTTTAGTACAGTATCGTTACACTTCCCTCCCTCACTTCCAAGGATGAATAGAGACCATCGCCCCCTATATACCACATCACACTACACAACACTACACTATATCAATATCCAATCTCTCAAATTACCTATTACTAATCTATCTCATAATCTCATAATCAAAGCTTATAACTACTTATACTTATACATATATATTTATATAAAGGACAATTATATCTCTTACATTAATTACAATACAATTCAAATACCATCCATTTACATCCTCTAATTCAATACACAGAAACCAACGCGTTTATCCATAGAAGAAAGGCAGAAAGGGATACATTTAATATACACAATAGTTTATTTATATATATTAGTTCATTTATATTAATAAAAAATAAAAGGATAGATGATGAATGATGAATAAGGTAGGAATTTCTAGATAGGATATAGAGGTGATTGCTGATGCGATTTTTGTGATAGATAGTAGATGATGGGATGTATGGAAGACTATATTATATGATGATACGGAGGAACTTTTACTCGGGGTTTTTTGAATCTTGATATTTGGTGGTGAAGTGGAGGAGGTCGAGGGGGGAATTGGTGAGGATGTTGAGATTTTGGGACGATGGTTGGGAATGGGAATGGGGATGCTATGTATGTATGTATAGTTCAGGAGTTGAGGGGGAGGTATGGAGAGGTGTTGAGATTACCTGATATTTATGTGGTGAGTTTGATGGATATGACTGTTTTTCAGAGTTGTCAGATGAGTATGGTGGATGTGGTAAGAAGGAGGGGGAGGAGTTTAAGGGTTATGAAATGGAGATGGGATATTCATTCTTCAAGTCTGACTAGGAGGGATGAATCGGGGAAGATAGTTTTGAAGGGTGCTGGGAAATACCAGGCATCATTTGGTGGAGGGATGAAGCGCTGGCTCTCGTTTGTTTCAAAGGTCCTGAAACCATAGATGGGATATAATTGTTCAGTACAAGTGTAAGCAATCGATTCAATGTCATTCATTCAAACTTACTAATCGTCGATACATATTAATCTCTTAAGGCTCACCACTGGCATGGCTTTAAATCTCACTCTTTTCCATGCCAACGTGTCAAATCCGACTTGTCCATAGTTCATATGAATCTTTCGTACTTGATCCATCCAACCTCTAAATAAAACTTCCCCGACAAAACTATCCTCGAAGATAGATCATTGAAGTAAGAAACTAAGCAAAAGCAAATACGCCGTGAGATTATAATATGAAGGTAAAGTCTACTCCAAGGAACACCAAATGTATAACCGCTACCATCCACATTCTGCTATTGATATAATCTTATGCTCATAGCTAAGAATGATCATGGATGAAGAAGCATTGCATCAACAAGTACTAAATGAAGAAACATAAAACCACAAGCAAAACAATCTCACATCCCAACAGCAACACTGAAACAGCAATGTAATACAAAGTAAATACATAACGACAACACAACATCTAGAATTACATTGCCACAACTAATAATAAATAAATAAAAAATAAGAAATAAGAACTACCTATCCAATCCCACATCTCATTAAAAATCCCATATGAATCCTGATCTCAATCAAGTACTTGCTTGTATCCCCCGTTCGGTAAAAGCAAAGGCAAGAAAAAAAAGAAAGAAAAAAAAGAAAAAAAGGGGGAGTGGGCGGGTGTTACAGAATACAGATTCTATATACGAATCCTCATTTTCTGTATTGATATCGATATAGATATCGATATCCATCTAGTTCGTTCTCGGGAAGAAAGTAATAAAACATATGAATGTATAAGTAAGATTATATACATCCTCAAATCCTCAAAATACTATACCTAATACTCCCCTTCAATCCACTCTACAAGATCCCCAAAAACCAAACAAACCAACAAGCATAAGCCACCATATAACACATCAAGATTCTAGAACAGCCCAGACCAAAAATAGCATCTAGCATCAAGCATCAATAAATAGTGCTTACGAAGAATTAACAAAATCCCCGTTCGTTCACGCCTTGCATGCACGTATTACATGTATGTATGTATGTATGTACTCTGTACGTATTCGCAATTCGCAATATCAAAAAGTGAATTTATGAAGTAAGTTTGTAAGGTCTTACTTTACAGTATATTGTTCGGTAGTTGTGTATTATGTATTTAGGAGGGTTATTTGTTATTTGTTATTAATTATTTTCTAGAATTATCTTCTTATACTTGTTGTGCTGACTGATTGATTACTGAGCTAGATAGAGTATGTACCTACTAGGTAGGTAGCTTTAGATGGATAAATTCATATCGTATCTGCGGGGTTGAATGTTAAATGAATCTACTCCGCATGAAGATGTACAGAGTATAGAAAGAAGTCTTCTCCTCCCACTTTTGAATTGGGAATTTCGAAAATGTGAATGAATTATTGGTAAGAAAGAAAGAAAGAAAGGAAGAAAAGAAAGAGTGGCTGGTACGGACGGTACAGTGCATACATATGCAAGCATGGATGTTGAAGAATACGAGAGTTTATCGGTACCGAGAGCTGATTTGTGCAGAACATTTGTGGTATGCATTGTTGTCTGTGCGAATACAAGCTTTCTACCGTGTAAGCAAGTGGCTTTTCGTGGATTTTTTTTGGTTTATTACCAATTTATCATATGGATGGATACGATGATGGGATAGGATAGGATAGCTAGGTAGGTATGGATGGATATAAATGGAGTGGAAGTTCGTACTTGTGCAGGAAGGAGTCCGATGTGGTTTATCAATTGATATTTTTATTTTTATTTCGGGATTTGGGTTTGGATTGGGTGAAGGAGGGTATGTATTATTGAGGAGAATCGGGCAGTCCGGACATACGTATGATATAAAATGGAGTCGAGGAACCGAGAATGGATAGGTACATTCGTATACACCCGTATGATTCATATGTATGTATGGTATGGTATGGTTCGGTTCGTGTAGTTTGTGATTTGTGACTTATGATTAATGTCTTTCCTGGATGAAAATAACCTAGCCAAGACCCGAGATGCTTCCATAAAGTTCAGTGATCTTATTATTCTTCTTTCCCGTGAACCATTTCTTACTTGTTTTTCATGGTTCATAGTTCGAGGATGATTTTGGAGCGGGTCCAGGAAAATTATCATCGACAGCACTTACGAGACTAAAGTACTTTGATGACGACGGAAAAGTTTCATCTAGAAGTGGACGAGCCTGCGAGGATTTATCTAAGCCTCTAAGGTGAATCGGTAATTTGGTCGAGATGATGAATGGGTCGCTTCTCTTGGTTGATTCGTCGACTGTGCTTAGATGTGCTTTAATGTTCAATGATGATCATCATCCAGGTTCATCTACCAGGTCCTAGGATGATAGATCTTAGTACAAGAACGGCTAGAGTAGACGAGTACGGATAGACAACTTGCAAAGAGCTAAAGGTTTCTTGGAGATGCTGAATTGTAATTATTCGGGGACTGATGATTTCTATTCTGTTGATATATGTATGATGACTAGGGATGGATTTCGGACCTCTGCAGCTATTCCGTCCCTGATTACGAAAGTACTTGATGGATTGTACTCGATTTTTACTGTCGTGCTTTGCTGATTGACGAATGATGTTGACCGATGATGAACACACGGCAGGTTCGATAGAAAAGTGCTTGGTGGATCGTGAGTTAAGAATACGAAATATTCCGTAGATAGGGAATTTAAAAAGATCGTCTTGGGCGTTTAAACTTCATTTTCTTCAGCTGTACAGGGAGGGGTATGTATTCTTGATGTGGTAATAAATCCTGCATATTCTTGAAGTGTGAAGTTGTGAATTTGGAAGGTATGAATTGAAAAGTTATGTATTTGGAAGTTATGAGGTTATTTTGACCATTGAATACCTCCTAGGTGGGTTAATGTCAGAGATATGCATGAGATATACTTGAAATGTGCAAGGGCATCATTAATGAATGCCATTGAGTGGTTCTGCTTAATGGCAAGAGAATTGACAGGGCGGGAAACGGTAAGTGTAGTATGGTAAAAGGAGGGGAAGAGAATTGATGGCTTAAGATGGAATGATTGCCGCTTTAACAATGCATATTTAGATGCACAGAGATGCATAAGTTGAAGCTACTATCACTACCTTGTTAGGGAGTACATTGCGAAGGTACTAATGTATATTTGGTATAGTGACACTGTCCACGGGCAGTAGGAGGTAGAAAAGCATTGAATTTCTTGGAACACTTTTGAGAGTGTAGCAGTATTTGGTTTGGAGTTCCTACCAGTTCCTACCTAAGGGGAAGTATCAAAGTATCATAGTATGACAGAAAGGCTGATCTCCAAAACAGCAAACTTCCTTTTTCATTTCAACCTGTGTCACCAAGTACTCCGTATAACATGCTGAGGTAATCAATTGAGCATTAGTTCATACCGACCCATGGCTAACGAGCGCCATCCAAGAAACTTTCCAACGGTTTATATGCCGCCTCATCTTTTCTTGTCTGATACGAGTGCCACATGCGTAAATCGAGAGTTGGTAGGTACGAAAAAGTAGGCGGTATGGTATTGCTTGTATGATGCTGTTGATAAATACTTAGTAAGTAATAATAGTATTAATAGTAATAATACAGACAGAATAACAATTTCACTTACCTTCATCACCTTCGCCTTCACCCACCATCTTCAACAATTCCTACAAAATAATATCGAATCATGCTATCGAACGACCTCTGCTTTAAGTTTGAAAGTTCTGAGCTTCAAGACATCTTGACTCCTTGAGGGAAATGCAATCTCAAAGTAACTTCAGAATGTCAGATACCTCATCTCAATGTTTACTTTAATTGAAACTATCGTAAAGCTAATTCAGCCTCCTACACAATGGGATCTAGCCATTTATAAAAAGAATTGTGCCGAAAAGAGGAAAGCAGGTTGAAATTCAACCAATGATATTAAAGTCTGGGACTCATTCCATCGATTAGTCTAAACTTAAAGCAGCCACTTTTACCATACCAAGAAAATGGGTTGCCGCTTTCATTTCCTAAATATGTACACGACGCATTTGTTCAATTGATTGCAACGCTAGGTACGGAGGATACTTGGTAGATTCCGAAAGAAAAGAAAGAAAAGAAGGAAGAGAAAAGCATTTTTCGCTACTTGATTTGCTTACTAGGTGATTAGGTACAGTAGGTACAGTACGGACGGAGTAAAAGTCAAATCAATACGGACATTCACAACTACCGACAATTATTATTTTCTACTTTTTCCTTTCTTACCCTTTTCTCTATCTCTATCTACGCTACCTCTACCGCTACTGACTACCACCTTTCTCTCTCTTTCTCTCCTTCCATCTTTCCATACATCATCATTCTTCCTCCTCCTCTCCTCCTCCTCCACTTACTTCCTCAAACTCCACATTAACTTCAATCCCCTACTACTTCCTTTTTTCCTTTTTCGTCTTCCTCTTTCCTTTCCTTTCCGTCTTCGCCCTCTTCTCGTCTTGTCTCGTTTGTCTATCATCCAACAATAACTCAACTTTACACTCGTTCTTATTAATTCGCACTTTTGTTTTGAAGAGGGCAGGGCTTTCCAATCTCTTAATAATTTCAAAGAGTCAAATGGCTGCCATAGTCATCACCGTATGACGAATTAGTTGGATTGATTGACTGGTTGATTAATCGAATTCATTCAATGGGATACCTTGATTGATATCTCATATACTAATCCCGTTCGTTTGCAATACAACATTCCACCTACCCAAACATTCCGTTAACGGTGGTCCAGCAACAGCTAAGACATATATCATCATTGATAATCATACGATTGAAATAAACCATTAAAGTCGACTCGGAGATACTCACTCCTCAAAAGTAACCCATCATGTTTCACTCGCTGCGAGATTTTTATCGACTTGGGGTCGTTGCTATATTCATTTTCGCCCTGATCGAACATGTCAACGGAATTGCTATGGAGTATTGTTCAAGCTTGAATACTGCCACTACCAATGGAAGTAGGTTAACCTGCATAGATCCATCTGGGATATCCTCTTGCTGATTTTTACCTCTATAGATTCCTCTATTTACCAGTCGGATGGTCTCTGTCACGATTTCTGCACCGACTATGCATTTGCTATAGTGCAAGCAGAATATTGTTGGTGTTCGAATTATGCACCTGGAACCACAACGTCGACGAGTGATTGCGATTCTCCATGTCCAGGTTACCCACCCGACACTTGTGGCGGCAGTGGTACGTACGGTTATATGGCATTGGGACTATCTCCATCTGGGACAAAAGGTGCTGCGACATCGTCAACTTCATCTACGACGGTCAGTACTTGAATGCAGTCTCTTTTCTCCCTTTCTTTTTTCTCTTGACTTCTCAGCTCTACCGGTCTTGTCAACATCTACATTGTTTGCAACGTGCCTTGACTGGCAATCAATTTGACTCTTTTCAATGCTAGGTAACTACTTCGAGCTCGAGTCCCGTTGAAGTGACAACAACCGTCACTGAAATCTCCTCCATCGATCCACCCGTATGAGCATTTCTTCGATTTTGAGAATTTCTCGATTTTTATCTATTATAACATGGCTATGAGTTGAAATTATCAAGCTAATTTTCCTGAATAGAAAACTACTTCCTCAACAAGTACCTCGGATACCTCTACTACTACTCCAACAATACAACAAACTACAGTAGCTGCCCAGCAAACAACCCTAGCCGATACAACAAGTTCTAGCTGGACACCAACTCCAATCATATCACTTGAAACTATCACAGGACAAGTACGTACGGTTACTGTTACACCAACCGCACCACCAAGCGAGTCAAGCACTTCATCGGTCTCGAGAAAAAGTGCAGGTGGCTTAACAACTGGGGGTGCTGTGGGTCTCACAATTGGTCTGGTAGCTTTGATTGCAATTATTGTTGGTGTTACGTACTTCTGTATAAGGAAGAGAAGGCAACAAAAGGCCGAAGAATATGCTGCCGTCAACAGTCGAAGGGAAAGCTTAGCTGGTGTAGGCGGACCGATTCCAGCGAGAGGCATGAGCGAGAATTCACGATATGTTCTCGGTACCGATGGGAGACGTGTCGTAGAAAGATGGGAGCCAGAATTAAACACACCTGGGTCGAGAGGAAGTCAATTAATGCCTGTGGATCCAAGATTAGATCCTTTTGCTGCCGTTTATCAACGTGGAGAGAACAAGAGTCGAGAAAGCATAAATACCATACGAGATGACCACGACTATTCCAGGCGTGTTCATCAACAAGGACCGATACTTCGAGCTGTCAACCCTGATCCCGATTAACAATGATATCCACTTTCCTTTCTCGCCACACGATATTACGACCCCTCTACTTTCATCCTAAAAAAAACATACACCATTTGCACGTTTTCACCGCGATTAGGTGAACGTTGGAGTTTTCAGCGAAACATATCGGATAATACCCTTACCGAAGAAGCCGGTGATTAATTGAAACATTTGGGACTTGACATAGAAGAAGCACGCGCCAGGTATCATATTCAGCACTTATCAATTCGATAGTGGTAATTGTCAGGCTATATGTCTACCAGCCCTTGGTGTGGGTTTCGGGGGCTTTTTTTTTACTTTTCAAACTGTATTTATAGATTTCGCGCGCATATGCGGTAGCCTTGTTCTGGATGAGATACTCAGAAAGAGATATCTATCTTTTGGACTCGTCATTGAGATGCACATACGTGCCAGCATGGGGTTGAGAGGAAATGGGTAAAAGCAGATGGTTGATTGTACATACATTGGGGATTGAAAATTAATTCCTCCGAGGAAAAACTCTGGCTTGTGAATGAGTTGCTGGGATAGATGTAGATGGATAAGAAGGAATTTGGTGACTGGGACTTTCCAGCGAAACTTTCCAGCGAGACAAACATGGACATACAATATTAAATAAAAAGAATTAATTGGTCTTTTGAAACGAAGTTTTTTTTATGAAATGAGTGTGAAGGACTTTTGAGTTGGTAGGGTTTGTACAGAGCATTTTCCTTAAATTGAATTATGGATTATATATTGATATTACTTTGATAACATTGTAAATAGTGTTATATATTATTCATTTCTCGATAATTGCATTATAAGAAAAGAGGGCTATTTATCTTGGAACTAAAAAGGAAAGGGCTGGAACTAGAGCTAGAACTAGTCAACTCGCTAATAGCATGGCGCCCTTAGTGAGGATTGGCACGTGATGGTATAGGTCTGAGGATTATGATTGGATGTTCTTGTGAGAGGGAAATGGAGGAGGTGGGGAGGAAAGAGAGCGGGGATAGGGAGAGGAACGGGAAGAGGGAGATGGATGAGGGGTGGTTTGATGGGTGGTTGGTGGGTTGGATGACGGATTGGATTAGATGATGCGTTGGAGGTTAGAGTGTAGATTGAAGGTTGGAGATTGAAGGTTATATCTTATAGAGAGGGGTAGATTGGGAGGAAAGGATTAGAGGGAGAGAGGGGGAGAGAGGGAAAAGATGTGGAAAGAGCGGAAGAGGGGATATAGTAGATAAGACGGAGAGAGGAAAATAAAAAAGATGAGGAAATAGGGAAAAGAGGAAAAAAAAGAAGGGAGCGAGGGAGGGGATGAGCGGATGTGGGTTATGAAAGATGAGAAGGATGAGAGATGAGATGGGGAAAAGAGATGGTATTGGGTTTCTTGAGACCAGAAAGAGCATCAGATTGAATTGATTGATTCTCTAGCTAAGCAGTTAAGCTGCGAGTATATATTCAAAAAATGAAGGAATAAGGTTAGGTGTTCAGCCTTCGGAATTAAAGTGCTTTGAAATCAAAATATTGAAAGCAAACAAACAGTATACCAAAAAGGAAAGAATAAATTAAAAGTTGAGTTTTGTTTGCTCCTTATATGCATCATGCAATATATATGCATATGCTGCCAAGATCCCAGGAGGTCAACTGATGGGGAAGAAAAGAAGATAAGAGGAGATGGAAGAGATTAGAAGAGAGGGAATAGAAAATTGGAGAAGAGGAATAGGGGAATGGGGGAATGGGGATGTAAGAGATGAGATGAGATGAGAGGAGGAGCGAAGGAAGAAGTGAAAAGGTAAGATTGTCTTTGAGGAATAATTTGAGAAATGGATTTTTGTTTTGAATGTTAAATAGATATAATCATGATTATAATTAAGATAATCATTATTGTGACGCCTCACACCTCCGGGTCACGTGGCATGCCCCGTTTGTATTTAATCACAGGAAAACTCTCTACTCTTGTTCAAGTACGAGGAGACAGGGAGAGAGATCAAGAGCCAGTGATCTAGTGGACGAGGATGACCACAATTACAACCCCAAAAGGCCTACCGGCCCAACCCCCCCTGCGAAGGCAATCATGTAAACCCTGCCCTAGTCCCCTTTAAATTGTATATAAATACTCCCCCTAGCTAGCTAGTAAACCACTCAGAGGCTTCTCCTCTGAGCGTCATTTGTCCAAAACTGGAATAGATGGCTAAGGTTATCACGCGCCAAGGCGCGTGGGCCTACGGCCTATGACGATAAACACAATCAATCAATCAATCAATCTCTACTCTTGTTTTTCTTCTTCTTTTTCTCTTTAGCTTAGTATTTTCTAATACAAGATACTCTACCCAGTATTCTTGAGTGTGACATTAAGTCTGGTACCCTACTTCTCGGCCACCTCTAATCTCGGTCACTTTTTTATATCAAAAACAATGAAAATCGATCTTTATAACTTTTTTATTTATGAATATAATTTAATAAGATTTGAAATACAGGTATTTAGCTTATTGTTACAACGGGCTACACAACTACCAAGGCACGTGATCACAAATGATCAGTAGTGATCATTAAGGATCATGTTACGTGACGGTTGTTACCCACTAGTGGCTCACGTGCACTAGCCCTGTATATAAAGACCTTCTTACTTAGAATCTTCTTAGTTCTTTAGTTTTAGATTCTAAGTAATTGAATTGACTCCGTTTACGACTTTTCCGTCACAGATCACTAAGGATCACGATATAGGTGATCACCAGTGATCATAGAAGCATGAAGGACTATATAATCAAGATGGATTTCCTTTGTATAGAGCTTCGTGCTCAAGATCAATCATTTAGTATACTCTACTATTAGTTACAAATTGCATTATTGTTATTACTTTAAGTCCCTGCTTGATATCTAGTTATAAACCATCTCGAGAGCCTAGAGCACTTCCACGTGATCTAGACGACAAACCTCGTAACATATTATAAGAAAAAATTATACTTAATAGATGAGTATTATATTTAAAATGAAAGTTTTTTTAGTAATCCCTTAGAGAAGATGTATTAAGAGTGAGAGATATTCTCTAAAAGTGTATATCATGGAAAATAGAGTGATGTACCGCTGTCAATCCGGCTTTCTCGAGGAGTCTCTATCAATAACAGAATACAGGAATTGCGGAGGATAACCAATAAGGCATTAATCGGATCATTGCTATCATTGTTATTCACTTTGATATATCAATTATACAAAATAACAAAAAATAAACTAAATAACGGGTCTCAAAAGCCTTCATATTGCAAAAGTATAGATGAATAAGCGAGCCGTGATAGCAAAAAAAACATCGAAATTCCATCTTGCCCGCTCGATATTAGTAGAGGAAATGAGGAATTATATCATTTTCTGGGTATTGAAGGAGGATAGAAGTCTTTTCCTACGAATAAATTTCGTTCGGTCATCACTATGGTTATCTGATGATAAAGTTTCTTGATGAGTTTTTATATTGATATATAGGCTTTTGATCTGGTTTATATATATACGTATAAACCTCTTTATTATTAAAACAATAGGAGGGAATACGTGTATATGAAGCCTTTGAAATCAAGACTTACTCGACGAGACGCTGGCTAATTCCTAGCGAGCTCGCAACAAAAGTATAAAAGACACCCCTTCCATCTACGTAGAGTATAATATGAAGAATAAAAATTTGGTCTTTATACTTATATGGAAAAGCTGTGGACTGGTCACTCAAACCCCCCAGCCGCATCTTCTCCCCAGCATGAACAGTGCCCTAAGTAACTGCAAAATGGACTTATATTATCATTAATCATCTATGATGGAATTTGAACTACTAGAAAACGACGGGAAATAAACTTAATAGCCATGATTGCATGATGAGATCATCGCTGTCAAATATGCTCGAATATCAAA
This sequence comes from Sclerotinia sclerotiorum 1980 UF-70, assembly GCF_000146945.2. NCBI lineage: Eukaryota > Fungi > Ascomycota > Leotiomycetes > Helotiales > Sclerotiniaceae > Sclerotinia > Sclerotinia sclerotiorum. The sequence goes on along the minus strand of NW_001820833.1, from coordinate 1,284,599 downwards.
CTTGATTCTTGAATAATATCACATTGCTAAATACTATGCTGAATTTTAATTTGATAGTCCCAGATTTTAGGGAAATTCACATTGTTGCAAGACTTATGTCTGAATACCTAGGTAGTCTATACAAAGACTTCCTGGAACGCTTGATCGATTGTAATTGGTTTGAATAGTGGACGGAAACAGTATTCGATTAGCTTGATTTAATTTCAATTTATAGATCCAGACCCCTTTTCCAAATGATAAGTTCGTTCATTATTGAGCCGTGGAACTGAAAACTTCAGGTCAGGATCCGGTTCGGTGGGATTATTCACTTTCCTATCTCTCGGGGTTGAGTGGTTCTAAGAATATGAATTGGTTGGATATTTTTACTTATTTTAAGTAACCAAGTAAAGTAGCTTGAAGGAAGATGTTCAACAGGAACTTTCCAATAGAGTATCTATCACAATTGAGGTAATGGTGGCACTTGCTTTATGATGTGAAGTTATATTGAGGAGAAATTATGTCTATGAAAACCTTGGAATGTAGAGTTGAAAATCTTTTCAGGTTGTTATCTATATCATCATCATCATCATCATAACTTATTATCGTCTTCTATTTATTTTTATACTCTCTAAACATCTATATTATCCATAACTAACATTTATCTTACCACAAGCGCAAATCAGATCTACAGATACACATGGCTCTGCTCAAGCTAAGAGCCTGGAGCTATTGGGTTTCTTGAGACCAGAAAGAGCATCAGATTGAATTGATTGATTCTCTAGCTAAGCAGTTAAGCTGCGAGTATATATTCAAAAAATGAAGGAATAAGGTTAGGTCTTCAGCCTTCGGAATTAAAGTGCTTTGAAATCAAAATATTGAAAGCAAACAAACAGTATACCGAAAAGGAAAGAATGAATTAAAAGTTGAGTTTTGTTTGCTCCTTATATGCATCATGCAATTTATATGCATATGCTGCCAAGATCCCAGGAGGTCAACAGGAGCCATCTCGAGCCATTAAAGGAAAAACCATCCGACTTTCAAACTAGTCATGCTTCACATGAGATAGGTGAAGAGGGGATTATATACTCTGTACATTAGAAATGGATTGCTTCAGGAGTTGGGAAGTTTGATCTTGACAATAGCTCCATTTTAGTGAATGAAAAGATGCAAAACCTGTCGGCTTCTGAAGAACCAGAATGATAGGTCTCTGTAGATATGTCACTCAAATGTACCAAACTTGAAGCAGGATTCATTTTGGACTTCCTTACAACTCAATAATTTCTATTCCCAGTTTCAAACCTACTTCGAAGAATTACTTATAAGTCCTATCCCTAAACCCAGCCAGAACCTCCACCGTCCTCGTCCCATCCTCATTATCCTGATACAACTTCCTCGCCACATCCGGATTCAACTGCAACCTCTGTTTCGCCCTAACCCACTCCTCCATCGTAACCTCCTTCTCAAACCTCGGTTTAACACCCGCCTCCTTCAGCACAGGAGAATCCAAAATCGGTTTCAAAATAGTATCATTATGCGGTCTAGCAAAATACAAAAGTCCCGTACGTTCATATTCCCACTGATCTTTGGGCGGCGCAACGACGCGATGGATAGAGGATTTGAGCCAGCCTCCTGTTAGGTGCGAGATTGTATCTGCGAGGTTAACGGTAATAGTGCCTGGTTGTGCGGATACGGAAGTCCAGTTTCCGTCGTCGCCGAGGATTTGGAGTCCCGCAACTGGTTGGCGGAAGAGGAGAGTTACGGTGCCGAGATCAGTGTGTCCGGTTGTTTGGCCGTAGCCGCTTGCTTCGTGTTCTTCTGGTGTTCGCTTGTGATAAATCATGTAGCGGTAATGATCTTCGCTTTTCTTGTCGTAAGTATGTTGTTTAACGAGATATTCTTCATCTGGAAGTTGAAGGATGATGGCGAAGAGACGAAGTAAAGGTAAAACGACATTTGAATGAAGAGCTTTTGAGAAAACTTCAATCTCGGGAAGATGAGCTTGGATTAAAGGAGGATGTGGATATTTTCCTTCAAAATCTTTGGTGAATTTGGGAATATTGTACATTTCGATGTTGTCTTTTACTCCTCCGACGGTATGATGATTGTTTCGTCGCCAGCCGTTGTAATCAGCGGCTGCATAGTTGACTTCGTACTTTTCTTTTTCTTCCACGGGAAGTGTAAAGAAGTTCTTGGCGAGTGTAAATTGACGATCTACTTGATCTTGACTGAGACCAAAGTTTTTCACGTAGAAGAAACCGACATGGTGAACGGCGTGTTCAAGTTGTTTGGCAAGACGTTCTTTTCCTCCTTCATTGTTGAAGTCTGAGAGGTCTAGCGTCACGAGTTCAGCCCAAGGAAGGTCATCCTTAGTCTCTGGTGGATGTGTGTACTTTGGAAGGCGATCAAAGTCATATTGTTTTAGATCTTGCGGCGATTGAGCAGCATCTTGGACTGATGTCACGATAGTTTCGGTTGTGGTGGTGGACATAATGTATGGATTCTGATATATGATGATGTGTGATTTCAGTCCAGATTTGGAGATATTAAATGACTCTCAATTGAGTCTTTAAGTATCAAACCTCTCTTTTGTTTCCGGAATTTCGGCACATCTTGTCATAGTGCTCGTCCGCCGTTGATGTACACCTTCAACATTTCGTCATATATGCCCCGCATGACACCATCACCAAATCGAGCGCTCAACCTATATGAAACCACGATCATCCACTCAACTAGGGAATTGACTTGCAGCATTATCGTTCATGCTTATCAATCTATCTGGAGTTGAGAGAGCCTATTGGCGTCTTAAATATCTTGATATTCCCTAGCCAGGATAAAAATTGAGGCAAAATGCGGGATCGCCTAACTGAGGGGTTAACAATCAAACGGAACGAAAATACGTCCCATAGTCACCGTCAATATGTTTAAAATAGTTTGCATCTGAAAGAGTGGGATAGATGTTTATCATTCTCGAACTGAATGGATACAATACATTCATGCAAGCGTTACGTTCGAGTCTTACCAAGCACCTGCAAGAGATAAGGACGATGTTTTCAATTGGAGCGATTTGAATAATATATGAAAAAGGCGAATGAAGTTCGCTGATGTCGCAATTTGATGCCTGTTAAGCTGTCGCAGGTGCTAGGTTCACATCCACAAATCTACATGGCGAGAATAATTTCGAAATGGCGAAGTGTTTTGGAGCGTTGCATATGTTGAAAGCCATCTAACTTTTCAGCAGAATAGGCCAGATTAGTTTCGGGCTTGAGGTCAATTTCTGAGAGGTAGAGATCTCCATCATGAACGAAATCAAAGAGAAAGCTCTCGAGTCGAATATCTCGCCTATTGATGCTAAATCAGCGGATGGCTCAACCACGTCCCCAGTTTCACGCGAAGAGACCAATATCGAAGCCCACTCGAAGACATGGGAGAAATCTGGATTCAAAGGTTCTTCCCGTCGATTTCTACGAAAGATTCAAGGTTATGTCTGGGACGATCCAGACAAACCAGCCATCGAAAAGCGTTTCCTTCTCAAACTGGACTTTTTCCTCCTCTCGTATGGATGTCTTGGATACTTCTGCAAAAATCTTGATCAAGCGAATCTGAGCAATGCATACGTTTCCGGCATGCAAGAAGCTCTTAATATGAAAGGAAGTCAGCTGACATATTTGGGAAATGTATTCACAGCTGGCTATGTGATTAGTCAATTACCTGCTGTAATTCTCGTTACGAACGTTCGCCCATCAATCTTGATTCCTACTCTTGAAGTATTCTGGTCTATCTTCACTTTTTGCAGCGCGGCTGTTACCAATGTGCCACAGCTGTACGCCTTGAGGTTTCTTATCGGACTTTGTGAAGGAGCTTTTTTCCCTTGCATCATATATGTGATTGGGTCATGGTACACAAAACAAGAAAGAGCAAAGCGTGTGACCTTGTTCTATTGTACGACCACGTTAGCCGCTATGTTTAGTGGTTACCTTCAAGCAGCAGCATATGACAATTTGAGCGGACATCTCGGGCATGCTGGATGGCAATGGCTGTTCATCATATGCGGTACCATAAGTCTTCCAGTGGGTGTCATCGGGTATTTCTTCAATCCAGATTTTCCCGAAACCACTCGAGCTTTCTATCTCACGGAGACTGAGATTGAGTTAGCTAAAGAAAGACTCGTTCGGGATGGATACAACACTCTTGGATCGTCGGCTTGGGATAAGAAGAAGATTTTTCGAATGATGGCACAATGGCAATTTTGGGTTTTACCTGCTGGTTATTTCTTCATCCAAGCTAGTCTCCCATCTCAGCAGCCAGCATTTGCTCTGTGGCTGAAGTCCAAAGGGAACTCAGTCTATGACAGGGATGTTCTCCCAACAGCCCAAGCCGGGATTGGTGTCATTGTCCAAATTGTAGCCGCCATGATTTCCGATTCCAACTTCTTGCACGGAAAACGTTGGCAACCAATAATAGTGATGCAACTTGGTACATTCTTTAGTGCAGTTGTATTAGCTATCTGGACTGTGCCTATAAAGTTAAAATTCGTCGCATTTTATCTTGCATATTTCTCGGCCGGAGTGCCCGGTATTTGGTTTTCTTGGTATCCGGATCTTATGGCTCATGATCATGAAATGAGAGGATTTTTAATTGCAACAAGTAACATGTTTGGTTATATTATGCAGATTTGGTACTCAGATGCAGTGTGGAGAACTGCAGAGGCACCCAGGTTTCGTCCGGGCTGGATTGCTGCAGCGACTTTTGGGGTTGCAATTTCTTTGACCGCCTTATTGACGAGATTTCTTGAGAGAAGAGATGAAAAAAAAGGGATTGGAGCTTTTAGTGCTAGGCCAAACGACTCGGAGAATCCGAGAGATCTTGCGTCAATGGAAACTCCCTGATAGAAGTCTAGCAGATATAAGTAGCATAATTGAAAGATATACTGTGCTTTGGTTGGTCAGACCTATTAGCCTTTTGACACTTCTAATTCCTTTGAGTCCAAAAACAAAGCACATATCCACTGTCCATCTTCCATTGTATCTTCTGTGAGTTGCCAGCCAATCTTTGCCTTTTAAAGCTGCAAATTGCTTGCCTTGCCCTCCTGTGCATATCATTTGCTGTCAAAGATGTAGAGCCTTTTGGTATAGAGCAGCCGTCTAGGCCATGCCATATAAGAGCATCTTGCGATGATTCTCAGATCTTCAGATCGTTCTCGCCCACTTTTTGTATAATCAACGCGACAATAAAACGGACTTACCTTGTGATTGGATCACCGAAAATAACCTAATTCTATCCGAATATACTGAACCACTGCAAATTCTTCCAGCCGAATTCCGACTTTGGGCTGCATATTATACAGCGGATTGTGGAATCTACTAGACTCATCATTCCAATATCTATACAAACGAACCTGTTCTAGTCGAAAAAATGCTGGGGAGGGAAGTGATTTCCTTTAAAATCTGGATAGCTGAAATATGAGAATTGCAGATCTCGTAGACAACGTGAAGGAAGCTATCCTAAAGTTCTCGAAGCATGAAGAATTCGCAGTCTCCTATGAGATATAAGTGAAGGTTGCCACAAAGAAAGTGTGATCATTGTACGCCATTTTGTAATGAAGAATTCTAAACATTTTCGAAAGAACAGTAATAGATGTTGAAACCGGAGGGAAAGATCAGTCTTAGATCATAGCACTTGGCGTTGTAATAAAAAGTGAATAAAGACCATTTCATAGATTTAACCTGTCACGCCGCTTGTACGCCGCCGGTATGCATCTGTATATGCCGATGACCAATGATGCTTAGCAAACATTCTTTTAGTATTCGAGCCTGTCGTTCCAGACATTCGGTTCCAGATGCTCGGATTCGGATGGCAAAGAGCCGCCAAGTTGTTATGAATAGGCACCCAAGTTTTCTTTTTCCTATTCGTTGGTCTCAGCCCGTATCAGGAATCAAGGAAGTTTGAAACTTGATTGAAGCGAAGCCATTCGCAAATCAGAGGTCTCATAGCTTTTTGAACTAGAAAATAAGATCAAGAGATACCAATACTCAGAAATTCAAAGTGCTGTTTGAAGGAACCATTGCAAGTGGGATTAACTATCCAGTTGCATTTATGTACAGCAGCGGTTAGGAGAAAAAGATACACAGAGTTTTCTTAAAACTTCCAGCAAAATGAAATAAAAAGAAAAAATGAATCTAGCAAATTGCTTCCCCAAAAGTGAATATCTTCACACCAATCACATCTTATGTAAAAGTACCCAAACTAAGTATTCAAGAGTAACCTATCAAGGAGTACGAGAGAAACACGCCTTCCAAAAGCAAGAACCTCAAGAAGAAAGCAAAACTAATATCAAGAAGCAAAGAAAATAACTACTAAAAAGGTACATCTTTGCTTGGTGGGGAATTCGAATCCCCGTTTCCTGCGCACTCAATTTTATTTCACTCTGGGAGGCAGACAGGTTAACCACTACCTCAACCAAGCTTTCTACCACTGGACCATGAGGACTTTGATGCAAATTATTAATGTTCGGGTGTTATTTTGTTATATGTTATAGAAGGGAAGGAAGGAAGGAGTCATTGAATGATTGAGTAAGTTTGTGAAGTTGAGATGAGGAGGAGGTGAAGGGTGGATGACGTAATGCGGAAAAGTAAAGGTATGATTGATAGGTTTTGATCACTTGACCAGGTAGGATATCTGCGGATGTCCTTTGAGTGAGGTTTTGCTTTTCTTGGGTAGAGTTACCTAGATGTTTTTGCAAATGTTGGTGTGTTTGTTGTTGGGGAAGGAGTCATTGGAAGAATGAGGGGTAATCATCTAATCTAGCGCTCACATGACTTTTGGTTCACCATCAGCCAATGTGTTTTGGCTTCCAAGTTTAGAATTCTTTAGACAAAATTATAATTTGACTCTTTTACACTGTTAAGTATTCAAAGCCTTCCCTGCAGCTGAACGTCAAGATTAAAATCTCAAATTTTCATAATGACATAGCAAAAGTTCTTTTCTACGAGAGCTTGCAGACTCTCCAATTTTTATATCATTTTCCGAATTTCATAAGCACTTGGCTTAATATCTAGAAGGTGGTTGTCAAGAAATTACTATATTAGCACTCTCATAAAGCGTTAATTAAAGCAATACTCATCTCATTCGATCTATACACCCTGATCTATCAGTACACCACTGGCATTCACCCCGTTCAGAAAGCATCCAACTTCCTATAACCACTAGCACGAACCAGAGAACCAAAGATAGCCTAACCAGCGGAGCTCATATCATCTCATCACTCCAGTACTGACTTCCAATCTACAACTACCAACATTAACAGCAGTCCTATCCCAAATCCCTCCAAACGTTTCCAGATAAAAACCCATGTGATCATCCAATACTACTAATGTCGCACAAGCAACTCAGACTCTCAAATTGAAATTCAATACTGATTATTACCACATATTATCTCACACATACGAAAACCTCGTTGACAACACTCATAGTTAAGAAATAATCACCACTAAAATTGAATCCCCCCTAAACCGTTATCATCACCATACAAATATATATCCTCATCACAGGGCACCACTCCAACCATACACTCGGGAATCCGTTGAAATTCCACCGATTTCGCATCCCCCAACACAATAGAGCTCTACTGACAGTCATCATGTCTTTATAACTAATTATAACAAGGACTGCCCAACTGCCCAACTACCACCATACACTACCAGAATCTGACTATTCCCATTCTACTATCCCCTTGCCAAACAATAAATACCTGGACCATCCACACCACTTGATCAAAAAATAAAGTATCAATCTACACTTACCAACCCTTGCCATTCAACTCCCGTCCAAAAGGGAACACTCACTCACCCATGAATTCAAATGATATATATGGATACCCAGATACCCAGATACCATCCCGACATTCCAACACTGAATTACCTACCCGATATAAATATACAGGTATAAGATAAAACCAACAAAATGAATCAAAACTCCGGTATTAAAAACCCCTCAAATATCAAATAAAAGAATTATATATAAATACACGAGATATAAAAACATAGAAATGTGAGGACAGATATTAAAAGAAGCCAATCTAAAAAATTAAAAACAAAAAGGAACTCAATAATCCAACCCGTTCCTTCAAACATGAAATCTGATATCAAAAAAAGAAGAAAAATATCATTTTTTCTCTTCACCCACACCCTCACCCGCCTCTGAAATTCCCATCCCAATAAACCCAGTATAATTACAGATCCGGAATCTACACTTATAATATCATCTTATATACCACCCATATCATATACATCGCCTTTAAGTCTCAACCATACACACAAACACCACCCCCAATCTCAACCCTATTCTCAAATCTCATAACCATCCAACGTCTAACATCTAACTTCTAAAACCATCACTCATCACTCAATAGCATCACATCACCAACTACCAACTACCAACTACCAACTACCAACTACCAACTACCAAACTAAAAATAGAACATATAAAATCGATTCCATTCCATTGCTCTAACTATAACCAACTACCATACCTCATATATCATTTTTAAATTTCTCATCATATAGTGCCTGTACATTCGTTATACATGCATGCACACATTTATCCATATTGTCTGTCATTCATAATATCATTCAAATCATCAATCAAATCAAATAAATC